>NC_090939.1:889476610-889779640 GCF_040938575.1 Ambystoma mexicanum
AGTAAGTGAGATAGAAATTATCACAAGAGGAATAGCAATAGGTGGGGAAGTAGAGTGAGAGGAAGGGGAAAGGAAACAACAGAGGTAGAGGGACAGTTGGGGGAACAAGCGCAAGTGTGAATAGGAGTGGGAAAGGAAGCAAGATCGAAAGGTGCAGGTGGAAAGGCAGAGTGAGAGATTAGAGAGACAGTAATGTGGTGGGAGGAGAACATCTTAAGAGAGACATATTGAGAAGGTTGAAGTACAAGAGGGTGTCAAAGGTGTGAGCAAAACGCTGGGTTGAAAGAAGGCACCATTCCCTATTCCTGGATTTCTAACCAATGACAGGAGAGGGAAAGCTAGAAGTTCCCTAGGGAGTCAGGTTGCCAACGTCTCAGGGCAAACCCCTAAAGTGTAGAGAAGAAGAAAGACACATGGGTGTAAACAATCTGAGAATTACTAGCCACCCCGGTAGGGGCGTCTGGGCTAGGGAGGTGGGGACCCTAGCAGCAATAATCCCATCCCATTAGGCTCTGAAGAATCAGAAGAGAAAAATGGCCATCCTGACAATTAAGTTCAATAAACACCCTTGGATTTTTCCAAAGAGTCAGTATGGTTATTTGTGGTGGGCCAGTTGTGCAGTGTTGAAATCACAAATTAGGGAGCCTTTTGTCAACAGGGTAAACCCTGACAATAAAGTGTTATCACGAAAAAGGGCAAAAACACCTGGTGAAACTGCAAGTGCAACACACTCAATATTCATACAGAGCTGGAGAGGAGGTAGCGTGACTTTCTACTGGTATTAATCCTGCCCTATTATCATGGGCAGTGTTGAAGCAAAGGATAGAGTGATTGTCTAGCTAATAATGCTAGGCTGCGCTGGTGTACCACCTATAGAAAAAGTGGATAGAATAAGGAATATTATTATTCTCGAAATTGGTTATATTATTTCTAAGAGTGGACTTTTCTCAAGACAAAAATGGTCTCTACTTTCTTGTTCTTTCATCCTCTCCAAATTATTTGTGTCAATCATACGTAAAAAGACATTTTGGAAGGTCCGCCAGACCATTTATTATCCTATGGTCAGGAGGGCCCCTGTCCAAGATATCAAAGTTCAAAAAGATGCAGACACTATATCTGATCGTATTTAGGACACCTGATATCCTGTTGGTCCAAAATCGATGCGTTCGAAACTATTTATATGGGTAGGTTCCCTACCACCCCCACTACACTTGCTTATGTCTACCAGTTTCAGTGGTAAACATTTCTTGTGTCCACTTTCTTCAAAAAAAAAAAAAAAAGTAATATACTCACTAGTCTCCTTAATATGTACGAGTGCCAAATTTCTTACTGCACCAGGATTCTAAAACGTGAGTGGAGACTGTAGTCGTAGCCCTGAGCTTTCAGGCTCACAATGGATCAGCTGGGCCATGTGTCATCATGGGACCAGTTGATCTGTTTCAACAGTCTGATCAGCATTTGCGTGTATCTTCCGTGCTGTGATCGAACAATCGCGTTAAGGGGCTCTAGCGAGAAAGAACACTCATTGTGTAGTGTTCCCTGCTTGACAGCTGCGTGTTCTGCATGCATGCTGTAGTCGATTGTAAGGGTGTTGAATGTACATGGGGTGCTAAGTGACGACAAAGTGTTGCAGTGGGGTTGAACCATTGTGGCTCAGTGACAATGATCAGTGTGTTTCTGTTGAGCGTTTGTTGGGTTGAGGTTATGCACAAGATGTGGAGTGAGTGCATTGTACAAATATGCAAGGTCAAAATAATCTGGGGTTATGAGGTGGAGATAGCTATGCAGTTATGGAGATGCGATTGGAATGTGCACAAGATAAACCCAGTATGGTCTGCGTTCTTAAAGGCATGATCCGGTAAAAAATGTTATTGTCCCTACGGGTCGGCCATTTTTTTTAAGCCTAAGTGGCTCGATTTTAGAAAAAGTTCCTATGGACCTTACCCGAGTTTTCGTCCATTAAACGCACGCGAAAACAGGCACCTGGGCACTGCCATTTTGTGATAATCCTATCATTTCCCCCATCGCCCTGGCTGACCTGCTTTTGCGGCACTAAATCAAATCCCCCGCCCCTGAGCCTGACATCAAAACATTCATATTCCCCGCCTCTCACCGTGACGTTACTGTGCTGCGTAGGCAAACGCGCCCTGTCTTCTGCGCGACTCCACACAGAACCCGGAAACCAACACAGATCAACTCACAACACAGCGCGCCACAATTCGGAATATGAAACTGTACTTTAAAATGAAACAGCAACACGGTACATTTGGTAAAGTACATTTATTTGACATTAAATGTTTAGAGAATATTCAGCAATTGCCATATGAACTCCGAAAGCCATTTATTTTCTTTTATCTGTATCCGCAATAACTGTTACGTTTCATCTTGAGTCACGTGCTGTTCCTTTATGGTACACAGGGTGTTCATTTTCGTAAAAAGAATCACTTTGGAAGCACAGTGAACCGCAAGACTGTTCCATCAACTAGGCACTAGTCCAGCGTAAAGGTTGATATGTTGCTTCTAGCCACTAGTACAGCGTAAGGGCATGTGGGCCCTTGGCGATCGTCCCATAATATGGTGATCGTGCTCCAGTTGTTGACACGAAGCTGCAGGTGTCTGCTGAAGAATCCATCCGCCTGTGTCTCAAACAGATGGCAGTGGCAGAATGGGATCAAATACCGGTTATGAAAACAAAAAAATTATAATTAGTCTCACTAGCCGAACTTCATTAATATTACTCATTTTATTTATTACGGCCGATCAGAAACTATTTGCTTGCAAGGATAGTTCAATGGAGTATGTTCATCTCTAAAATCAATGCGAAAAGTAACGAGATAAATCGAGGCCAACACACAATGAGAAACGACTGTTTGTCTACATGCCTGTGTAATGATATGATATGATATGATATATGATATGGCATGTGTAACGCGCCTATACACAACAAGTGTTTCAAGGCGCGACGAGGCAGGGCGGGAACAAGGGGAGACAGACAACGATAATACTAGGCCAGGTGTCATTCAGATCGCGCAAGGGGAAGGGGAGAGGGGGGCAAAAGTGCTGTACATGGTTAGTAGAATACAAGATAAATAATAGGGCCAGCTGGTGGCAAGTGCAAGGTAAGTGCCGGGAGAAGGGGCTGAAGGATACAGAGACAGTCCTGTAGTGCAGGTAGGCAGTGCAGGGAAGAGTGGCTGGGCCAAGGAACGAGATAGTTGAGACCTGTGGACCTGCATGCCCATGTGCCCACTACGAACACGTTTCCCTTTCTTTTCCTAGCTCTTCATTCATTCATTTATTCATGCATCCATTCATTAATTCTTCATTCCGGTATAAAAGCGTCTAAAGATTTACTCATATTATATTTGAAATTTCCATTGTGTGTCTGCGTAATGCAGTCTGTAAATCTGACTGTGCTCTTGACAACGATTTTTCGTATACTGAACTAACATGAAACTCGGTCTAGTTTCCGAATTATTTGCCTTATCGTCTCTTACGCTATTGCGCACCCCCTTCAAATGAAGTTCTTTCGGCATGGTCCCTGTCTCAAGGTAAAAAAACAATAGACCCTTATACTTCCAGTGCGACTTGTGGGCCTCTTCTGGGCGCGAGCTGAAAATCAAAGCGGCTGTCCTTCGCATTCTTTATTTGCAACATCCCGTAGTAAAGGCATCTGTGAGAACTTGAAGTTTCGAATCCATCTATGTAGTGCTCCTCAATGTGAAAATGCGAACTGGCTTCTCTCCCAAATGCCACGGCCCGCTTGGCGCATTCTAAGGCCCCCAATTTTGTCCCCGTTGTCTGCGAGCTTTGCAGCCCCAAAGAATCATAACTATGGAGACATTTAATTTTTGGATGAAGGTCAGGGAAAGTATAAAGTACCAGAGGAGTTCAGTTAAAAGTGAGATTTATTGTTTGTTTGTTTTATTGTTTGCAATACGCAAGCCTCCCCTCCAATAACAGTGCGCAGCATTTACATGAGATGAGACATGAGAAAAATATATACATACACATATATGAGGTGAATAGAGAGATAATTCAAAGATGGCACCCAGCAATTTCACCACCCATGATGGTGAAGGTAGGGATTAGGGTTCCAGGTACACTGTACAATAACATTTATTTACAAAAAGACAATTGTATTGCAATTATAGACATAGACATGGTCAGCAATATTCAGACAATGGTCAGCTTGTTCGCCACCCATGATGGTGAAGGTAGGGGTTAGGGTTCCAGGTACACGGTACAGTAACATTTATTTACAAAAAGACAATTGTGTTGCAATTATTTAAACCGGGATTTGTACCTCACAACCAGCTCCCCTTTGGGTGGACATGGCACTGTTGCAATGTTCGGTGGCAACGCATCACTGCTCTGAACAGAAACGTCCAAAATTCCATATCTGTGCTTCTCTAACACAGCAACAATAAGGCCTTTCACAAAGTCGAACTGCATTTCATCATAGACTGGTTGGATCACCCATTGCTTTGTTCGTTTTGAAAAGCGCTTATTGTAGCGAGGCAGCCTTACTTTACCCCTAGTCCTAGATTGTTCACGTCCGACATTGCTGTTATGGGCCAAGACCGCTAGTAGAGTGCGATGTTTCATGCCCCGATAGCTAAAATACAAGTGCTTTGGTCTGTACTTGAGGCACATATTGTGGAACACCTCCAAACCTCCTGTGTGACAGAATTCTGTCAGTCCTCTCAAATCTTTTGATAGAGTTTTGTCCAAAACAATCTTCTCAATGGCTTTGTGTGTCGGTGAAGATGGAATCAACCACTTCTTCCGTGCCTCCTCTGGGGACAAAGGGCCATGTTCACATTGGTGGAAATGTTCATTTGCTGTCCAGCGGTGAACGTTGGTACAGTGGTGCATCAGTGACCGCCATTTTTCAAGTAGTATTTCCACTGACCCCTTACAAGTTTTTGAGCTCCACCAAAGATGGTTGGTGATAGAATGGGACCACTGCAAAATACTTCTTTCAAAACCTTTTTTTTTCCCTGCAGCCGAAGTTTTCTTATTGATTGATTTAGCAAGATGCCATACGTCAAATTGATGTTTAATATGTGGGAACTGCTCTCTCATTGTCTTGGCAATTGAAACGTGTCTATCCGTGGCTATGAGGTCGATGTGCATTCCCCTCGATTGTAGATATTCCACTGATTTTATAAAACCTAGTTTCTCAATGGCCACATATCTCGTTCGCTTCACTGTCTGTGTGTGTATAGTTCTGACACCCACGGGTAACTGGAGGAGAGATTGGAAAAGGGATGTTCAGTTTAAACACAAGATGGAGTGTAGTAGAATTGACTGGGAAAAAACATAAAATAGTCCCCAGCACAAACATTTTTTTAAATTATGAACGGTTTGTAACTAACCTTTGTTTTTTTTTTTCTTTGCAACTTTTTTGACTCGACCTTCAACATCTGCACGCTGTAGCTCCAATTCGTTTCCGCATGTCTTCCCTTCCTCTTGCGCTGCAACGACTATATTTTCTGTATCCGCATAGACAGCACGGAATGAGGCTCCATCGACTCCCTGAAACATAGTACTTTCATTACTATGTATCAAAATATTGTTAGCATAAAACACACATGAGGACGAACACACAGGTACATCTCAATAGCCAAACACGATTTAAACATTGTTTGGAACAATCAAACGACAAGTATTCGACCAGTGATGATGTAGTTCGATGGAACTGTCAGTATCCATACCTCTGGCTCCGCATGGACTGCCATGAATGGTTGTATTGGAGCGGAGGCATCAGCATCTCCCTGAAACACAGTACTTCCATTAGTAAGGTTTTCAATATTTGCAACATAACACACACTTGGCGTCGACGGCACAGGTACATACAAAGAGATAACCACAAATGATGCATTGTCTAAAACAAAAAAGGAAAATCAAAATATACAGAATTCAACGACCGATTTCACCGATTCCTTTACATCTGCATCTAAATGGGATGTTGTGATTGTAGTGGAAGCTCCGTCGTCTCCCTGAAACACAGCACTTGCGTTAATAGGGAAGAAAGTCTAGCAAATGTATTCACATTATATAATCACGCATGATGGAGCTGTCAGTATCCATACCTCGTGCTGCTGAAGAATATCTATGGATGTTGCAAATGTAGTGCGCACTTCCGAAAGCTGTTGCGCTGATTCGTATATGCAAGGTCCCGCTTCCACTTCCCCTGGAATTACTTGAATGTCGGGCTCTGCATCAAGTGCAGGGGTTGACGCTCCATCAACTGCCTGAAACATAGTACTCGCATTAGTAAGGATTACAATATTGAAAACATAACACACTTGGGGTCGACAGCACTGGTACATATCAATGGCTAACCACGAATGAAACATTGCGTAGAACAATCAAACGACAAGTATTACAGCTCTGATGATGACGCTCGATGGAGCTGTCAGTATCCATACCTCCTGCTGGTGAAGAACATCTAGAAATGTTGTAGATGTGGCGGACGCTTCAGCATCTCCCTGAAAGACAGTACTTGCATTAGCATGGATAACACTAATTATAACTGAAAACAAACACCAGTGGACGGTAACTAAGGTGTATATCAATTGGAAAGCACTAACCAAACATTCGAAAAAATAGTTACACCATAGAATAAAACTATTACTTGACACGCATAAAACAAGTCTGTAGCGGAGTAGCGTAGCAAGATTACCTGATACGCGCTAGAAGTGGTTGATAACTGCGAGCACGTCAAGGATGTAGAATGTTCTTGCTTCAGATTGAAGGGAGAGTCAAGAAGTTGTAAAGGTAAATTATTGATCGATAATGAAATGCCAATATTAAAAATAGCCATGTAAGGCGACAGAATACTTGAAAAATGCGCAATATAGCGCAGTTCCCTGTTCCCATATATATACATTTCGTTTGTGAGTTATGAAATCGAAAAAGAATTTATTGAAAAATGTCATTATTCAAAAAGCTATACACTCATATCAATATAGAAAGTATTACAAGGGATACAACACCTAAAATATCAATTAATCCATTAGGCTACCTACACACTGCCGCAAGGCCTAAAGCTAAATCCGGACACTTGACTCACCAAAGGCGGAATGTGGACGAATAGAGTGGGACTAGCGTTTGCGAGCAATTTCCGTGTCGTTCGCTGTTTATTCTTCTTTGTTACCCAAGATGTGGCGTACATGTCCGAGGAAAAGTGCAGGCTGCAGATGCGGTATCGATCACCCCTCTTGTCCTGTAAGACTTGTTGAACTCTACTTTCAAGCTCATCCAGTGGATATCCGCAATGTATGACCCATTCTCTGATTCGATCAACAGTTTTCGGGAACACATGCATTGTAGTGCCTTCAGATTTCGCATGGGTCTTCGAAGGGCAACCGCTAATCGAACAGGCAGGCATTGTTGACAAGTCTGAAAAGTAAATATCGACATCATTATACAATATTCATGAATAAAGATTTGATGCAAAACTCTATACTAAACTCTGAACATGCGACTCGTCCCTTGGACGTTCTGTCTTGCACGAGAAGGAAACATGCTTACATTATAGACTGGACCCCCGAAGGATGCAATTCGATGACAATTGACACAGATGAAAATAAATAGATCTATTGATAGCATAGCAATGGAAATTCAAGTCAATAGCAATGACACCAATGAACCTAGAACTATTGGGTACTCTAATCGCAAATAGATAGAAATTTAAAAATCTGCGAAATATGACCAGGATACATGGCCTTACCTTGACCAACAAACAGTTGGATTCAGCCAGCAGAGCAGTATGTTGCGGGAAAATAGGTGGATGGCCACAGGTAGCGCACTGATGGGTATGCTCGAAGCGGTCACAGAAGTTCACGGATAGCACGACGACGAGCAGATTAGCATAGATCTCAGTGGTTCCCAGGTAGCACGTTCAGGAGTTGACTTGCAAAGCACAAAGATGTTCTCATGAGACACATCGAGTGGTTTTTAAAGTATTAGAAACTGGGGTGTGTTTGTGAATGAATGACGTATGTATGTCGTGGTATTAGGGGGGCGGCCTGCTTGAAGGGGAGGCCTGCATGGATACACAGTGTCTGAGGAGGCCATGTGACCGATGGCCCCTTGGCGTGGGATACCTTTTCAAGCGTACATGTAGTTTAGCACCTTTGCCTTTCGCGCCCCTGACAGCGCGCATCCACTGGCGCGCACCTCCTTTGATAGAGGGTGGGTGGGATCGAGGGGCCTGGGGCATGCAGATAAGGCACAGGAAGACTGCCAAATGGTGACACACTTATGTGGATTGCAGGGGGGCGGCCTGCATCAAGGGGAGGCCTGCATGGAGACACGGTGTCTGAGGAGGCCATGTGACCGATGGCCCCTTGGCGTGGGATACCTTTTCAAGTGTACATGTAGTTTAGCACCTTTGCCTTTCGCGCCCCTGACAGCGTGCATCCACTGGCGCGCACCTCCTTTGATAGAGGGTGGGTGGGATCGAGGGGCCTGGGGCGTGCAGATAAGGCACATGAAGACTGCTGAATGGAGACCCCTTGCCCTCTACTGCAGTATATCGTTGCCTATCAATAACAAATGCCACATACCGGAGATTCTTGTGAGCACAGACCCACACTTCAACCAGTGTATTATAGTGGTCAAGACCCTTGACCTAAGGCCTGTATAATCCAATGTTAATTGATATTATAGATATATGTGTGGCTTTTATAGAGACATAACCTACTGAAAGACTTTGAACAAGTATTATTTAGTGCATGCATTATCGAGAATATTTTATTTTAGCTTAGATAGATAGTGACCACCATGCTTCACAGCGACCATAACCTTCACCAATTCGACGCACAGATGTCTGACGTCCATCCTTGAATGGAGACACACTTGATTCATTTAAAAAATCGAAACAACCGTTGTTAAAATATATGTGGTGTTTTATTTTGTAACTTATTTTCATGACACAAAAATACAAGACTTTAAATATTATACAGGTCAGGTTGCAGCACAGCGAGAGAAAATCCCCTGTACTGACCGCTGTCACTCAGGAACGTTTCTCTTATGGCACGAACGGCACAGGCGGGTATCACTCTTCGAACGCGGTGTCCAAGCCTCCCGTGGAGCCACCATGTAAAGGACCGATAGGCCACCAGCCTGTACCACCTGTGAAAAGGAATGAAACAAACTGTTTTTAAATGACCAAGATAAGTTTTTCCCCCCCAGTGCCAAGCCCTTTTTGGTGATTTCGGTATTGCAACACTCAATACTTTCTAACATTTTCTCCTTAATTAACCCCTTCAGTGCCAAGGACGAGCTATCTCGTCCTTGGCACTATGGAGGTAATCCCAAGGACGCGATATCTCGTCCTTGGCACTTAAAAGGTTAATAAGCATTTGTTGTCAATGACAATTCTTGTAACTAATGGCATTCAGCACTGACAAATGCTATCTAGACAATGCACACTATTGAACGACTCATGCGTTACTATGAGATGAATATATAATTTTGGATATAGTAGAAGACCATGAAATAGGAGTGGCATGACAAGCAGAGTATACTTACTCGTTACTCGGATTACGAGGACGAAAAGTTGTGCGAAGTTCGTGCATAAGCACCATCATTATTCTCAAAACGGCCCGTGTGAGGCAGGCTGCCCTGAAGTCTGGCAGCTCGGTGATGCATTGAGGTCGTGGCTCGCCTGCCGAAATGTAGGCCAGGCATCCCGCGTTTTCTCGGCAGCAGCAGTTCTCGTCCACGGTTGGCATTAGCTCCCACCGATTGCATGTGCACCAGGTGGAGACGCCGTCCATGTGACTCGGACCAGGCGCTTCATCTGTTGAATCGTCCTCCCAACTGTTGTCCGAATCCCCATCGTTTTCGCGTGCTTCCCTTTCCAGTAGTTCCTCCTCGGTATACTCAGGCTCGTACATGTAGGGCATTATTTTAGCCATTGTGTGGTAAACAAAGTACAATAATTTATAGAGATGGTACAGGTGTTTACACGGGCTACAAGCGGCGAAGGTAGCTGACCAGAGCACAGAAACGGGTCACAGAATACTCAAAGTAACACAGAGAGAGGAATGGAATCGCAAATCTGCTGCTGTGTGTTGTGAAACGGTCTGTTTATACTTATTGAGGAAAGAGGCGTCCTGCCATTTCCATGGCGACACGTCATTAGCTGAGGCGCAGCGATTGTTGACACGAGACGTGCTTTGGCGTAGGGAAATGGGCAGTACGCGTCTGCTGATGACAGGCTCAGGGGCGGGGGATATGATTTAGTGCCGCAAAAGCAGGTCAGCCAGGGCGATGGGGGAAATGATAGGATTATCACAAAATGGCAGCGCCCAGGTGCCTGTTTTCGCGTGCGTTTAATGGACGAAAACTCAGGTAAGGTCCATAGGAAATTTTTCTAAAATCGAGCCACTTAGGCTTAAAAAAACATGGCCGACCAGTAGGGACAATAACATTTTTTACCGGATCATGCCTTTAAAGTGCATGTCTTTGTTTAAAGGGGTAATGTGTGCTGTGGGATTTTGTTTGCAGCCGCCAGGAAAAATGACTACCATTAAAAGTGTATTAGTTTGCTGCAGATTACATTTTTTGTGTGTCTATAGTCATATGACATACATGCAAAAGGGGAAAGTCAAAGTTTAGGATCGATCTTCAAATTCTTTCAGAGACATGGGAAGAAAATTAAGATGATGCAGCATATAACTGCCAATAAAGTATTCTTCCGTAAATAGGAGGAAAACAAACTGTAGAAACTCATTTGTTCATTAAAATTGTCAGGTTCCCTTTCTTTAGTTTAAATACAGCATCTAACTGTTCTATAATGTTTGGTTGCGAAATGGGCGGATTTTCACTTTAGTTGACAAATATATTATTACTAGTTCTGGTAGGTCTGCTATAAAAGTCAGTAGCAGGTCATAAGTAGTGAAAGGATTATGTAGTTCATTACCTCAATCTTAGCAATTAAGTGCTGCTCCTGCCTTCGTCTGTTGCACTTAAAATTCTTTGACAGCAAACGCAAACATTTTTTGCATAGAGGTTCATGTCAGAAATGTTTTAATTAACGTCAAAATCAATATGAACTGTAACACAAACATTTATTCTAATTCCCGTCGGCCCAGTTCTAATTCATATAAAACACATTTATCATTATTAAGATGTGATGTTTGAGATAGCATTTCCAAAATCAAAGTACTGGTGCATGATGCTTTTATAAAAATGTATTAATGAGATTTTGTTTAACAAATTCGACATTTAAGGAAGTCTGTAATTAGTGCTGTTAAAATAGAACATACCATCCTTATCCCCTCGAGAGCCGCTCCCAAGGAACCGGGATACTAGAGGTGTGCTGGATAGGGACAAACAGGCAGAGATAAAAACAGTCTGTTTTGGCCTGATGCGCAAGAAATGTCCCCAGAGCAAGCCAAACGCAATCATCAGAAGTGTCATGAAGAAGGGTCCTTGCACAGATATTCTCCACACCTGTGGATTAAGAAAAATATCAGTTTTTGTGATCATTCTGGAATTGTTTTCAATTACTTTGTCATCCTTGAACATCAGATTTCCTATAATTGCATATTTCTACAATCCAATTGTCCTTATAATTGCAACATTACTAAATACAATTAGGTATATGTCCTGGTACAAAAAGTGAAGCAGTTACCAACCTTCAACAAAGGTGAGCCAGCATGGGTAGGTCCAAGGTAACATGGTTAGTCTGCACTATTCATTGATTGCTAAATATGCAATAACGTATTTTTTAGTCACACACTTGTTACCAAAAGGCAACTGTCCTTACTAAACCTAAGAAATGCATCATCTGCAAAAGATAAATTACAAAAACAAATCTTCATTTTAGTTTTGAGCATTAAAACTGCTTCATTCCAGAGATGAGAACATGAGGGGATGTATTTAACATCCGCAGCTAGCTATACAGAATGTACTTCCTATTCAATGTCATGCCTAACAATGAATCTGGGTCTCCATATATCAGAACAACTACCTACTTAATAGCAACCTCTTATTCAAAGCTCATTTTGTGACGAAAACCGCGACTGCATGGTACCAAGCTCATTACTCTGAAAGTGTAATCCTTATCTGTATGAATACGACATCCGCACAATCTCGCAAGCAATGGGCCGCTGCCCACCTGAATAGTGACATGCTCTTCTCCCTGACATCACAGGATGCATGCTAAGAGCATTCAACATGCTGCAGCACATGCTATTGAAAGTCTCAATAAAGGGCTAAAGAAACACAACACAATCCCTACAGAGACAAGGGGTAAATTGGCTTCCTGCTCCAATCCTGGATTACCTTCAAGACCACCTACATCTACTACAAAGCAATGCGAACCAAAGCTCTGGCCAACCTGGCTGAAAAGCTCACCGCATCTCAGGAGGCAAGCACGACACATCAGGCATGCAATCGTACAAAACTGAAAATCAAGACATCCAAAAAGTAAGACACGAAGAAACTAGGCTTTTTACAACTATATGGTTAGATTTGAGAATAACATCCATTCCACGTCAGATTAGCCCATTATCTCAGCACGTCTTTGAAGAGTTGTTTTCAAACCTTCTCTGAAACTAAATTTGAAGTTCACAGCCTAACCTTGGGGACTGACAGTGGCGTATCAAAGGAGGGATCCATAGACCATCCCATTGGGTCAAATATAAAGCAAAGACCAGTCACAGGATTGTACACAGAGCCCAACCCCACCCATTGAAAGAGAATTAGCTAAGAAACGGCCAAGGAGACCTACTGGGCTTCCAGAGAGCTATTCCAGTCTACTAGCCAAGCCAAAATACACATCTACAGGAATTTCTACCTCCCTCTTTAAGAATCCGTGATGCAGTGTTTTGTGTTCACCAGTAACTGTAGAAAGACCTTTCTGTCCTGGGAACAAATGGCAGAGAAAACATTGAAGACAAGGCCGACTCACGCAGACCATGGGAGTCCCATGGATACAAAGTCACATTGGATAAATGAAAGGAAATGCATGTGGGATATCCGACGGAGGGACAAAACAAACAGTTTCCTCACTCATGCTAGCATCACACATCAATGCATGCCATGTCTAAGGTAGTTGTAGAATCAAGATGGCAGCCGGCCATAAAATAAACTCACATTAACAAACTTTAAGCCCACAGATAGATGGTCCAATAACAAAAGACCGACATACATTAAGTGCAACCCATTACCTAAGTACCACAGAAGGAGAGGAGATACCCAACTATAAGAGCAAGCTCAGTCAGAGAGTGTGGGGTGTTTGAATGGAAGCTGGAGGAAGGCGTTTGGTTAAGTTTGGCTAGGGACAGGTCTACTGAGAGAACTAGGAGGAGATTGTTGTAGATAGAAGGAGAGAGTTGTATGAGATATTTCTCTCCTTCAAACTACTGGAAGAGCCTTTAAGCTGATGTCAACCCTGTGAAAACTCGGCCAAGGAGGCCCGCATTACAGACTCTTGGGAAACATTTTTGTGAACTTCAAAAACTGGTAACCGAAAGACAAGGGTACGTCACTGGTCATTTTGACCTAGAGCCCCTAGGGATAACTGATGGCCCGATCAAACAACTGTGTAAGAGACTTCTTTCTTTGCTTACAATCATTTGAGTTGCCATTACACTTTTTTTAATTTTGTTTTATTTCACACACATTTACTTCATAGCCCAGAGAGACCACTTTTTATTTTTTTAATTTTATTTTTAACTATTGCAAGAGATTTTCCTTTGTCATCTTTGTGAACTGTCCAACGTCACAATACGTTTACTTTCCCTGTTCTGGTATGATGTTGAGTGTAACGTAACACCTGAGAGGCCATTTGCCCTGCTTAACTTAAGCCTTTGTTTAGTTTTCCTTTCCTACCCCTAGCTATTGCAATTATGATCTCCAATCTAACCTTCCTGAATTGCATCTATATTTTAGTAATAAATAAACCAGTATGTTCTACAACACAAGTACTCTTGTGTCCACACTTATCACACTGTAACCATACCTTATTGCATCTCAAGACACACACACCTGCTTCCACTACCTGACCCCGCTTGTGGTACCCTCATTTTCCCACCACCTATACAGTGCTAAACAGTATATCCCCCTTCCTTGCACAGCACTATGTTGCTACCCAGCTATGTTTGTACTATAAGAAACCCCCAAACACAAATAGAAATAGTAATGAATAAAACTACTTCTGAAACCATGGCTTAAACATCAAACATGTATATGTTGGACTAGAAATTGTAACATGTTTAGAATGGGTCATTATGTCAATCCCACATGCCTTCCTGTTCTAAATCACTCCAACAAATATGCACATGGCCAGACACTGAGGTGAACCAGAAGAAGGACTGACGATTAGAAGCCATTCTCAAGATCCACTATTAATTTTTTTTAAAAAAGAGTCAAAAACTCTGCACTAGCCCTATAGCTATGAGGAAAGTTCCCTACCTAACAAAAAAGCTAGGGTTGTACGTTAACATCCAAAAATAAAAGTCCTTCATCCGAATCCTAACAAGCTAACTGGTCCTACCACTTCAGAAAGAAATCCGGAAGAATAGGGAGCAGGACACGCCTTCTGGGGGAGAATTCTGCTTGGTCCAACACTGGGATTCTATGGCTTGTTCAACAAGAATGTTCTTCAAAGTTCCTGTAACACTGTAGGATATCCTTCCCAGTCTTTGTATCTAGTTGTGGGGTTCAATCTCCCCTATTTAACAAAGAAATTAGTCTCTTGGTGTGAACACTTCCCTTTCTCCAAGATTTCTTGGAAACAAAAAACTTCTTTCTGTTCCACCTTCGAGGTATTGGGACACACCAAAGTATTGTAATCCTCTGAAAAGTTACTTTATTTTTACCGAAGCTATTTTACATAGGGCGGTTGTCAACCCTGGTTTGGTTTGTCAAAGTTTAAAATAACTTCTGTGGCTTTCGTAGCTCTAATTCAAAGTGGTCATATCTTTTTCCTTCCCCCTTTCATAAGGCATTTGGACACACAGGTTTCTCAGGCTCCCGTAACACTGATATTTTTCTCCAGGCGTTATTCACAATTGTCATGTGTTAGTACCCATTCTGCCATATGTGGTCAAAAACAGCACATCAGATACCCCCTTATTTGAATGCCCCTCACATAGGTAATCTAGCACAGGGCGGGCAAGGGCTGATTAGTAGAAGGTAGTGTTAGAACGTAGCGCCTAGAGACATGTGATGCGCTATACACTTGGAGAGCAATGTATACTGCAATTGTACATGTAGTGCCTTAAGTTTAGAATGATATTGACTTGGCCAATACTCGGGGTGCCCTTCCCCAAGTTCCAAACACAAAATATCTTGAGGCTCTGCCCGCAATTCAATAAGTAGTTCAAACCTCAGGGTTCCCTTCCCCAAGATACACTTTCAATGAAATTGTGTTTCCCAGTGTTCTGTGCCACACTTGCACCTTCCGTTCGTCTTGGCTCAAAAGTTCGTCTCCATTCGCTTTGGAGTCAGATAGACACTGGGTTCACTTGCTTTGTAAAAGTTCTATTCCCTTTAAGGGTCAATAATTGCTGCTTTCTTTGTTTACAAGTTTGATTGACTTGTAGATTCATATATGTATGAACTTTACTTGTATTCACTTTTGAACTTGGCACACGAAAGATTAATTTAACTTGTAAAACTTCATTCCTTTATAATCTTCATATGTAACAGTTTTCTTTCAGTGCAGTATTCAATAAATGTGAAGATAGCTTTGTATTCAGTTCGGCGTTCAAAAACGGTTATAGGTTTTCATTTAAAAACACGTTGTTCTGTTCAGTTCAGTTAATTCCGTTGTAATATGCCTTTGTAGTTTGCTTTTAAACATGTCCAGCACTCGCAGGGCTTTCGATTCCATGCATTCATGTACACGTGACCACTCCGTAACAAAGTGTTCTCAATTATTCAGTGATCAACAAGTTCTGTCGTTCACTATTTAGCAAGGATTCAGATCAGAGACCTTCGACACCGTATATCATTATTCATGCGACCACTCCGATACAAAATAACCTTGCGTATAACATCAAACACTTATACCAGGTTTCTGTTTTCACAGAACCTCACTTGGAATGCCAGAAAAAGGGGCAGCCTCCCTGCACGGCTCCCCTGTCAAGGTTCATTCGGTTCCACACAGCCCGAACTCCCGGGCCGCTCTCTCCTGAACCGCTAGCGTGCTCCACACATACAGCTCCCCGCTGTTTCTCTTGGCATCTCTGCTGCTGCTTCTTCGCCACCAATGCTTCTCTCGCCACTGTTTCACCCCTCAGACATTCCTGATTGGGTTTTTTATACACCTGCACCCCTTTAACAGGCTGCAGGTGTGAATGTACAATTAGCCCTACCTGACCACCATTAAGGGACATGCCTGACCTTTACTACTCTCAGCAGGCCTCTTCCTCGTCCCAGTTCCAGAGTGGTAAAAGTACCTAGTCATCATTACTCTTGGTTGCCTCTTCTTCATGCCAGTACTTTTAGGAGTTATATAGGAGGAAGTCAGGGGAGTTGATTCAAAATACACCATGAAGGCGTGGAAAGTGTTGGGTTGGTCATTAGTCGGAAAAGGGGGATACCATGTATCTCCCAAGGGATCATATATCCCACTCCGAGTCCCTAAAGTCCCTCCATCCAAGTAATCCTCCCTTGCCAATCCACGCCCAGGTTTAGGATCCAAGAGCAATGGCCTTTCCCTGGCCATCTGCGCAGATGATCCATGGGGAATAGGACTGGGGATACCCTTAGGTTTGTCACACTACATATGCTGACATATTGAAGCATCAAGCCTTGCATGCAATTTGTTTTTATTCCCCATAAAAAGGATCAAACCGCAGTCTGCTGATGAAGCCAGGGCACCATGCAAAAAGGCCTTGACTTTGTGCTTAGAAGCACAATGCTGTTCAAGCATCTTGCTATGCCATGATAATATGGCTAGACACTCAGAGCACCTTGCTGAGGATTGATAAAACAAGACGCTTGGAGCGCCTTGCGAACAGCTGATCTGTTGCCAGACACTAAGATTTGTCATTGTAGCCCCGTGCTAAAGGGGTTGTGCTATTGTAGGATGTTCACCCGCATCACATATGTGGCGTAGGGTTTAATGTCCATGTAATATAGGTTTCCATTAGAAGCTGAGAAACTGCATATCGAGTGACAAGCCTAACTGGCTGGCTGGCTAGATGAGACCAGCTAAGACAAGAGGCTTCTGCCAGATAGATCACAGGGGATGCTAGGCTTCTTTTACTCAATCTGCATTCGGGTTTTTGCTTGATTGAACTCTGTGCCATAATGCTGGTCTTTTTCTAATGATACATTGAATAATGTGTTCTCATTTTTTGCATTTCATTGATGCTTTCTTGATATATGATTTTGGTTTAGTTTGGAACTTTGAACTGGGAAGTATCTTTGAGCTTACTTGGCGTTGAAGCATGGATAGGTCTTTGTGCCTTTCTCAAATAGAATTGTGCTGGCTGAACAGGGCTTTTGGTATTGGGGTTGAACAGATTTTTTGAAGCCCATGATTAGAACTGTTGACTGGTTTGAATACAGAAATATGACTTGTCCCATATAAGAGGATCGATTTGTTGGAACTATACGAATCACTAGAAAGTGTATTAAGGGCTTTTATATGTGCAAAATAAATGTTTCCTTTTTTACAACAGTCATTTTTGACTCCGATACGTTCAATACAATGCTAACTAATGGGAAAGTGTTATGTTCAGCATTATGCCTCTCTTTCAATGAAACCTTTCTGTTTTGTTCTCTCCCCTATCCCTTTATAAATATGTGCAACAAGGATATATCTTGAACGTGCTGCGGACCCGTAAATCTGTAGATGAACAGGTAACACCTTATCTGGTGAAAGGATTTTGTATATTAGAAATGTGTATGCGACTTGGGGAGGGATGCATGCTTTCAGGCCCCACAAACCGATCCAATTATAATCCATTGTAGCAGAGCTAAAATCGGCATTGTAATCAGAGAAAAGATGTTTTCTGGGATCCGAACCAGTGTCGGCTAGCTACCCTGTCACGTTGGAGGAACGCTAGATTTTACTATCAGCTAAGCTGGGAATAGCGGTCTTTCCTCCTACCTGCAAAAATCAGGGCACTTATACTAGCCTCAGCGGTAATCTTTAGAAACCATGACAATTGGCGCCCAACGTTGGGCTTGATTAGACTCTGGTGTCCATCCATCCATCCATCCATCCTTTCTGGGGATAGAGTAATGTACCTCAACCCACATTCGCTCACAGCACAAATAAAAGTGCCTTGCTGTGCCGAGCAGAGCATGTGGTTCGGCTTTGTTAATTAAGTCTTTTTCCTTCCATTCAGCGAAGAGCGTCGGGGGATTTTGATATGTTAAGGAAGGCCTTCAGCTTGTAAATTCTTTAGAAAGAAAAATTCATTAAAAAAATACACTTAAGATAAACATCGCCGAGAGAAGCTGTACTTATCTTGCTAAAAAGGATACCGTTCAAATAAACTTCCATCCACTGTAGCTGAGAGTGCCGCGTAACAGATCTATTATTCCTAACATTTTAAAGCAATAAGCAGGAACCAACACTGGTTTTAAACTGCTCATACTATGAGTGCTTCAACCTCAGAAACGTGTACAAATGCAGTTACTCCTCCCTCTGGACGTTGTGCACCAGAAGAGCTTTTAGAAATAATGGCTGATGGAACATATTTGTCACTTCCAGATGACATATATATACTCTTGCTGTTCATTGACCAGGCCAATTCCTGGCTGTGTAAAAATGACGCTTATAGGGTCAAACAGGACTTTATCATGAAGTTACAACAACCAAGAACATCGGTTTCTTTTCCTACAGAAATTCTCTGTATTCTTCCGTTAAGACACCCTCAGTAAAAATCAGATGTCCGATTTACCGTGGCCACCAGGCCAGGATGATGTGTGCCAATTTCTGAGCCAGAACTCTGGCAGATATTGCAGGGACCATGGACCAATGAGTAAGCTTTGGGTTTCGTGCCAGAAGGGAAATGACCGTGAAGCTAGATGCAAGTTAATACTTACCTTTAAAGTACCAATTTGACAATCTGCGTAGACGGACATGATAGGCAAGGCAGAAGTGCAGAGTGATCCGATGTTGGCTTCTCAGACTCAAGAAACAACATAGGATTTCATTCAAGCTGACCTAGGCTTACAAGCATCACCGGAGGGGGTCTTCTCCTCCTAAGCGGTACACAAACAAGATGGCTCATGCACAGAGAACAGTATCAAAAATTCAATCTTTGATGATTAAAGAATCCTCTAACAAGCAGGTGCCAGATATGAATCAAAAGCAAGGAATGGCAGACCCCTCCAATGCTAAAACAGAGAGTAAAAAATCCTCTGTTTTACTATAAAAAATTTCATAGGAAAATGCCTAATCGTTTGATGGGTAGCCACATTCAACTTCTCCGAATCTGGATACAGTGCTAATAAAAGATGTTTAGATAAAGTTGGAGCACACTTCCTCAGAATCCGACCGAGATGCTCTGCAGTTAAACACACTTTCCCTATAAAGAGCTAATCCCTTAGCTAGGGATAACCATTAAGTAGGTAGAATTAGTGTGCATAGTATAGTGCAATAAACACAGCAACTGTAAAAAAAAAAAAAAAAAAAAAGCAGTAAATAAAACGTGTGCTTTTAGCTAACCTTGCAACAAGTAGTTGTGGGCAAACAAATACCCCATGTTAGACAGACACATACAACAGTGAAGGAATAACAGGTACTGCCCTTTTAATGTATATCAGTGTATAATACATGCAAACCTTGCAACATGCATGTGCAATTAGAAATAGCAATGTTTAGAACATTGTCTCTGCATCTGTATGCAATCTGCAAACGGTTTTGAAACCGGTGAGCCTTTCACCCTTCATACTGGATAGAATTAGCACTCCCCTAGTTAAACCGTTATATGATTAATGTTCTATGCACTTGCACATATACAACATGCAGTGATATCAAATATGGCTTAATAGGCCCTAAAAATCATTGCTGGCAAGCCACATTCCGCTTTTTACTAAAATAGATGTGTGCTAATGATTCACGTAGAATGACACTTAAATCCTTAAATACAGAGTGCTAAAATGCACTTGCAGACAATGCTTACCCAAGCCGGCTCTTCCTGTCACACCCAACAAGGACAGCACATGGGCTGTATTGCAAGAAGACTGTTACCCATCGCAAAGAGGCTTGTACTGGTAGCGAAGGTCACAGGCTGCTATACGTTATAACATTCCACCAGCAAAGAGGGGGCTAATTACAGGAATAGAGACACTGCAGAGACAGGGATGCAGTTACGCCCCTCCCACCCGCCTTCAGACTGCCCATCACCGCCCTGTTTGGGCAAATGTGACTGAGAAAAAGAACATGCTGGGACAGCTGGAGGAAGGCGACTTCCTATCGTTGCTGGACTTGGAGGATGCTTACTTCCACATCCCCATTCCTTCCAGCATGGGTCTGGCATAGATTCACATGCAAACCCTCCCTCCTACCCCTCTGCGGCTCTTCTCTTGGTCCTACTGCCACTTTACCTGCTACCAAATCTGAAGATGGCTGCCAGAGGACGGGCTTGGATAGAGGGCAGGCATTGGCTGGGGGCAGTATGACCCAGAGACCAGTAATTGGTTGTTATGAGAAAGACAGTTCAGAAACCAAACTGAAACTGATTTTTTCTTTACCGAGGATTCCCAGCCTGACGACTGGGAATATTCATGAGCATGTGAATCCATGTCAGACCCCATGCCGGAGAACTAACAGTCCGGGTCAAAGAGTTCAACTTAAAAGTCTGTGTGTCCAAGACCTATATTTGCCCTCGCAGCTCAAACTAAACAATGTGTAGAGATATCAACAATAAAAGAAATAGTGTTCCAAACAAAGTCCTGAGCCTATACAAGCTCCTGTCTTACTTGTCAGCTCCCCTTTCCAAGTTCAAAACAGTTCCAGAAAGTCTTGGGGTTTCATTCCCCAAGTTCAAGACAGAAAGTTCAACCAAAACAATCCTCCCCAACCCTCTTGCCAAGGGTAGTTTCTCTGTTTCACCAATGCAAAGTTTACACCCTTGATACTTCCTTTCATTTGATTTACATGCATGGCTCTTGGTCCAGGTGCAGTTGACGAACCACAAGGTCCACCCATCACAGTTCACGCAGCCGATAACCCTTTGACGGTCGCTCTTTAACATTACTCCCATGCAGGGATTTCCCCAGTCTAGGCACAGTTAAGAGACCACACGGTCCACCCATCACAGGTCACGCAACCGATACCCCTTTTCATCAGCTTTTGCACCAATTGTTCACTGCTCTCCCTTGCCAGTGATAAGTAATTATAGTATCAAAAGTATCCTCTTTCAATCCTTTTCCGTGGTTAGTTTGCTCACCATTCACTTTGTTATGTTGTGGATACTCGTTTCTCGTCTCACACCCTTCTTGAGATTGTACTTGCTTTGCCACCACTCGTATTCCATTCAACTTGCTTTGTGTATTTGCCACCTGCACCGGGTTGCTTTTGTTCCATTCCAAATATTCTCTTCATTTGCTTCATCTGTGCATGGCATTCAGAAATACTTATTCAATCATACTTTCGTGTTGCTTTAATTCTGTACGCCATGTCATAATGCTTTCAGTTCATTCAATATTCAAAAGGGTGCATTTGGAACTCACTCACGTTACTCAATCGCTTAAATAATCAGAATTCCAAGTATTCTCCCTTACATAACTCAGAGTTCTCTCTTTCACTTATACCTCATTCGATTTTGAGTTTCTCAAGAAATATCACATCTTTCTGTATGTTCCCTTCATGTATTAGACTCTTAGCATAGAGCCGTCTTCCCCACTGGTGTCTGGCAGGCTCAGTGTTCCTTTATCGGTAAGCGACCCACTTCTTGATGAAGCTTTGCATCTACACTCTTTAATTTGTATTTGGCTGACATCGAAACAATTTGGACCAAATTCTATGTTATCCAGTAAAACTAGGTCATCTAAAAATACATTGGCTTGCGTACGCCGATGACTTAATATTTGACAAAACACCCATGGGTCTCCAAAACAAATTACAGGCTTTCTCTACCTTAGCCTTTAATCATAATCTGCGTCCCAATGTAGGTAAATCTAAGATCTTGATTCTGACTGGTTCTAAAAAAAATTCCACGATATTCATGGACAGTCAACAATCTCAAGCTGGAGAGAATTTCGACACTCATATCTAGGTTTTGATATCACCAATGACTTTTCCCAAAAACATTGGCGGGACTCTCTCACAGCAAAAAGTAGACCTCTGATTTTGCAATTAAAAATAATTTGCCACAAATATTGTACCTTTTCATTGAGTCCAGCGATTCAATTTTACCTACTGAGATTGAAGCTATACTTTTGTATAATTTAGAATTATGTCTGCATAACATCGATGACTTACTAAACTCCCTGCAAGGGCGTATTTGGAAACAAGTTTTAAATTTGGCTAATTCCGTTCCAAATTCATGCATACGAGGGGTGTGCGGAGGGGAAGATTGTATAGAGTGGAGGGGTGTATGGAGTGGAGGGGTGTATGGAGTGGAGGGGTGTATGGAGCGGAGGGATGTATGGAGCGGAGGGTTATATGGAGCGGAGGGTTATATGGAGCGGAGGGTTATATGGAGCGCACAAGTGCATGGAGCGCACGGGTGCATGAAGAGGATGAGTGCGCAGAGCCGATGAACGTATAGAACTGACGAGTGTATGAGATTGAATATATAGAATAGGACTTCGTTGTTGGATGCGTGAAAAGCACGAGTTTGTGCATATGTTCCTGGAGCTGATGAGTGCATTGGAGCTGATGAATGCCCTGGAGGTGGTGTGTGCGCTGGACAGGGTGTGTGAGCAGAGGTGGTGTGCGCGCGCAGAGGGGGTGGGTGTGCGCGCAGAGGGGGTGGGTGCGCGCGCAGAGGGGGTGGGTGCGCGCGCAGAGGGGGTGGGTGCGCGCGCAGAGGGGGTGGGTGCGCGCGCAGAGGGGGTGGGTGAGTGCGTAGAAGGGGTGAGTGCGTAGAAGGGGTGAGTGCGTAGAAGGGGTGAGTGCGTAGAAGGGGTGAGTGCGTAGAAGGGGTGAGTCTGTACATTTCAGAGAAGCGAATAGAACGCAAGAATGCGCAAAACGGATGAATGTGCAGAACGGATGAGCGTAAACAGGACGAGTGTGTAGATCAGATGAGTATGTGGAGCAGATGAGTAAGTAGAGCCAACGAGTCTGGATAGCTGATGAATGCGGAAGTGCGGAGAGTGTGTCTATCGCCTGAGCGGGCGATTGTACAGACCTGCCGAATGTACCGAGGGAATGAGTGTAGGAAACGGATGAGGGTATGGACCGGATATGGGTAGGGAGTGGAGGAGTGTAGGGAGTGGATCAGTGTATAGAGAAGATGAGTATATGGAGCGGATGAGTATGAGCGGACGAGTGTTTGGAACGGACGGTGGAATGGAACGCATGGGTGTATAGAGCGCATGGGTGCATGGAGCGCATGGAGCGCATGGGGCGGACGAATGCATGGAACGGACGACTGTTCGGAACGCACGGGTGTATGGAGCGCACGGGTGCATGGCGCGGACGGGTGCATGGCGCGATGGGGCAGATGGGTGTATGGATGTATAATCAGAGGTGATGAGTGCTTTGGGGGGGTGGGGGTGAGTGCGTAGAGGGGTGAGTGCGTAGAGTGGGTAAGTGCGTAAAACAGGTAAATGCATAGCACGCGTGAGGGCATAAGCGGATGAGTTCTTGGAGCGAATGAGTGCCTGGAGCGATCGAGTGCCCAGATTCTAGAATGGATGAATACGTTGAGAATGGATAAGTGTCCACGGTACGGACTGGAACGCATTGAATTGCGCAACGTATATAGTATGGTTTAGAATGCAAAGAACGTTTGAAAGAGCATATAACTCAGATCACACCACACCACTCTCTCCTTTACGCCACCACTCAACTAGAACACAGTGATACTATGACGCCATTCGGTACAACTGTTCTCATACCAACATCCGCTGCTTACTCCACATCATTCCAAGTTGACACTGCTGGTCTCACACCCCCCTGCCAGGCGTTCTCCTCAGGCCTGATGCAGCCGCAGCCGTTCTGGATAAAACCTGACTGAACGAACACACTTTCCTGATCTCTCAACCACCACACCTACCGCTAAGAAGCAGCTACCGCACAGATATCGCACAAGCTGCACACATACCCGGTGCTCACATGCACCTTTTGTCTCCCTCTACCCCCTCTACTGATCTGAACTTCGGTTCCCAAGGGCGCTCAACCTACCAGCGCCTTCAGACCATACCAATGGTATATAAGGCGCTATATAAATGCAAAGTAACATAACATACGGATAGAACTAGGTCTGTCTAGTTTGTCATCTCATTTTTTGTGGCGTCAATTAAATTCGTACGTCAAAATGTTGGACCCTCCCCGTAATTCCATCTATGTAGAATTCGCTAGGATGTTGGCACTAAAGAATCCACATTCAATAATCCATTTTAAGAAAATAATGGATCTTGCTTTGCATCGTATTAACATCACCAAAGAGGATCTTATAACTCGAATGGGATATTCTAAAAAAAAATGCTATTTCAGTTGGATTGGGTCGAATCACATGACAAAATTGGTTCATACCAACTTTATAAAGAATTTGCCTTACATACACACAAAAGGGTTCCGAGGCTGATGTATGTGGAGTGTTTCCCGGACACCAAATTACATGATATCTATATGCGTTTTCATCTCAATCAGCTTCACTCAAAAGAACGTATCGGTCAGTGGTTGCATTTCAATTCTGACATCTGTTGATTCTGTAAAATAGCTCCCCAAAAGGAAACCATAAAGCACTTGGTCATTTATTGTTGTAACTTTGAAAATGACAGAAAAAACAAGCTGCTGTGACTGCAACATATTACTGCGCCAGAAGAAAATAAGGCTGAATCCAGGTAGGGTTATGTGATCAGAAGGTTTAATTAAATTGCCCTATAGATTACACGTGTTTCGGCAAGGTGCCTTTCTCAAATCAGGGCATATCTAGATGCAATAAATCATAAGTGAAAATGGTATGCATGCATTCAAAAAACACCATATTCCATGTCACATTGCTAAGATCAAAAATGGGAAAGTCAAGAGAAAAGTGCAGTCAGCCACAACATAGAAAAGAAAAGTTCAGCAATTGACACATTACCCATATGCATTTCCATTAGAGTTAAAAATGACAGAAAGGGTGGGGTATAGGGGAGGATGAATAGGGGTAGAGAAAATCAGATATATACAAAAAATGAAAAATTAGTGAGTGGTTGTGATGAATCCATTTTTTGCTAAATGTGCATTAAAGGTAAATGGTCCTTTCTTACCCAGCATTGTTTCTTGTAACCATTACTGAAGATGTAATAACTGGGATCAATCCCAACTGTGAGGTAGAAGGATGGGGGAGGGAGGAAAAAGAGTGGCAGTTTTTATCATTAGTTATACCAAGTCTGCTCATTACGTTCAGTTTCAGTTCAGATCTAAAGATCCTGATCTTGTTGTGTCAGGGGGCAAAGCTTACGCTGCCCTTGGCTCTATATAAGTGAAAATGCATTTTTAAATCAATTCAGGGTTCTTGTTGAGATACACCACTACTGTGCAAGCTACATTGCACTTAGATATCAAAGAGTCATTGTTTAGTACTCATGCGTATGAATATTTTAAGCACTTATTTGAATGTTAAAAGCCACGAAACTGGCAAGTGTGTTACTAATTACTGCCTTTGTCTCCATGTAAATGAAAATGCATTTTTGAATCCATTCGAAGTTCTTATTGAGGTACGCAGTTTCTGAGCATGCTAAATTGCACTTAGGTATCTAAACAAGTCATTAATTGGCACTCATGTGTGTAAACAATGTTTAAAACACTTCTTTCAATGTGAACTGCCATAAGTGGCAAGAGTGCTACTGTATTAACACGACCGTGCGTCCGTATATTTCAATTAATGCATCTAGATGCGATTGGATATGAGGGTGGGGGCTACCATAGACCCCAGGGTGTACCTGAAAATGTCGTTTCCGCGTCCCGCGTCATGTCGAAGTAGAGCTGTGATCCCTGCTTGTTGTCATGTAATGAATGGTTTTCCTGGTAACTTGGTCCCTTGTTTGTGTCAATTGGGACTGTCTGTAAGTGTATGCGTTAGTGTCGGCCATGTTGGAAGGTGTTCGGGGGTTGTTTTAGAATAGGAAAAGAGAAATAAAAAACACCTAGGCGTTGTACGTCCTGATAGTGGACAGTCACTAGAAAGGAATAAATGTGCGTAACAGATCGTCTATTACCTGGAAATGTAAGGAAAATGGTAGGGGCAAAGTTTGCTCAGATTCCGTTTTGGCTGCTATCTGAGATTTCAAAAAAGGTTTCTAAATGTCCTTAAATCAAAAATGTTTCAAAATATTTTGGAAAAAGAAATGTTGGTTAACATATAAAGCATCATTGTAATAGAAGGGCTAAAGATGGGGTCTGATGATAAAAGTGCCAGTTTGTCTCATGTGATTTCAAAACAGTATTGTGGGAATCGTCGTCCTGCGTAGGTAGCGTTTCTAAGGAGGCTTGAAAATGACAGCTTTGGTTTCCTAGGGCAGAGAAATGTAATGAATTCTGTATCAGCACGAGAAATGCTATGGGTAAAATGTATGAATAATCCTCACACGTCATTCATGTGTGCATTGGGAAGACTCCTATTCAAAATTGAAAGTGAACTCTTGCAGAGAATGAATTTGGGTGCAATTGATTCAAATATGGCCTTGTGTTTGTTGATTTATTCTATCCAACAATGTTGCTCACTTTCGGTATGAGGTTCTATATATTCTGAAGTTTTTTTTCTATAATAAGTGGACTCGTCATAAGTTTGTAAATTCTGCGTTGATGTGGTTTTAGCAAGTCAGAAAACTTCCTTAGGCATTACCATGATAATTCAATTTGAAGATTAACCTGAAATTATGGAAATGTATCTTCATTCTGGATTTGGTTTGTTCGTTTTGTTGTTTGTTATTCTGTTTTTAGTATTAAGCTGCTTATACTGACTTTTATATATGTATGTATTTAATGCTTTTTTTTAAAGTGTGAAAAGTTTTCTGTTAAACTATAACACACGGTATTAATTTAAAGAAAATAGATTAAGCTTTTGCTGCTTGTGCTCTTGGGAGATCCAGCTGCCTCTCCCACCAGTAATACATCTCCAGGTACACTTGCCAGCCTCCTCCGCGGAGGGAGAAGCGTTCTCTGGGCAGGTGAATAGCTGACCCTCTTGCTTCGCTTCCAGTCCCTCTCACGGGCCCTTCTGCTCTCACCTGCTGTCTTGCCACCTGCTCACTCTCTCCGCTCTGCCTCGCCAAGTGTCACAGCCTCCAGGTTGCACGCCGGTTCCCTTCACGCAGCTCACCCCAGCTTCTGCTTCCCGCCACCAGGTTTCTCTGGCTCCTCTTCTTGAGCTGCCTGCGCTCATACTTATGAGGATTGTTAAATGACCACAGGTGTGGGTCATTTGGTCCATATGCCTGACCATAGTTAAAGGGACATGCCTGATCTTTACAATACTCTGTAGGCCTCTTCCGCGTCTCAGTACTAGAGTGCTGAAATTACCTACCAGTGTTCATCACTCTTAGTTGCCTCTTCCTCGTCCCAGTACCATAGTGGGTTAAATCATGGAAAATGTGGTTAAAGGGGTCACAATAGCCCATACAGGCCAGGGGAGGATTAAGCTGATCTTCATAAGGGAAAGGGGGATACCATGTCTCGCCTGTGGATATCCTCTTCCCAATCTCCAAGGACACTCCACCGCGGTGATCCTCCCTCGCTTCTCCACCCCCAGGGTCGGGATCCAAAAGCGATGGCCTTTCCCTGGCCACCTGAGAAGATGATCCAAGGTGAGTAGGTATAAAGATAGCCTCCGGTGTCTTCCAACACCCAGAAGCTGCATTTTGCTCCTGCTTATCCAATCTTAATTTCGAGCCCTGTAACATATGTACTTAATGTGAAAACAACCGGATAGGGTCCACATATGTGATATTAGCAAATCACTCCTGTGTGGACGACTGAGAATAGCCACCTACTGCAGGGGGTAGTGGCCTATTCTCTTGTCTAATACACAGTTGCGGGTATATGTCTGTACTACCTCTATTCCTACCATAGCCACTACTAAGGTGTCTAGGACACTCCCTGCGGGTGGAGCATAGGCCCCGGGAGGTAGAGGTGATAAGGACCCAAAATAGAACTAGACATTTGTCATCAAGCACAGCATATGGCAAACAAACTAAAAATCACATACAAAGATTGCTCAGGCAGTTGCGTACGAGCCGTGGACACAGCTAATATAAAAGTCTACAATCCTGTAGATTCAATTTAAAGTAAGGCATACTAGCTTACTTGCGTTATACAAATAAATGCTGGACACTGCTAAAAGCCAAACAGAAATCGGAGGCAACAAATAAAAGGGTGCTTTTGTTAATTGGAGAGCATAACGCTTCGAAGCTCCTAGGTGTATATGTGGCTATCAGGGCACTATAAGTAATTGCTAGTAGAGTGACACCCCGGTTTTAACAACGGCAAGTGTACAGAGTTGATGTATTTGATATCGAACGGGAATTAGGTTTGGAACCTCGATGATTGACTAATTTGGTGATTGTGGATGGGATTGATTCAGCTTAGCTTGGTAGATCCTGTTGCGATAAATTACATAAGCAACTAGTCACAATCTGCTAGAATTTGACTCGGAGGACAAGACCAGAGTTCTGACCAGTTTGAAATACCTGAGGTTTATCAGTGTTCACTCACTGATTACATATACTTGTGAATACTGTAGGTTCCTTTAACTGTGTGTAAGTACCAGTTGTGACCAAACAGGACCAGAGCACATTATTCGAGTGTGTATAATTAATGCTGTTGCATATACAACAAATGACCACCACAAAGGAGCACATTTGAAAATGGATTTTTGCAACTGGCAATTTTTCCAATCGATAACACAAATCATAACAGTTGCCTTAAAGCTTGACCAGGCCTGTAAATATTCACCAGCCACACTGGGCATTTTATATATACAAAATGACAGCAACAACCCATGGAATCAATTTGACAAGAAATATGGTGCCTAGAGCCACATTGGCAGCACTATAACCTTTCAATTTTTGAATCAAGCTTTCCAGAAACAGAAACAAGGGAAGTTCATTGGTTCCATTCCTCCTTCTAGAGAGGCCCATTAACATTATACCATTACAATGTTAAATATGTCTTAGGGTATACCATTAAGCATTCACTGATTATTAGAGCAGACTATTACAATGTGTAATCTGTTAAGTGCGTATGCCACACAGAAACGTGTGTTAAGTTGAGCCTTTGTATTGCAGCACACAGCTCACTGCAAAAATACTACATTCCATAACGTGCACTAATGCTCAAACCTGCAACTTTGTATAATACACTTTTTGAATATAGGTTTAATGCAAGGTAAATGTATTACTGTCCAAAGGCTCTAAAATCTCATCCCCTCTATTTAAATTAGCATTTTCCCTTATCCATTTAAATTAGCATTTTCCCTGAGGAGGAACTGAAAAACAAATGACTATTGTTGTTATATATAGTAATAATCTAGTCTTTATGAATGACTCACTCTCAGCGCCATAGCAAGGGGAGATAGAGATCCTATTCACTCTGACAGCTGTCAAACAAGCTATGCGAGTACTGAAAAAAATACAAATATAGGAGGTAATAAAGGCTCTGGCCATTTTACACCTGGCACAATATATATATCTAGCATGCAAGTGTGTATGCAACCGGAACTGCTAGCCACAGTCCTTACAAGTTAGGTAGACTAGCAATGTAATAAGTGTCAATTACGACAGGCCTATTCACAGACCCACCAGGATAGAAGATGCTAGCATGTGTTAGCAGAGTCACAGGTTTTATATCAGAAAACAGCAGGGGAGGCATGGCTAATGGCACCCAACATGGCCCCCTAATCTGGTCTCACTGTACACTCTGCGTAGCTATCGAGGAGATGTGGCGGTTCTCAGGCTCGGCCAGGAGTGCAGAGAGCGGCAGGAGGTGCTGAAGGGAAGCGCACCTCCAGCTCCGACTTCGTCCCTCGAAGTTCCTGGTAACGAGCCATACTGAGGCTGACATCAGTGCTGCGTGCAGGTGGCGACACACTCTGCAGGACGGGAGCACCAAAGTACATGACTTGGGCATCAAAGCCAAAGGGAAGGTCAATGTGCAGCTTCAGCGGTACGGGTTTGTCCCCGTATAAGTGCGTCCGAGGTGGGGCGCAGACACAGGATCAGACCTCGGACGCAGGATGAGAGAAGCAACTGCAGAAGAGGGACCTGGAGAGCAACACGAGCCTTGCCGAGAGCTCTGCCCGCCCGTTGAGAGCTGCAGTGAGAGTCGTGTAGGAAGCCTGCGCCTGCTCTGCAAAAGAGCTGAAAGGAGACAGAGGGGAAAGAAGTCCGGAGCGTGTTTGGCACCCAATCTACCACAGAGATGGGCCTCCAGCATAGCGGTGGGCATTTCTGATTGCCCACCTCGGGAGAGATTGCTTTAGAAGCAGGCTGGTGGTGGCGAGGAGAGCCCCGGAATAAGCGGCCGTGAGGAGAGAGTCCAGGAGGGACACATTCGATCCCTGTGTGAGTGTGACAGCCCACCCAGCACTACAAGGGTGACCAGCAGCGAGCGGTGCCAGCGTAGAGTGGCCAGATGTTGTCAGTAAACAGCGGGTGCAGGAGAAGACAGACCCCTGGCGAAGAGCAAGGAGAGGCGGTCCACAAGCCTAAGTCTGCTTGGCCTGCGAGAGTGAGCTCCCAGAAAGGTGGAGTAAGACCATTGAGTGCGCGCTTTGAAGTTGCCCTGGACTGTGTGTGGTGAGGGGATCATGCCACATTGAAAACAGGAGGATCGTGACTCGTGGTAGGGGCAAGTAGCGGTTCGGGACAGCGGCTGAGACTGCACAGAGTGAGAGACCCCACCATGGAGTCGTGGGGGGATGGGTGTCCCTGTTTAAGTCGGCACACCAAGACTGGACATTAAACACTTCCTGGCTGTCAACCCAGCACCAAGTGAGAGGAGAAAAGCATACACCAATAGGCTGTGAGCAATCCCACAAGGAGGGGAAGGCAGTTGAGGAGTCGGCGCATGGGCTTTCTAAATATGATTTGCTAGAGTGCATGAAGTCTCTGAAAGACTAATTAAAGGAAGAGCTGACGCAGTCAGTGCGAGCAGATACGAAGAGCAGTGCGGAGGAGATCAAGAAATCTATTGCGGATTTAGTCAGAGACACTAAACAATTAAACTCGAGGGTGGAGGACACCGAGTCTGCAGTACAGACTCTACAGGAAGACTGTCTTCATCTCCATGGTGAGATGGCCAGCGCCAAACAGGATATGACCCTCCCGTTCACCACCATTTGTCATAAATCTCCCCCCGTCTCACCTGTGATCGGGATCTCCCTTGTTCGGCCGCAGGACTCTTCCTGTGGGTGGTTCGGGTCTTGAATAGGCTCGCCCGAGCCTCGTCAGGTTGCAGAGCGCGTTCAGAGTTCCAGGAAGTTCGTGGTTCCAGGGTGTCCAGGATTAGCGATAAACAAGCAATGTAGGGGGGAAGTCCAGGAACAGGAAAACAGGGCAAGGAAGGAAGTATGAGGATCAAGGAAGCTAATGTAGAGAGCAAACACACGTCGGGTCACTATCGAAGAAAGCGTTGAGACGCGCGGACCCGCAGGGGCGTGACCAATTTCTAGTACGTGCTACGACGTGAAAGCTAGTGCGTAGCACGGAGCTTGGTACGGCCATGTTGGGAGGAACAAGGAGTACAAGCCCTTCGTGACAATGTCCATGAGGTCCAGAAAGGGCAATTTCGCCGGGTCATGACACCATTGAGGACCTGGAAAAAAGATAGTGGTGGGAAAACCTCCAGATACGGGGGGCAGAAGGGATAGACCCAAGTCAATGGTCTAGCAAGTTTTCCAGAGGTGGCTAAGGATGGCATAGTCTTAGATCGGGTCCTGAGAGTGGGTCCACTCAGAAGCACAGCAAAATCCCAACAAGGGATATCATTATGAAGTTCCACTCCTACGCAACTAAAGAAGAGATGAGGACCTCCAGGAAGATGGGCACCATCACCTTCCAAGGACAATCACTTCTAATATTTCAGGACATAGCGAGCCTGACACTGCAAAAGCAACAGGCATTTACACAAAACGGAGAAACTGGTGAAAGAAGGTGTACGTTACAGGTGGACCATTCCATTTGGGTTAGTCTTTACATGGAATAGTCGTGAGGCAAGATGCACAACTTCACAGGAAGCCGCGCAGATTTTAGGTCTACAGACCAGGGGGAGCAAGGGGCTCAAAGTAAAAGGAGGTGGTCGAAAATGACGGAGTGCAGGAGACCACGTGGGCCAGCGACCGTCAAGGCAAAACCTGACAGTCGGCAACAGGAGACCTGAAAAGGGGACTTCCTCTGTTTAAGTTCAGTTGATGTGAGCAAGATGGCTCCCTAGGGTGGTCGGTCTGGTGGAGGGCGCAGATCCTCTCTGGTTATGGTGTGTGTTTTAGCGGAGATGATTGAGGTACACCTATTTGTCACCTCATATTATGCGGGGGGGTTGACTGGGGATAGAGTGGAGTGGGGGTAGCAGAGGGTTGGGTGTGGGTTCACATCCGCAACCCTCTCAGAATGGTAGACGGGAAGGGAAAGGTACTGGGGTTAAGCACCTGCAGCTGTTGCAATTGAGTAAGCGGTTGTATTCCGGGTTTCGACATATAATGTGAGGGGTCTCAACACCCCACATAAAAAGGGGCAAATTGCTGGGAGAGCTTGGGCCGCTACAGGTGGACGTGGCATGCCTCCAGGAGCGCACCTCAAAGAAAGACACAGGTAGGCTAAGATCCGAGCATTACCCACACCAATTTTCTTCAGCAGCGAAGAACAAGAGCAAGGGGGTAGGCATTCCAGTAAGCAAGAGGGTCCAATTTGCTATGGTGAAAACAAAGAGACAAAGAGGGGAGATACTTGTTCATGGAAGGGTAGTTTAATGGGGCATTATTATTGTTAGCAGCAGTGTATGGTTCTATGTCATATTTCTGCATTTTAAAGACCGAACACAAAGACAGATTTTTTTCAGACGTTTGTGTCGGCTTTAAAATGCCAAAATATGACTTACTGTGCCCCTCCATGCCCGTCGCAAGGTCATCCCTACACCACCCTCACCTGCTGGGTTGAATTCTTAATCAGGGGGTGTTGAACACCCAACTGCCCCCCCCCCACCTTCTACCTCTTCTGCGGCCACAGCTTTTCCTGGTCCTGACATGCCCGTCACCCACTACGCGCACTCGTGTGCAGCAGGGGCATGAGAGTTTGATTTAGAAAGACTGCTCTGTGCAGTCACAGAGCAGTCTTTCTAAAATAGATTTTTTTTTTAAAAATGATCATTTAACTAAATACCACAGTATACACCCCAATTGTTGGCTGGAACTAATTCTGCAGTGCGGTCTTGAAAAGTCAAATTTGCCGGTGGTGACATGATATTCGCAGGTGACCTCAGCATGACGTTCAACTCCAACTGGGATGTGTCCAGGGGTTTGTACGTGGGCATGACACAACCATCAGGGCAGTTAAGGAGATTGGAGGAGGTGGGGATTGTGGACTCCTGGTGGCATGTCAACCCACGGGTGAAAGATTTCTCATTCTAGTCCCATGTGCACAAGATATATTCAAGAATATATCCTATTTTGGTGGGGAGTAGGGTTCTTGCGGGTCTAGAGTAGGCTTTGATGGGAACACTTACTCGGATCGTGCTCCTGTATTGTCACAGGGGACTTGCGGGCCAGGGAACCTAAGCCCAACTGCTGGATGCTAAATCCGACCCTTTTACATGACCCTCTGGCCAGAGTGAAATTTTCTGGGAGAACGCACAAGGAGTGACGGGTGAGGGGACATGTTTAAAGCGTATATACGAGGAATAATATCAAAGGGAATGGGGCTATGCCGAATTCGAAAGGTTGTGCTGGAGCGCCTACTCACACAACTGAAGGACTTGGAGGGACAGTAAACATTATACAACACTCTATGCAGTTAAAAGCCAGATAAAGTTACTCACTGTAGTGACTAGACTACTCATAGTCCTTAGTCTCCTTTTACTCCATCCTTGTGTGCGTCCCCCAACATGGGGACGGTACCGGAACCTTTGGCAGCAAAAATGTGAGCTACCCCTTTAAACTTAGTATAGCACGTGGGCGTGAACACAGGCCCCACCATCCGGGTCCTCACCTCAGTCCCCTTTTTACATCTCACCTCAGTCCCCTTTTTACATATCAGATGCTTAAATACCTGACTATGCTGACAATATTAGCCCCTGGTATACTAGAGGGGGAAGGTGGGTGGGATGTATGCAGTAAAGGGGACTAAAGACTAGGAGTACTCTAGTCTCTAGTCCTTACTCCTACATCCTGTGCATCCTCATTTATCCCGTGCCCTTTCCTCCATCCTTGTGGGTGAATTCACCAAACAAGACAAATGGGTGGAGCTGTGATAACCTGCCTCATGCTTAAGAAGCAGCAAAAATGTTCCTTAGAACCGCCTGACCAAACTCTGCATCCCACCTGGAATTGGTGTCCAGGGAACAGTGCTTATAGAAAGCATACGGAGTGGCCCACGTAGCCGTCTTGCTAGTGACTTTGCAAGAAGCAAGTCTCTGAAAGGCAACCACCGCAGCTTTGGCCTGGACCAGATGAGCGCGAATCCCTGTGGGCACTGTCTTACCTAGGGCCACATAAGCCTCCGAAATGGCCTGGACCATTCAACGGCTGATGACACCTTGGAAGCCTGGGTTCAGAGGCCGCGCACCTGAATGTGACAAACAGTGCTTCCGACTTCCAGAAAGATCTTGTCCGGGAGCGGTAGAACTTGAGAACCCTCCTAAAATTCAGGGAATGCAGGGCCCTTTCTGCCTCTCACTTGGGTTCGGAAAGAATTCGGGCAGACAGATTTCATGGTTTAAGTGGAAAGGTGAGACCACCTTGAGCAAGAAGTTTGGATGGGTGCGCAAAATGAACTTTTCATTGTGGAAGGTGGTGAAGGGTTTGCATGAGGTCAGCGCAGGCAGCTTACTGATTCTGCCTGCAAAGGACAGTGCCACCAGCAGGAATGCCTTGAGCATAACCCACCTGATGTCAACCCAACGTCATCGGCTGGAAAGGTTTGTGCTGTAGGACGCCAGCACCACATTCAGGTCCAAGATGGGACGGGGCCTAGGAACCGGAGGAAACTATCTGGAACAGCCTTTGAGGTGGGTCTTGACCACTGGACTGGACGCTGAGAAGAACAAGTTACTTACCAACTGGCAATGTTCTTTCGACTGGATGTTCCTCCAACGCATTCCACATCTTTGACATGTAATGTCCACAGCTGTGCACTTCGGAAACTTTTTCGGCAGAGGGCGTCCTGCGTTGATGTTGGGTCGATGTCCCTCGAAGGCCTCTGTCGAGGGTGACGTCACCGGATGTTATAAATAGGACACACGGCACCCGTAGCCTCAGTTTATGTTTTTTCCCCCCAGAATGTGTGACACCAATCCTATGCCTGCTTGACTGCACATAGCCTTGCGGAAACGTAAGCTGCAATCACATAGGAAATTCTGTCGAGGGGCAGGCTGGGAGGGCGATGTGGAATATGTTGGAGGAACAACCAGTCGAAAGAACATTACCAGTTGGTAAGTAACTTGCTCTTCGAATGGATTGTATCCTCCAACGTGTTCCACATCTTTGACAGACTCCCAAACCAGTACCAGAAAATGGAGGAGGGAAAAGAATTTAGAGTACCCAATCAGATGGCTGAATAAAGAACTGCCTTACCAAAGGCCATATCCTGACCATGCATCGTATCCAGGGAGTAATGTTTAACAAAGGTGTGGATAGAAGCCCATGTGGCTGCATCACAAATATTCCTAATAGGAACTCCCCGTTGGAGGGCTGTGGAAGTAGCCACGCTACTAGTGGAATGAGCTCTCAACCCTTCAGGAGGGTCCTTACCCATCAATCGGTAACACTCAGTAATGGTGAGGATAATCCACTGGACAGGGTCTGTTTGGTAACAACCTGGCCCAATCGGTGTCCAGCATATCCCACAAAGGGTCCTCTCTGACCCTGGACATCCTAGAAATATAAAAGCTCAGAGCTCTCCTAGGATCCAACCTATGGAGTCGCTCCTCTTCCTTACCAGGATGAGGAGGAGGATAGAAAGAAGGTAGAACCACGTTCCGGCTAAAAATGAAATTCAGATACTACCTTAGGTAGAAAGGACGGACGTACTCTTAGTACAACCCTGTCCTTGTGGAACAAAGTAAAGGGCGGCTTACAGGAAAGTGCCTGCAATTCACTCACTCTGCAAGCGGAAGTAACCGCAAAAAAGAACACCGTCTTGGAAGGACAATAGTCTCAATGGCCAAGAGTGCAAAGGTTCAAACGGAGCACCCATTAGAAATTTCAAACCAAATTCAAATCCCAAACCGGCACCTGGAAAGGGGACAGCGGGAACATATCAGTCAGTCCTTTAAGAAATTGAGAAATCAAAGGAATCCTAAAGTTAATGCATTCTTCAGACGAACGCTTAAATATAGACAGCGCCGCCTAGTAACCTTTAATCGTACCTACTTGAAGGCCCCTGTAGGCCAAAGAAAGCAAGAAAGACAAAACCATAGGAATGGAACAGTGAAAAGGATCAACATTTTGTCCTCTGCACCTGTCGCAAAACTTACAGCAACGGTACAGAGATTCAAAGCTAAAACCAAATCACATCATCCGTGAGGTACCAATCCTTATACCTCAACCTTTCAGATACCAAGCGTGAAGGTTGAGAGTTCTGACCTCTGGATGGAGAACCTGACCCCCTCCCCCCCCCCTCTTGCGAGAGCAGATCCTCCCGGTAGGGAAGATGGCATGGAGGACAGATGGACATTTATCTCCTGGCCCAATCCAGAGCAATGAGGATCATGGGGGAACCAAACCTCCCTAACACTTGGGGAATGACGGGGACTGGAGGAAACGCATACAGCTGTGGGAATGACTAATCCACTACGAATGAGTCTTCTAAGGCTCCTCTCGGAGGAAAATCCCTTGAGCAGAATCTCTCGCACTTCCAGCTGGCACTGGTGGCGAAGAGATCAACTTGCGGGGTTCCCCAAAGGGCGAAGATCTCCAGAAGGACTTCCTGAGCCAACTCCCACTCATGAGAGATCGTGCTCTGCTTGGAGCGTCCGACACCGCATTTTCGTCTCTGGCCAGATGAACTGCCAAGATCGACATTCCCTGCTGGATGGCCCAGAACCAGAGCTGCATTGCCTCTCTGCACAACGGGAGTGACCCTACCCCCCATTTTGTTGTTGCATGGCCACTGTGTTTGTCATGATCAGGACACTCTTCCCCCGCACAGACGGCAGAAAAGCCTTCAGGGCTAGCCTGATGGCCCTCAGCTCTAACAGATTGATGTGGAGTTTCGACTCCGACAGAGACCAACGACCACTGGCGGTCATGTCATTGACATGAGCGCCCCATCCTGTGAGGGAAACATCCGTCTCTACAGTCACCTCCGGCCATGGATGCCAAAACAGCTCCCCCTTCATCAGCTGCCCTTCGTTGGCCCACCACAGAAGATCCTGGGAGACCGAGATTGGACGGGATCCGACATCTTACCTGAGAAATGCGACCACTGCATCTTGAGGACCCATTGCAGGTATCTCATCCGCAGTCTGGCCTCTGGAACCAGAAAAATGCAGGATGCCATGAGGCCGAGCAACCTCAAGAATTCGAAAGCCGGGAGTCTCTGGGCATGTTGAAACTTGTCCTCCATCTGCACAATGTGATGAGCCCTCACCTTGGGAGGTGAGCACGTAATGGAGCTGTTGGGAAGGTGTCCAATGTGACTTCTTGAAATTGAGGGAGAAGCCGTGCCTGTGGAGGGAGCGGCAGGTGATACTGAGATGATCCAATGCCTGCTCGGGAGAACACGCACGGATCAGCCAGTTGTCCAATTAGGGGTAGACGTGAATCCCCCCCCTCACCTGAGATACCCTGCCACCACCACCACCACCACCACCACCATTAGCTTGGTGAAGCCCCTCGGTCGGAGGTCAATCCAAAGGGCAGGACCCGAAACAAAGTGAGAGTCGCCAGCCGCAAACCTCAGGTACTTAGTGCTTAGGATGGATCGGCACATGAAAGTAAGCCTTCTGTAGGTCCAGAGACACCAACCAATCCTGAATTTGAAGGGCCTGGAGGACTTGAGAAAGAGTGAACATCCTGAACTTGTCCTTCCTGAGAAGTGTGTTCAAGCAACGCAAGTCCAGTATGGGTCTCAATTCCCCCATTTTTCTTTGGAATCAAAAAATAAAGGGAATACCATCCCTTGTTCCTCTCCGCTAGAGGCACCAGTTCTATAGCGCCTTTCTCTAGCAGGGTCAAGATTTCCTGCACAAGGAGCGGGTCTGGAAGCTTCAAAGAGATTCCCCGGTGGATTGTCGTGAGGCCGCCTTAGGAAGGGAAGACAGTAGCCGTGGGCGATAGTCTCTAGAACCCACGAATCCGAAGTAATGGCTTGCCACTCTGAGATGTTGCGACAGTCTGCCCCTAAACGGCAAACCATGGGACATGGGCTCAACTGTTTTGGAGCAGCTGCGGCAGCGCCTGAAGGCAGCGAGGCAGCTGCCCGAGCAGCTTTTGCACCTCTATTTCCCTGACCACCACGGGTACTTTTTCGTTGGCCCCTTTGACTGGCAGCTCCTCTCGTTCTACCAAAGGAGAAGTAGTAACAAAAATAACCTCCCCTCCACTGCTGTCCCCTAAGACGAAAAGGCAGAGGTTGACTCACAGTTGCGCTTAAATATTTTGCAGCAGCTTTGGAGGTCTGCAACCTCTCAAGGCTTTCATCAGCCTTGCTTCCAAACAAATGCGCGCCATCAAGAGACATGTTCAAAAGACGGGCTTGCACATCTGGCGCAAAACCCAACTTCCGCAACCATGCAAATCTGCGTATAACGGTGCTCGCAGCCATGGACCGGTTAACACGGTCCGCCGTGTCCAAACCCGACTGAAGGGATTCACACATGGCATCCTTGACATCTTGCAGGAGAGCAAGGAACCCATCCCTTTCTTCCCCCTCGGGAATATGCTCAGCCACCAGAGAAACAATGTTCCACAGAGTGTGTGAAAACCTTGCTAAGGCACAAGTGGAGTTGGCCGATTTCAATGCCATACTCCTTGCAGAAAATACCTTGCAAGCCCAACCGTCGAAGCGTTTGTCGTCCCTATCAGGAGGGATGGTAGGGTACGCCGCCTGCTTCGAGGTGGCCGTAGCCGCCTGAACCGACAAACTCTCAGGAGTAAGGTGAGTAGATTAGTAGCTGGGGTTGCTAACGGAAGGGCTGTACTTCTTTGTCAACAATTTGTTCACAGCCGGAAGAGATTCTGTAAAGTGAGATGAAAAAGGTACCACTGGGTCAGAGGACGGATCTTGATCTAAAATGTCCATTAGATCATCCTGTACAAAATCTTCAGGAGTACTGGACCAGCTCAGATACTCCTAGCCATAAGCCTCCTGTAAAACGACTCTGCATGAGCCCCAGGCCTGCCAAATTCCACTTCCGGAGAAGTGTCCAGCCCACTGGCATCATAAAGGGTTTGCCTCAACACCTCCAATTGACTGTCTCCAGTAAAGACAGGAGCCACATAAGGCTCAACAGGGTCCTCAAAGTCAGACCCATCCTCCTCCTCATATTTGTTGTCCAGAGGGAGGTAAAAACCCAGCCTCGAGACAGAAGTGGGTCTGAGTCCACCACTCACCTCACAGACTTAGCAGTAGCCTTCTTTGGAGGATCCACCATCAGGGACCTCTAACAGTACATTTCGGGCAAAAATCCCTCAAGGTGTTTAGGGCGCTGAAAGTTTCGACGCCGAGAGTGAACTGCTTCGGCGTCCAGCGTGCCGAAGGCTTTGCCGTCAACATGGATAATGGTGCCGACAGCGCCGACGGCTGATAAGAAGGCAAAGCCTCGATGTTCGAGTCCGACGGACACGTCGCCGACGGAGTCGACACAGGCTTCCAACCCTTAGCAGGTTTCTGCGGTCTCGCTGGGGATGAGGACCGAGATCTGGAAGCAGGTCTCTTGCAACTATCCTGAGCCTTGTCCAAACGGGAACTTGAAGGTTCCTGATGCGAGTCGCGTCTACGACCCGAGCCCGAAGGCGTGCGAGCCACAGTACGAGACGGTTCCTTGCCGGCTTCAGTAGAAGACACGACTAGAACTGTGCCCTGCAATTGGAAAATCTCCAACATCTGCTCCTTTAAGGCAGCCCATTTCTCTGGAGTCGAGGACATCGTCGGGCATGCTACTTTCCTCGCTGCACTATCCTCCGAGGACGACGAGGAAGGCTACCAGTGATGGGGCTTCCTAGAATGCCGGGACGAGGAAGAAGAATGGCGGGAACCACTCTGGGACCGAGATCCCCGGGCCTCCTCCCGAAGCAGAGAATTGCCTCTCGAGTCGTCGGTGGAAACCCCCTTGGACGATTAAGATTTTCGGGACTTACTGGGTTTAGAACTCATACCCATCTGAAGCTTCCCCTTACGCTCCCGTAAGGCCTTAGCAGTCAGTGACTGGTATTTTGAACAGTCGTCGGTGTCGTGACTCTCGCCCAAGCACCAAAAACAAATGCAATGAGGGCAGGTGATTGACATTTTTGGACTTGCGGTCCCGGCAAGTCTTGAAGCCAGACCGTGGAGTCGGAGGGGCGAAGAAGACGACATCACTACGATCAAACACACGAGGCGCGCCAAGTTCTCGAAGCAAACAAGTTTGTGGAAAAAACGGAACTGAGGCTACGGGTGCCGAATGTCCTATTTATAACATCCGGTGATGTCGCCCTCGATGGAGGTCTTCGAGGGACATCGACCTGACATCATCGATGCAGGACGCCCTCTGCAGGAAAAGTTTACGAAGTGCACCGCTGTGGGTGGACATTACATGTCAAAGATGTGGAATACGTTGGAAGACACAATCCATTCGAAAGTATGATCTGACTATTTCTTGTACGCCCTGATGGCCGCCAAGTAATTGCGGCAAGTGTCCACCTAGACCCCAGACCGAGCCAGGTGCGCTCAAAAAGATAACACATCATCCAAAGAGCAAGTGGGGGGCTGGAGGGGTAGGGGGTCGAGCTCCTCACCACAAGCCCTGGGGCAAAATCTGGTCCACTTGTGTACTTAGAGCGCATGGACGGCCTTCTGTATGATCTCCCTAATGCCTTCAGAGAATTGCGAGTGGTGTATTTTCAGTTGGTCATGAGCCATGCCGGGAGCGCCAGCCTGGCGGGTCTGGGTGTTCCACTGCCCCACCCTGCTGCGTCAGGAAGCCAATGCTGGGGATTGGAAGTTGGAGAGGCCCCTGGGAGCAGAGCTGAAGGAAGTCCAAGAACCACGCTCTTGAAGGCCAGTGGGGGGCAATCAGGATGATGCTGCAGCCAACCGAGGTCTGGAATTTGGGGAGGGTCCACTGGAGCAATGGAGGAGAAGGAAACACATTACACCGGCGGCTGTGCCAGCAGAGCTGGAACACGTCCCCCAGAGACCTATGGCCCAGACCTACCCACGAAGCAAAGAGGGGGCAATTGGAATTCAGAGCAGATGCAAATGAGTCCAGATCCGGAAAACTCTACATCTGGGAGAAGGTAAAAAAAGAGTTGGGGTGTAACTCCCATTTTTAGGTGTTGGACCCCAGGCGGTTGAGCAGGTACGCTTCCACGCAGTCAACCCCTGGGATATGGACCGCAGAAATCCAGGTCCCTTCCGACAGGGCCCACTACCAGATGGATACCGCTTCCATGCATAGGAGCAGGGGGGCGGTTGCCCCACTGTTTGTTCAAGTAGATTATTGTAGAATTCTGACCAAAACACCCTTGCCCCCACATGACCAGCAAGAAGGCCTTGAGCACCAAGCCAACCTCCCTGTGCTCCAGAAGATTGATATGCAGGAGAGACTCCGTCCTGGACATGCACTGTGAATAGAGTAGCCATCCAGGGTAGTGCCCCAGCCCATGAGGAAGGAATCCTTTGTCACCACCAGAGAAGAATCAGACAGAGAAGAGGATCCCCCACTGCCACTTTGCAGTCCATGAGCCACCAGTGAAGATCAGGAAGAAGAGACGAGGGTGGGGGGCAGCTTGTCCAATTCATTGTCTCAAACTTGTGTCGGCCGTGGCATATTGTGAGCACACAGGGAGCCAAGAGGCCCAGCAGGTGCTGGAACCACCATGCCGAGTTGGTCAGGAAGTTCCGAATCACCCTCTGGAGGGCAGAAGCCGGTCAGTCGTGGGGAACACCATCTGGACGGCCGTGTCTTAACATACTCCAAGGAACACCAGGTCCTGAGAAGGGCTTACCTGCAACTTCTGCTATTTGAGGGAAAACCCCAACTGGTGAAGAACATCTGCTAGCCGCTGGCATGAGTGAACCGCCCCCTCGGGTGAACTGGCCTTCACCAACCAGTCATTCAGATAAGGGTGTAGGTGGTGGCCCACCAAGAGAAGGAGGCCCGGCACTGCGTTAAAAAGCTTTGTGAACACACAAGGTGCCGAAATGAGTCAGAACGGTAGCACTCTGTATTGGAAGTGGTGCAACATGATTTTGAAATGCAGGAACTTCCGATGCAGCTGGAAGATGGAGACGTGCAGGTATGCATCTTTAAGGCCTAAGGAACACATCCAGTTCCCTGCACACAGCGACTAGGCTATGTGGGCTGGAGTAATCATCTTGAAGCATTTGAGGGGTAAAGACAGATTGAGACTACCCTCAGCCCCACCTGGGTATTCCTGGGTACTGCAAAAATCCTGGAGTAAAACACAGAGCCCCTGTCTAGTGGAAGCAATGGTTACACTGCTTGCATGTCCAAAAGCAGTTGCAACAGTGGGGGGAGGAGGGCGGAGGAGAAGGAAGAGGCAGGCTGCAGCCCTTGGAGACTACTGAAAGAATCCAAGGCCTTGTGAAAAAACGCTTCCAGCTGTTCATAATGGATGACCAAGACGTCATTGTTTGTTGCCGTCTGAGGCGGGGGACGAGGAGGGGGGAGTGGAAAAAGCCCAGCCGTCTGGCTGCCGCTCCCTGCAGTCCCGAAAACCTTTTAAGCCGCTGATGAAGCGAGGCTTGAAGTCAGACCCGCCCTGTTTCTGTGGAAAGGACTTTTGCCTTAGCTTCGTCAGGATGGCCAAGAACTTAGCAGTCTGGGTGGAAGTCTTCTTTTTTGTATGTTTGTCATCAGTGGACGCGTGAAACAGGTCTGTCCATTCGTCATCAGTGGACGAGTGAACAGGTCTGTCCCTTCGAACGAAGGTCGAGAATCCGCTCCTGCTCAATCGCAGAACATTTTGGGGCGTCCATCCATGCTGTCCTCCTCATCTCGACTACTCAGGTAGAGGCCTCTGCTGGCCATGTCGATGTGGGAGATCGAGGACTCCATAAGATCCTGCACAATTGTGCGTGCCTCTGCTAGACCTGCTTTGAAGGAGACTTGACTCTCTGGGGGAAAGTCAGTCAGAAATTCCCTAATCTCCCGCCACAGCTTCTGGTTTGCTGCAGCAAAGCTTACGTCAGCATTGGCCTGGCACAGATGTAGCCCGGTGTTGAGGTAGCACCTCCTGCCGAAAGATCGAAGGCTTTTTCCTCTTCAGACAAACAGTTGGATGCGGCCCGGCCGTAGAAGATGAAGAGGAAAGCTTTGAATACAAAGATGCCGCGCAACAGCAGAAGAATGTGGTTGAGGGTGGGAGGCCAGAAGTACTGGTTACCCATCCAGCAATCGAAAGTGGTCGTCCAGCTTCTTGTTATCTGGGCAATGGCCCAAGGCTTTTCCAAGACGTTCTTAGCTAGAGACAGGACATCTTTTTGTAGAGGAATGCCCGAGCGGCACATGGCACGTAGGGACAGGACCTCCACCAGCACTCCTGGTTCTTGGGGAGCCTGTTCAGGTTGGGGCAACCCCAAAAACTCTGCCAGGCCTTGAAGGCAGTCATGAAACAATTTCATGGACGCCAAAGGCTCCTCTTCCTGTGCGTCGTCCCCCTATCCCTTTTTTGTCAGGCAGAGGGGAGTCCAGGTCCTGCACAGGAGGAGTTGGAGGGGTCCCTCACCTGATCAGCCCCGGTGACGGCTGTGTATCGACAGGTGAATGAAGAGCGGGCGCCAGTGTTGGTGGTTTTGGTAGAACGGGCACTGAAGCCGGATGACTTGGAAGAGTAGGGGGGACCTGGACAGGAGCGTGTGGGGCTATGGTACCAGAACCCCCAGTGGAACTGGTGGAGGGCCAAGGGAGGCCTCCTGCAGCCGAAATGCGCCGGGGGAGGCAAGGCACCGAAGGGAGGTGAAGAAATTAGAAAAACAAAGAACGGAGAGCACGCAGAATGTTGAATAAAGTTACTGCACATAGCTGCCAGGTCCGACACCGTCCATGCGGAAAAAAGGACAGGGGTGAGGTGCCAGAGGGAGGGGCATCGGGGGCATTCCCATGCCCCTGCGTGCAATACTAAATTTAAAGGGGTAGCTCACATTTTCGCTGCCAAAGGTTACGGAACCGTCCCCATGTTGGAGGATGCGCACCAGGATGGAGAAAAGGGGAAGGGACATATGTGTAATGAACACTCCAGGCAGTCAGAAGCCAGATAGATACCATACAAAGGAACAAAGTGGAGTATGGGCCTCATTACAACTCAGGCGGTAAGGGGTTTACGGCGCCGTAAACAGCGCCGACCCTTACCGCCTGATTACGAGGTCCCCTAGCGCCATGGTGCTTTTAACACCTGCTTTTTGCAGGCGTTAAAATCCATGGCGCTAAGGGACCATGGTGCTAATTACGCCACCGTAATTTACGGTGGCGTAATTAGCGCCTTCCCCACTCCCATTATGCCCTATGGGGCAAAAATGGGAATGGGGAAGGGTAAATGGGGATTGGGGACTTACCGCCCCGCCTAGGTCGGAATGGGGCGGTAAGTCCGCCAACCACCATGGCGTAAACGTAGTTTACGCCATGGTGGTAAAGTCACGGCCCAGGCGGTAACTTACCGCCTGGGTCGTAATGAGGCCCTATGTCTTGAAGCAGGTCAAGCAACGATATCATCAGCAGGGGAATAGGGAGGGCACACTTCCGGGGTTGAGGCTGAAGATGAAGGTGAAGCTAGTTCAAACCTCCCACCAAGGGGATAGCTAGCTCTGAATTGGAGAAATGGCAGGCATTTAATTGTACTATAAAGAACTATATTCCTCAGGCTCCCCTTTGGCTGAGATCAGCTCCTTCCTGGCAGCGTGTAAGTTGCTGAAGGCGATGGAAACACAGAACCAGGCTTTAAATGAACATATAACCAAGGATGAAATCCTGCGTACCACTGCAGGCTAGCAAATCCTCAGGGATGGACGGGTTCACCCCAGAATTCTATAACATCTATGCACAGAAGCCTTTGGGCCCGCTCCACACATTATTCAATGCAATATGGAGAGAGGGAGTAGTTCCGAATTCTAAGGAGGAGGCAAGGGTCTCGGTCATACACAATGAGGGCAAGAACCCATGGCTATGCTTGTAGTTTCACCCCATCGCGGTATTGAACATAGACAGGAAACTACGCGAAGATTCTAGTGCAACATCTCGACCGGGTACTAAGAGATTTGTTCAAAGACCACCAATCGGGATTAGTGGCGGGGAGGAAGGCAGCAGATAATACTAGGCAGACGAAAGACCTCATTGATATTGCCCACAGAAAGAAGGTGCCCTCAACGTTGCTGCCGTAGATGCGGAAAAGGCCTTTAACCATGTGGAGTGGGAAGGTTTGGCCTGGGCGAGGACTTCATTAGGGGAGTATTTGAATTATACAAGATGCCTGCAGGGAGAGAAGCAGTGAATGGTTAGCTGTCACAGGGATTTCGACTTCGCAGAGGTACGAGATAAAGGTGGCCCCTCCCGTCTCTGCTTTTTGTGCTGTCAGAAGAACCTCTGGCCGAGCGCTTTAGGGCTGACCCAGACTTACACAGTATCCGGTACGAGGGGATTTCTCATAAAATAGCATTATATGCAGACAATATTCTTCTGGCTATTACTGAGCCGGAAATATTGTTTCCTCCGATATTGGCGCTACTCAGTAGGTAACGGGTAGTGTCTGGGTTCAAAATAAACCTGCATAAATGTGAGGCCTTGAATTTGTCCATAGCATGGGAAAGAATGATGAGCCTCTCTCCCTTCAGGTGGGCAGTGAAGAGCATTCGCTATCTCAGCATCCAGTTAACATCCAAATATGGGGGGCTTTATGAGGCCAACTATCCTGGGGTGATGAGGGGGAATAAGGCTGTCTTGGGAAAGTGGAGTGCACAGGCTTCATCTCCAATGGGTAGAATAGCAGCAATAAAAATGAATGTACTGCCAAGATCACTATATTTATTTCAAGTGCTCCCATTGGAGCTACTCAAGTAGACTGAGAGGCTTCAACAGCACCTAGGAAGATTTGCGTGGCAGGATCGCCTGACAAGAACAGAGGCAGCAACTCTGTATAGGTCCAGGGAATGGAGTGGCCTGCCGATGCCCCATTTATGGAGATACTATCAGGCCACATAACTGTGGGTAATTTGGGACTGGGTAAACCTGGGACCGTTCGAGGGTTAGACCACTCAGATACATGCCTTGGTTTCCCCTGACTGACTGGCCCGTCGGTATTTATGAGCTGCCTTCCACTTCCACACAGTGTGAGTTGGGACAGCTAAGAGGTTGGGGCAGACAGCATTCCCAGGACCGGAGACTCCAATTCATCATAATGTGAGTTTTACACCAGCATGTGAGAATAGGGTTTTTAAAACCTGGGAGGAAGGAGGTTGTGAGTTTTTCCTCGCATATATATTTGATGGTGGGGAAATTAGATCATTTGACTCTTGTAAGGCCACGTTTGAAGTAGGCAAGAGGCACCGATTCCTCTTTATGCAGCTTCTGGGTTCTTCAGATAAACAGGGACGCTGTAGTGAAGCGACTGCTGTGGTTTCAGAGGCTGATATTTTCAGTGAGGGTCAGCAGGATTAATCTTGCAGCTGTATAGCCGTCTAAACTCCACCCTAAACAAAGGCTTCCCTGCCAACGTCAAGGGGTGGCATAGAGATCTCTGGAAAGAATTTGACGAAGAGCAGTGGCCAGGGTTTCGCAGAGGTGTCTCGAAAGTGACAGTGAGCACCTAATATGCTATCAAAACTATAAAATGCTGGCATAGTGGTATATTACTCCACACTGGGAAGCATTTACTTTGCTCCACTTGTTTGGTTCTATAGGCTTTGTGGGCCTTAACTCTTTCTTATTTCACACACTTTTACTTAGGGCGTCTCACATTTTCTTTTCTTTCCAGGATAGAAATATATTCCAAGGTTCATTGTCTCCTTTGAGGATTTCTCTATTACTCTTTCTTTTACTCAAGTTCTTATCATTCATTAAAGTTGACCTTGGGCTTCTCTCACACGCAGCTCCCTCTCTGGGATTGTTATTCTTTCTTTCCTTGTATTAAGAGAGTTCACTTTTATTATACGCACTGTATTTCTACTTTCATCCCCAGTCTTGTTCTTTCCCCCAAATTGTGTAAACAAGGCATGGTATCAAGAATAGACAGACAAGTCAAAGTTCAAGGGTGTTTATTTAACTGTATATGCAGGTTGGAAAAATGCCTAGTCTAAACCTAAATCTAAGATGGGAGCAAGCTACGACCATCAAATAATAATAAGGCAGTCCTAGTGGTGTCCTGTCAAATAAAAGGGCCTATACTAAGAAAAACCGATTGCCAGTCCTTACGCTAAATACAAACAAAGAGTGTGGGATAGGATTCACAGGAAAGTAAGAAGTGTTCACAAATAGTAAGTCAGGATGCGGTAGTTGGGGTCTCCCTTCCCCACGTTTTGAGCACGGGACAAGGCGGGACTTCCGGAACACAGCACACGCTTGTGCTTTCCCAGAACGAGACAGCAATGCCGCTCTCCGGTATCAGGACCTTCGGTGGTTAAGCCTCTTTTCTACAAAAAGTCTCTTGCCTCAGAGGACCCGATGTGTTCCCAAAATAATAAACAAAAATTCCTTTCTGCTTGCACTTTGGATGATGCCTTTTCACCCCTGGTTACCCCTCTTCCGGGCCCAGACACCTCTCAAATATTCCGTCGGGTTCACTATGGCTTTCAACACAGTCTCCTCTGTGACATTCACAAATCTTAATGTCTTTTTAAACAGTTCACTGTGGACATCCCTCTGCCAGGTTCACTCTTGTCAACACGCTATTTATTGGGACTTTAGGCTTCGCCCCCTTTTAATCAGCATCACTCGGTCAGGTTCACTCTTGCCAACTTTGCCAATCACACAATTCCTTGAACAGTTTTTATGATGCAGGATTAGCTTCACAATCATTTGCCAGTCAGAGACTTTCGACTGTACAGAGGATTTTACAAGACCCCTTTATGACCACTTTGACCCCTTTCTCGCACCTCTCACAAGGCCTTCTGAAACGGTACTTTAAACAATAGGGTAATTGCGTTTCTTGAGTGAACACCCACGTGGTGCCCGACTCTTCTGTAGCTGGTTTTCCCCCCTCGTATTAACAGTTCTTTGTACTTTCTTCAATTAGCCGTTTGATACTTTTGTTCAACAAAGTTCGGTTTCTTATCGGCTCTCCCCACGACTCACCGGCTGTGATGAACCGCTTGGCTTTCCTTGTCTCTGGAATCGAGGCCGGTACCACGGTGGAAAGCATCTCTCCCCAGCTTGGTTGTGAGTGAGTGAGTGATAAAGAGATATTCTGGTCAATTGCCTGACTCTGCCTGACCCTTGTGTTGGGACATGTCAGGTAAATGACCCTGGTGTTTACCAGTCTTTCATGGTGTGCGAAAGTGTTCATGTCAGAAAACGGGGAGTGGGGGGGGGGGGAGGGTAGAGTGTTTGAGTATCTTACGTGGTACGAAGGGGAAAAGGTGTTATAAGAAGGGGGATACCGCACCTCACCCGTCGGTGTCCCACTTCCACTCCCTGAGGACCTCCCACCCCCATCCAGGTGATGCTCCCTCACTGGTCCACCCCCCGCCAGGAACTGGATCCAATAGCAATGGCCGTGCCCTGGCCACCTGGATGATAGATCCCCGGGGACTAGTCAGGGAGACACCTTCAGGTTTCTCACAATTGTCACAGTTCCTATGTAACAATGATAATCCACTTGTATTCAACTCTCCTACAATGAACCCTATGGGTTTCGTGCCGAGGTCATCGCAGTTCCAATATATTAACTCTTCTTTCCTATTTGTACTGAGACAAGCTATTTGTTCTAGATCATCCTCTTCATTATTCTTCCTTTGCCTCCCCGGTCCCCCGTTACTTTCATTATTCTCAGGAAACGGTCCTAGGACTCTTACAGGTCTGACGTCAGTCCAATTATTTATTGTATTTGTGGGTCGGCTTCCTCAGTGTCCCTCGCCTGCAGTCTTCGCACTTCTTTGCGTTTCCACAGTATCTCACCAGGGAGCTGCTTCGCTTGTAGCAGCTTCTCTCAGATGGGCTCAGCATTGTTACGTTGGCCAGCTGCCCACCCTAACTCTCTCAGGGTCACGCCACCATCAATTCTTCTCCACTCAGGCTCTGTTACGCTGACCGTTCAGCATTCGTTCACTTGCTTCCCAGCAAGTTTGAAATTTGCAGGTTCCACGACCAGCAATGGCTCTGCCTTTTCCCAGGCTAACGTCTCCCTCTCTCTCTTCGTTCACGTTCTCTGCATGACGATTGTTCTCCTTTCAATCCACTTGTCTCAGTGTATTGGTTAGTTTTTCTTAAAGAGACATTTGCTCTTTCGCCTCAAGAACAGCATCCACCAGCCTCTTCTTCAGCACAGTCTTTATACTGGAGGGGATTTGGTAGTGCCATGTATGCTATTATATTTACTAGTGAAGGGAGTTCCTCACACGAACGGTAGTCCTTGTCCCCAAAGGGGGAGTCTCTCCCGGTGAGGTCCCTCTTGCCTCAACCCCTAAAAAGGGTGTTGCAGAACAGGTTCACCTTCCTAACCTCAGATGAGGGGCAGGGAGGGGTCCTCGTTGGGCAGAAGGGACAAATTCCCACCATACGTCACAATTGCCACAGTGAAAATTCCAGCCTGCAGAGTTTTACTAAATAAATGGATGGGAGGGAAACATATGTATGGTATGTGAGAAACCTAAGTGTATTCTCACTCCCACTGCCCTTGGATTCTCTGCACAGGTAGCCACCAGGGAAAGGCCATCACTCTTCCCAAACCTTTATGGGCCATTATAAACCAGCTCCCCTCATTTTCCCACATATGACATTTGACAGCACTAAGACGAAGAAGAAGAGACAGATTAATGAACACCACACACTCTCACCACTCTAGTACTGGGAGGAAGAAGAATCAGAGCAATGAAGACTACACTCTTTTACCACTCTGGTACTGGGACGAGGAAGATGGCTGCTAAGAACTGTGAGGGTCAGGCATGTCCCTTTAATTGTGGTCAGGCAGGGCTAATGGGCCATCCACACCTGCAGCCTGTCAAGGGGCTCCAGGTGTATACAAGGAGACCATCCCAGCAAGGAAGAGAGTGACGGGAGGAGACCCTCATGAGGACGCAGCCATGGTGGGACCAGAGCCAGGATGCCGGCAACTATCCCGGAGGACTTGTGGGACCCAAAACGAATGGGCTGAGTAATTAACCCAGGTCAGGGAACCTCTACCTCCAAGTAACGAGCAGCAGGAGCTGCACGTGAAGAGAAGCCCAGTGCAGAGAGGACGCCGCCCACATGAGGATGAAACCGTGGAGCTGGTGCGCAGAGAATCACCCGGCAGGCGAGTGTGACTCGAGGCGGTACATTTTCCGACTTCCAAAGTCATGAGGTGGTCGCGGGAACCACTGGAAAGGCGTACAAAAAGCCAGTGAGTGTTGGAAGGGCGTGTGGGCACCGGGGCGTCTGTGAGGTACTGCAAATTAATAACAGTCCGTGTATACAAGCCAATATATGCATATTGAATATTGAATACTGAATTAAACGGAAACCACTTTGAAGCAAATGAGTGCATATTAAATACCGAATTGAATGAGATCTTACAATTGAGCAACATAAGTGCACATAGGACACCGAACGGAAAGTAAAACAATATTACATATATGTTGCATCATGATTTAACGTTAACTCTGAAATTAAAATACATCAAAGGCTAAAGAGAGCCACACAGTGAACTGTTATGAGTTATTGCAGTGCGGCAAGGCCACGGATTGGCAAGAGGTGTGCGATACATGGTGGCAGAGCCACAATGCTTATAAGGAGAAGCCAGAGAAGTGCAAGAATACCCTTAAAGCCAACAGGCCAATACAAGGAATTAAGCAAAGGTGACTTGGTGCACATGAGCAAGTGCCAAGGAACCTGTGTTGGCTGAGGTATCCAGGCATCCAGTCGCGCAACCTGTGATGTGTGTAACGTGCAGTCTAACAACTGCGCCTAGACCAGTGATCCTGGAATGGTGGAAAAAGACACTGTGAAACAGCCCAATGAAACCACTGCAGAAGAGCCACACCTGTTGTCTTGAGAACAAGACCCCTTTTGTTTTGAACTGTGTTACTTGAACTTTTGGAAGGGAACACCAAGGATTGGCTCTGAACTATATTGCCTTGAACTTGAGAAAGATAACGTGGAGACTTTTTCATGGAACATTCTTATGCTTGGGGAAGGGGAGCTGAAAGAAAGCTGTGAAATGGAAGCTCAGAACTTTGAGTTGAACACTATTTCTTTTGACGTTGATATCCCTACACATTGGTTAATTGCAGTTGTGAGGGCAAGGATAGGTTTTGGACACAGACGTTTAAGTTGAATTCTTTGACTCAGACTTTCCTTAGTATCCTTCAGGTAGCGAAATCCCACCTTAATATATGGCAAGTTAGGCCTTCAACCATTCTGACATTTAAGTTAATAAACCTCTTTTGTTTCAATTTTAAGTCTGTTGTCTGTGTCTTACTTCATGATGCCTTCACAGGTATTACATTGAATAAACATCTGGGGCATGAAAGATGGGCATGTATATTATGTCTGGCCTCATTAAACAATAGTACTTGCAAATGTATGTTCATGGGTAGATGATAGTATTTCAACCCGCTGAATAAATTGAGCTTCATGTATTAGGTAGCCCACAGCAAATACATTTTAAGCCCAATTAGGTACTACTAGCAAGCAGCTTCAGCAATATATTTCTTTGTGTTTAACTGGTTACAAAGTGTCCAACATGAAAGTCTAGAATGCAGTCTGTGAAACCCACTGCCATTACAGAGACAAGAATCCACCAGCTAGCCCCTCCTTACATTCCTTCCTATATTTCCCCATCTTGATAACTGTTTGTGCTTACCCTCATTGCATTTACACTTGTGAACATTTTAAGAGCAGAACTCAGAGTGACAGCTGCAACTGGACGTCAATGCAACTTCTAAAACAGGCAAAAGAGTGTTAGGACTGCGCATATAGCTCATCAAATTCCTGATAATTAGACAAATACTGTAGACGTGCATCAAAATGTTTGGAGAGGAAACGGTAAGCTGCGTGGCAAAGAAAATCATAGCTTAAGAAACGCCCTCTAAGGTGGATGTGGTTATCATTATGCTTTGAACATTTTTGATTGAATTATCAAAGTCATTATGTTGCACAATAGGTCATCAATATCAGTATTTACAGTTCTATATGAAAAACGTATAGCTATATGACAAACATATTTTTGAAAAATCTACAATTCACGGGAACTATATCATACCCAATTTATACGTGATATTTAGCGTACAACTCCATTCAAAAGAGTTGTGAAATTTTAAATTGGGGGCATCATACAAAAATATCAATTATTTTACGCACACATACTAAGGGCAATATAAGAGTTTATTATGTCAAAATAACCCCTAAGTGGCAATAAACCAATGTGGCCTGTAAGAACCACCAAGTGCAGCACTATCTAACAGTTATTTCAGATGTGCATTCATCATTGTGTATTATGATTGCTATTGAAATGAAATCAACAAATATAAATAGGTAGTTATATTAATATAACTGAAAAACAGTCAATATTTATGTGCTGTACCTTTCTCAGTCGTTCAGGGGAAAATTCCAGACCAACAAGGAAAAGAGTGAAGAATACACCAAATTCGCCGAGAGTCTCCACCTGTACAATGGACTGCACAACAGCGAACAGCAAAAAGTAAAATCAATATGATATAAGGTTTGTCATTTTACAAACATGCTCTGAGTGCAACTTTCAATGCATAAAACACTCTTAAACCAAACAGTTTAACACAGCAAAAATAGAAGTTACTTTAGACAAAAAGGTAAGAAGTAGTTACACTCACATGTGTAATAGGACCAATCAGAAGTCTGTTGCTCATGTAAGGCATTGCCGCTTTTAATTATACTTCTCTGGTGTCGGGAAAGGACTCAGCAAAAAAAGATGAATGTGTTGTTACCGTTGCTCATCGTACCCAGTTATCCCAAATTGATAATATTCCATTTGTACCCAAATTAGAGCTAAGTCGGAACCATTCCAAATTGAGACATTAAAAGTGAAAGAGTCACCACTATAATGATGCCTTCTATAAAGAACACATTTGAAACGTTACCAACTTTATACTGTTGGTAATACAAGGCGTCACCTTCATGGTATCCCAAAGCAGACTAAATATTAAGCATTGATTTTTGAGGGTAAGAAATAATATGACGCAATATGCATATTGTAAAACATGGCATTGCACAACCCTTTAACTTCAACTAAAAATGAGACAGAAAAGTGGAGTACAGAAGTTGGGGTAGAAGCGTTAGGGACATTTTAACTGGTTGTACAGTATAAAATTTTATTTTGTTTGGATTTATTTTTGTAGCATTCTCCATGCGCCCAATAGCCATGTTAGGGCTTGCAAGGGAGGATTAGCATAGAGCATTTGCAGTGAATTAAATATCAAAATAGAGAGGCAAGAAGATTTATAGAAAGTTTTTAGCATTGGTGAGCATTCACAGTGACTGTTGATTCACCCCAATGGCTCATGTGGTGACATAGAATGAGGAGTCTGACCAGGATTTCAAGTTGTTGGTTATAAACTTGTATTATGAAACTCAAAAACCTACCTCTCGCGATCTCTAGAGGGGTTTTCCCTACCTCAACCAAACAAACTTGGGTTTGTCAGAAAGTTCACAATGTTCAAAAATAACCATTATCCATTCTTGTACAAACTTCTAAACTATCCCTACCACTGGAACACAAAAGTCCAAAACAAAAAAAACACATCCCAGGAGAATGCCTCCCTTCTCCTGGATCGAATTCTCTATAGCTGGGAAAATGCGTTAGATCTATACTTCAAAGTCATTTCTTATTTAGAATTATTTCACCTTGTTTGCTTCCCTTATAGTACCTTGTGCAGAGATTAAAGGGGTGTGTTACTTCTTGTGTTAAAAAGACAAGGGGAGAAGGGGAAAGCTGACTCTTGGGGTGATCCAGTATTGACACAAAAACTTGTGTGTTGTATGTAGACCTTCTCTGCTTCGAGAAGTGTCTGGGAGGGGGAATGTAGGTTGCCTCAATGCTCACAAAGACACCTTCCAAAGGATGCAAGTCTCTGCTTAACCAGCTACTCCGGTTCCCATTTCCCACAATCACTAAACTGAGGGAAACAAGTTATTTTCCCAACCAAGGAGAATGACTGCCTTCACCTGGGTAGAAGTCTCTTTAAAGTTCAGTTTTTTTTTTTTAAGTTCCAGCAAATATCACAGGACTAGGAGAATAGCTCCCTTCTCTTAGTTTACACACAGTTTTCAACAGGCTTTCCTTGATATTCAAATTTTAGATTCTTCATCAGTCCTTTAAGTTCTCTACACGGATTTCGTATTACCTTCAATTGAACACCGTCCTTCAACTTGCCCCCACTGGGACAAAAGACTCCCCGAGCTACCCTTGATTCTTCAACATTCTATCAATATTCTTCAAAGTGCACCCACCAGAACAAGGAAGAGGCTCTTGAGTCGTTTGACTCTTCAATATCACAGTTTTATGGAACTGGTCAGGGAGTTGCCTCACAAAATGATCTACTCCTCTCGTCTTATTGTTTCACTTTCTCATGTTTTCCCGGCCCCCTTCCGGACTTATTACTGTTCCCATTACCTTCTCTCTGGGAACTCTACACTGGTTTCGCTAGGAGTCGCATGTTCGTTCCCTCTCTTCTTCTGTTCCTTTTCAGCACGCTTGACTTCGTGGTCCGTTCCCACTGGTGGTCTGGGCGCAGGTTTCAAACCAGATGGTTTGCCGGTTACAGGCTGCGCAACCACTACAGTTCCTCATATTTCCCATGCAATCGGCTACGCAGAAGGCTAGTCTTGGCGATTTCGGTGTAGTTCTCGGACCACACAGTCCACCCAACGACAGGTCACGCTACGATCACACACTCAGCTTCAGGGTTGTCTGCTCCCAGCCGTCTGACTAGACACTTGCCTCACGTCCCTCTGTTCCTTCTCGTCACTTCACGCAGCTTCTTCGACACAGACTTCAAACACCCCGTTTCTAACTCGCAGGCTTTTTGGTGGCCTCTTAGCTAGCCAACTTCCGATTCTGGATGTGGCTCTCCTTGTCCTCTTTATTGCTTATCTTAAGACTTCCCCAGCGTAACATCAGTTTGATTGACAACAGTTGGGCGAACATTCTTCATGCTTGACTGTAGCGTTTGTGGGTTCTTCTTCGTCCCAGTACCTATCATAGTGAGACTGTAAAACACATTACAGTAATACATAGTTTAGTACTTTAGAATATGTAACGAGAGGGTTGGGTTTTATAACCTGTGGGGTTGGGAGATGAAGGGACCATGTCCCAGACTCACGTCCTTGTCCCCAGGAGGGGAGACCTTCCCCATTAGATCCTCCTGCACGTTACAACACTTAGGTGGACTATTGGTTAGCAGCCTCACCTCCTTAGCCTTATGGAAAAGGGGGGGCCCCTCTGGGGAGAAGTGACGGCATCTGGAGGATTGTCACATACCTCGGGAGTAATAAGAGGCAGAGGTCTGAAGGTAGCTAGGAATATAATCTGTTTTTATCAATTTGATAAAACAATAAATTAGCACCACTGAAAATAGACTTAAGATAACCAGCTAATATCATTGTCATGTCCTTTGTTGAAAACTGTTCTAATTCAAATGGAAAACCTATAAAAAAAATAGTGACTCAATTACTATAAAAAGTAGGTATGTCCACAATAGTGGTTAAAAGTCATCAATAAATCAGTAAGGGTCTTCAGAACGTGAACCTTAACTTGGAATCTTGAACTCCATGCCCCGACCATGTAGTTACAAAGCTAAAGAAAAAACAGCCTTCTTAACATCTCCGCTTACAATTCTCACCCCATTCTCTGAAAATTGTGTGGTCCAACGGAGAGGCATAGGATCGCTCATGAAGTGGAGATGGAAAACTAGCAAGAGCAAGAAGACAGCAACTCTAATTTGCAAAATGGCTAGCTGGTTACAGGCTTCACTGAGGGATGGGCTAGCTGAGAGTTGTTTGGTCTTGCAAGCTGCCCTGGCCAATATCTGTTGACAATCGCAGAGGTGGCTACAGCATAATAACATTATCATGGAGAGAGACATTAGGATGAATGGGAAATCCCATTCCTCAAGGTACCCCCGGCAAAGCCAGGGCAATACCCAGATGCACTACAGAAATGGTTGGGAGGTTACGGAAAGGGAAATTAGGAGTATAATTCACAAGAGGAGAAAGACAGAATAAATCCGCAGGGGTGAATACTATGCAAGTCAAGAATCCAAAGCTTGCAACCAAAAGGAATGCAGGCTATTTGACAGAAGCTGTGTTTCCAGTTCCTCAGACCACAAGCTGTAAGGTCACAAGTGCCAGGGTCAGATTTTGCATGAAGCAACCCAGGCGGTTCTCTTGGCATCTGATTATAGGAAGGCTGGTAGGTGGCACCCACCAGTCTCAAAACTGAATATAATTAATGATTTTGTCACCATTCTGGTGGCAAGTACCAACTAGGAGCAGAGGTCTTCTTAAGATACTGACGAAGGACGCAGAGGACCAACCTACATCATGTTTCAGATACCAAGCAAGGACACATCCCACATGTTGGACACATACTTCAGAGGATCACTGTTTGAAAATAACTGATTCTTCTCTTGTGCTGCTGAGTCAGACTATGGACATTATCTTTAGATCATTTATGAAAGAGATATTTCTATCATGTTTTATACGATTGAAAATATAAAAGTGGAGAAAAAATAAGAAACATAAATATGAAAGTGGAGAACAACAAAGCCATGTGCTCATCATAGAAAGCAACGAGCTGAAATGTGAGGCACACCCAATACAATATTTGAGATAGTCATAGGACAACAGACCAAATCACATGCAGTGATCACCCAGTAAAACAATGGAAAATCATACAATTTCTGAGGCCGCATAAGTGATAATAATCAGGAATGTGGATCACCTGAAAAGTGGTAGTAATAAGAATGAAAAATCTCTTCATTGTAAAAAAAAAAAAAAAAGACAAAATGGCAAAAATAAGCCAGCTCATAGGGAAAAGAATCTTAATATAAATTACATATTGAAACTGGATACTTTAAAATCCTACTTTGTGGTTGGTGCGATCCTGAATTCTGCCAATATCGATTGAACAACTTTGAATGGACCAGGTAAAATCAATGATTTGACAATCCCAGGAAATGAGCAGGAGCTGCTTTGAGATTTGTTATAAACAATCAAACAGAAACTTAAGCAGATTTGTGTTTTGTTTGCTTATAAATGCATAGAACGTAGAGTGAAATTGCATGAGATTGTGGCAGATTAAACTGTACAAATCCTGCAGCACGAGAAGGTATTCAAAATGAAAAGCAAGAGATTAGACGTCTTAGGATGCTTTCCACCAGTCATTTGCTTTAAGATCGTCCTGCCCAGAGTAGTGAAGCAGTGACTATCAAGACGGCATAGGAAACACAAGCTGTAGTGGCACATGAAGGAACGCATCAATGAAATGACAAGGACCAAGAAGGAGCAGTTACGGAGCGCATGATCAAGATGGAGAGCAAGAAACTTCTTCTCTCTGACCAGCCTGTATCCTAAATATAAATACAATAGTCAAATACAGTTGAAAGTACAGCTTGGAATTTTGGGGGGCCCCTAGTGAACCTCCCGGAATGGACAGAGGTGGATTCAGGCTTTTCATCATTTCCAGCGTGCTGACTGACTGGAATTACATGGAGTCTGGCCTGATTGTAGCCATGCACCTAAAACTACTGGCTAAGGAGGAGGCCCCACTCAAGTCTTATTATGGGATCATTGAGCCTGCCATCAATCCTCCCTGGTGCCGTTATTCTCCATCCCATCCAAGTGAAGGGGAATGTGGGGCTGCTACCACTAGTGCATCTAGCTAGGCACTTGTGTGGGTAGAGAGAGTGATGCATACGCATACCCCAACCTTTTCTCTCTCTTTCCTCTTTCTCTTCTGAAATTCACCACACTCTTTTGGCCTGTCTTTTGGCCATCACATCTTGGATGTCTTCGCACTATCTTACAGTCAATGCTGGGAAAACTGAAGTCTTCTTTTTCCCCCGCTAATTTCCCCCATCCCAGCTTACAATCTCATCCATGGCCCGAAATCTTGGCCTTCACTTGGACTCTTGTCTTTCCTTCTCTCATCACATTTCTCTAACTTCGCGTGCTTGCCGCTTTCACAATATTCGTAAAGCTCATCCATTTCTCACTTTTCAAAGCTTCTAAACTGCAGATTTCCTCTTTGATCTTTTATTGTTACTCTGCCCTTTTTGGGCTTCCTATTTCCCATCTTGACCCTCTCAAATCTGTATTTAACTCTGCTATCCGTCTTCTCTGTCGCCTCCCTTTCCACAATTCTATCTCCTCCTCTCTTACCACTCTTGGCTTGTTATGCTTTCACACTCAACTTACATTTAATTTTCTCTGCCTTGTCTTTAAAGCCTCTATGGTCTTACTCCCGACTATACCTCTGCTCTGTTATCTTTCTATAGCCCTTATCACTCTCTCTGCGCTTCTCAGTTTCTATTGGTGGCACCTCGTCCCTCTTGTGCTCAATCTCGTTTTTTTTGTACTTTCATGCTTGAAGCCCCTCTTCACTGGAACACTCTACCATACTCTCTTCGCTCTATCTGCGTCTCTTCTTTATTTCGTAGGTCACTGAAGCCTCATTTTCTGCAACGTCATTGATGAATAGTTTCAGTATTTTTTGCTTATCCGTTTTTATTGTACTGTTCCTTGTTCTCTGTACAGCACCTTGGCTTAAGGCGCTTTATAAAAACAAAAATAAATACAAATACAACGCGAGTAGAAGTGGTCATATACTGGGACCTAACTAGCAGGGTGTGTGGCGATACTCCTCTACCAATTCAGGAGCTTAGCAGCATGATCCTGTAGGAGAAAACATGCCTCAGTGTCGAAACAGTCATGACTGCACTGAACATCATGACACTATATGAATTCGATTAGGGTCAGTAACACATATCTGGGATTCGATTTTGCATAACTAATAAGCATGAGACATGTGGATGAGACAAACTCAAAACAAGCCTGTGATAAACCACTGCCTGGCACAGCGACCTCCCTACACCCGAGTCGAGCACACCAATCGCCCTACAGGCCCTGGTGAAAATCAACCTTCCTGGATGGAATGGCATGCAACTCATGACCACACCTTTTTTTCATGTAACGTAGAAGCAAGGGTGGCCAACCAAGGAAATATGACATCAAACCATTCATTGAATTGACATTAAAAAACTGACTTTTGCGATAAAATTACCATACAAGACTGGAACCATGCTCAACAGGGAACAGATGTTAATAACCAGAGCATTCATCCACTTCGCCTCAAACTCCTTCTCAGAGAGGGGGGCACTAGAGAGCCCAACTAACATGTCCACGTCTTTGTGAGCTCTGCCACAACATCGCAGACTGCAGCAGGGAGAGGATCATCAGTGGCAGAATCGCCACAGAGTATGAAGAGTGGCTGGAGCAGTGAAGCGCAGCGGAGTAGCCAGTCCACATTGTCGTGAAGGCATCCGTCACTTACTTCCCCAAGGATGCAGCGAAGACAGAGGAGAAGGCGCTTGGACAATGCTGGGAGTCCGATGCTGCAAGCAGCTGGAACCGTGAGGCCAACCGGGGTAATTGACCCCCCCTGACCTGCGGTGGGATATCTGCGTGGCTGAGGGAGCCCGGCTTGGGCCTGTCAGAGGAGGCCCAGGGGGAGTGCTGGAAGGCCTCTAAGACTGCTGTGACTGTCACAGGCTGTATATTGTCGCTTTGGCTTTGTGACTGAGGCTGGAGAGAAGAAGGCCCATCGAGACAGCTGCCCTGAATCGATTGCCCAATGGGGAATGGAGAGTGGACCAGAGGGACCCCGTCAGTGTGGGACAGGGCGAAAGTGCTGGAAGCTTGAGCATGAAGGGCAGGGGTTTTGTTGGTTCCTGGTTGATTTGTCATACAGATGTGGGGCTTGTTCTAGTTTATGCGTGTGGGAGGAAACATGGATTGACTCATGGCTACGTTGATCGTGCTCAGTTGAAATGTCAGAAGGCTGAACAATGTCGTGAAAGGAGAGAATATGAGCTCATATCTCATCAGACATAAGGTGGATGTGGCAGTGTTGCAAAACACCCACCTTGATTCGCAGGGGTGGAGTGCACTGAGGACACGATGAAAGGGCAAGGTGATTGGCACAACCTTCCCATCCCACTCCAGGGGGGGTACTGGTATGGATCAGGCACACCTCGAGGGTGAGTATCACACATGCCATGATAGATAAAGGGAAATATGTGGCAGTGCTGGAGGAATTGCTGGGGCGTCCCATATTTCTCCTTGGGAAATATGCTCCCAATTTGCCCAAGGCAGAGTTCTTCCAGGGGATGCAGGATCTCATAGTGGGATAAAAAATGTCTTGGACTCTCCAGCTTGGGATTTTAACTGTGTTCTAGATTGTACACTGGATGTGGCGAGTGCTATGGTTGGGGCCCAGGGTGCAGCAACTAAAGCACTATTGTGGGTGATTGCTGACTTGTGCCTACGAGATGCACAGCGGTGCACACGGTTATTCCTATTTCTCATCAGTACACAGGTTTTACTCGCACATGGATTATGCCTTGGTGGGAGAGGAAGAGTTCATCAGCGGACTTACTGGATTGAAATCTGTCAGACCATGCACCATTGTTAGTGTGGCTGGCGAGGAAAAATGTTAGGCCGCTTAGTAGCCAATTGGAGATTTGATAATCGAATGCTATTGGATGGCGCCTTTAGGATCTCACTGGGGGGATCCAATACGGCGGTTCTTGGAGGATAGCTGGGGTTCAACAGCGCATAGGTTCACAGAGTGGGAGGCAGGGAGCCTGTATTTCAGCAAGGGTGGGGGTGCGCAGAGTACTATTGGAGGAAGTGAGCGGTCTTGAACTGAAAGTAGCATTGCTGGAGCAAGAAATGGAGAGAGGAGAGATATATACTGAGGCGGTGGCTGATACGAGGAGTGAACTACATGGGCAAGGGAACGGTTGGACATTCACACCTATGCTGGGTATGTTGCTGAGCGGCATTCCAAGGGTGATAAAGCCAGCAAACTACTGCCTTGGTTGGTAAGGAAGGAGGGTGGTCAGTGTAAACGCGAGAGCATGAAGGATCAGGAGCGGACACTGGTCACGGAAAAGGAGGGTATATGTGTGGTGTTTAGGGAGTTTTATGCTTCCTTGTATGCCGAGAGGGAAGGGTTTGATGCACAGCTCGCAGAACAGTGGCTGAAGGAGGCGGCTCTTAGTGGGCTCACAGAGGAACAAAGGTAGCACACGGGAGTGATATTGATATACATGCGGTAGAACGGGCATTCAACAGATTACGCCCGGGTAAAACACCAGGGATAGAGAGGATCACAGTGGAAGTATACTGAGCGTATGAAGAGTTGTTGGAACCCAAGCTCCTGCTGGAAATCTTTCAGGAGGCTAAGGAGTGCAGCAAGTACCCTGACTCAATGCTGGAGGCCCTGGTGCTACTCATTCCTAAAGAGGTCAAGGATGAGACAGAACGTTTTTAGTATCAGCCCTTTGTCAATGATCAACGTGGAGATCAAGGTTATGTGTAAACTACTGGCGGGTCGCCTGACGCCGGTTATGCAGGGTCTGGTGCACTCGGACCAAACTGGTTTGATAACTCGTAGGTCCATCTCGCAAAATCAAAGGCAGCTTCTTCTGATCCTGAATAAGTATAGGAAATAGAAGAAGGTAGCAGTGGGGAACTTGGACTTGTACAAAGCCTTTGACATGGTTGTCTGGTATTTTCAGTGGATGGTGATGAGTAACATGGGACTGGTGGTCCAATATATAGAATGGACGACACTTCTGTATGGGGGATAAACCTAAAGAGTGCAAGTGAATGAGGTGGTTTCGAATCCATGGCAAGCGTGCCGGGGTACGCGTCAAGGTTGCCCATTGTCCCCTCTGATATTTGTGCTGGTTATCGGGTTATCGAGCCATTGGCCAGGGTCTTTAGGAAAAGATATGAAGCTAGGAGCCTGTGGATGGGTGGGGCTAGACACTACATACCCTTATGCGCCAATTTGCTTCTATATGTGAGGGATCAGGTGGCACATTTAGATCAGGTTATGGCAACGGTAGGTGAGTTTGTGAGGATTTCAGGACTGGTTATTAACTCCAATTCTGCCACCTACATATTACCCAAGGATGTGGGCAGTGAGCTGGCGCAGTATGGTATGGAGATTTCAATAGAGGGATTCCGATACCTGGGAATAATGGTAAGCGCTGGCTGGGACTGGTTGTACCAGCAGAATGTGTGTAAAGGGTTGTCCGTGTTTGACAAACAAGCAGAATTTTGAGTTACAAATTTGCGAAGATGATCATGATACCAAAATTGTTGGACGTGTCCCAGGTGATGCCGATGGTCATAGCGGCAGCCTGCTTCTGGGCTCTTCATGGAACACTGTCCAAGTTATTGTGGAAAGGAAGTGTTCCGAGGATTGAGCTGGGAATGTTGCAGCTACCGGCAGGTAAAGTGGGAATAGGGGCATAAGACTTTAGGTCCCATTACTGGGCATCGATGTTGCAGCATATGGTGGATTGGCTTGTCCTCCCGCATGAAGACTGTTTTACTGATGGGATTATTGATTGATTGATTGATTTGTTTATTTATAGAGCGCCTTACATCAAGGCACTGTACAATGGAACAACTCATACAATGAACAATAAACATTGGGAGCAAAAATTACATAATGAATCATTCGACAACAAAACAGTGCAAAAAACAATTAACTGAGGGGGAGGGGAAGTGGAGAGGGAGTGGCATTGGTGAAGGAGAACAGAGAAGGATAGAACAAGTGAAGAATAGAAGGGAGGGAGAATGAAAAGGGGAGTGGGGAGAGAGGAGTTAGAAGAGGGAGAGGAGGGGAGGAAGAGAGAACAGGGGAGGTCTTCAAGGAGGAGAGTGGAGGAGAAGGGATTTAAGGGAAGTGCAAAATGAGGGAAGGGTCGTGGAAGAGCAGATTGAGAGAGGGAGTGAGTTCCAGTGAAGAGGAGCAAGAAGTTGGAAGGAGCTGGAACCGGGAGGAAGCACAAGGGGAAGGAGGTACAGTGAGGAGGAAATGGTCAGCAGAACGAAGAGAGCGAGAGGGGGAGTAAAAGGTGAGAAGGGAGGAGAGATAGAGAGGAGCAAGACCATGTAAGGGTTTGAAAACAAGGCAGAGAAAGCAGAATTTTAACTGTAAGTGGAAAGGTAGCCAGCGCAGATGAGAGAGCAAGGAGGAGATGGAATCACGGGAGGTAAGGAGACAGAGTATGAACAGCAGAGTGGTAAATGGATTTAAGGGGGGTAAGCTGGGATGCAGGAAGTCCAAAGAATAAAGGGGAACAGTAGAATAGTCGGGAAAAGATGAGAGAGGAGATAAGAAGTTTGGTCGCATGGAATGTGAGGGAGGGACGGATTTTGCGAATATTGTATAGGTGGTAACGGCAGGAGCGAGAGGTAAGTGAAATGTGTTGTGAAAAGGAGAGAGAGGAGTCAAATATAACACCTAGATTACGAACATGGGAGGAGATAGGGAGGTTGGAGGGAGGAAAGTGGATGAATGGGGGAGGAGAGGGAGAAGGAAGTGAGTTAGAAGGGAAGAAAAGGACTTAAGTTTTATCAGTATTAAGAGAGAGGAAGCGGGAGGACATCCAGTTCTTGATAGCAGTGAGACAGGAGGAGAGTTTGAGATGGAGGTCAGGTGTGAAGGAGGAGAAAGAGAGAAAGAGTTGAGTATCATCAGCGTAAAAGGGATGGGAGATGTCAAAGGAGGAGATAACAGGGGCCATGAGTGAGGTGTGAAGAGGAAAGGACCAAGTACAGAGCATTGTGGAACACCGTATATTAGAGGGAAGGAAGAAGAGGTCCAAGCCCTCCATGAGACGGTAAAGGAACAAGAAGAGAGATAGGAAGATAGCCATTTCAGAACAGGGCCTTTGAATCCGAAGGAGGAGAGAGTGTGTAGGAGGAGTGGGTGATCAACAGTGTCAAAAGCTGCAGAGATCTCAAGGAGAATAAGGATGGATGATTGCTTGGCATGCCGAGCAGAGAGGAGAGAATTGAGGATAAAAGTGAGAGCGGTTTCGGTGGAGTGTTTAGGTCGGAAGCCAGATTGGAAGGGAGGAAGGAGAGAGGAGGAAGAGACAAAAGAAGAGAGTTGAGAATAAGCGAGACGCTCAAGGAGTTTAGAAAGGAAAGGTAGAAGGGAGATCGGTCTGTAGTTAGAGGTGAGGAGTGGATCAGCAGAGGGTTTCTTTAGGATAGGAATAATCGTTGCATGTTTGAAGGCTGAGGGAAAGGTAGAAGAGGAGAGGCAGGAGTTAAAGAAAGTGGTACGGTATGGGATAAGAAGAGGGTGGATTTTGGGGATCAGAACGGAGGGGAGAGGGTCAGAGGGAGCGGATGTGGGGTGGGCTTTCGAAAGGAGGGAGGAGACATCCGAAGCAGAGACAGATGAGAAGACAGACATAGTGGAAGAGGGGGGAGGAGAAGAGAGGGAGCTAGAGGGGGGGTTAATTTTTTGGCGGAGTGAGATGATTTTGGAGGAAAAGAAGTTAGCAAAGTCAGAGGGAGAAAGCGTGGAGTTGGATGAGGGATCGGGAGGAGGAGGAGAGAGAAGACGGGTAAGAGTTTGAAACATTCGACGAGGATGAGATGCTTGAGACTGGAGAAGGTTAGAGTAGTAAGAGGACTTGGAGGTTGCAAGACAAGAGTTGTAAAGAGCGTGGTAAGAGAAGTAAGAGGTTCGATTAGAAAACGAGGGAGTTTTGAGCCAGAGTCTCTCTAATCGCCTGAGAAGGCGTCGCATAGAGCGGGGATGGGGGGTAAGACAAGGTTGAGAAGGTTTCCGTGTGGGGTGGAAGAGAGAAAGGGGGTAGAGTTGGTTAAGGACAGAGGAGATAGAGGATGAAAGGGAAGAGAGAGCATCATCAGCAGAGAATAATGCAAAGTCTTGGTGATCTGGGAGAGAAGAAGAGCAGGTGTTGAAGAAGAGGGTAGCGTCAAAGTCCCGGAGGTCACAACGTGAGTAGATTGGGGAGAGGGATTAGTGGTAGTAGGTGTAGAGAGAGGGGAAAGGGAGAAAGAGAGTAGAGCATTATCTGAGAGATAAACGGGGAGAGAGGAGACACGGGAGGAGGAGTGGGAGGAGGAAAAGATGAGGTCATGAGTGGAGCCAGAGGAGTGGGTAGAGGGGGAAGGAAGGAGGGAGAGGAGATGGGAATCAAGGATGGAGAGGAGAGGAGAAGACAGATGGATATTAAAGTCGCCAAGTACCACTAAAGGAGAGGCAGGTGGAGAAATAAGTGAGAGGAGGTGATCCAGATCATCAAGGAAAGAGGAGAGAGGACCAGGGGGTCGATAGACGATCAAGAAGGAAATAGGGTAGGGAGAAGAGAAGGACTTGTAGTGGAATAAGAGACCAACGCCGCCACCTCGTCCAGAGGTACGAGGGGTATGGATGAAAGAGGAAGACGAGGTTGTTAAGGAAGCAGGGACAGAGGTGTTGTGAGGTGGAATCCATGTCTCAGTTAGGCAGAAGAAATGAAGATTGCTGCGAAAGAAAAGATCAAGTGTAGCTGCGGTCTTGTTACAGATGTATCTGGCATTCCAGAGAGCAGTGTTTATGAGGGCAGACTGGTTGGCCGTGGGGGGTAGAGAAGGTTAGGGCGATGGGAAAAGGAAGGAGGATGAGTAGGAGAGTGGGGGGGAAATAGTGGAGAGGGCTAGGCATCAGGAGGAGCAAGTAGAATAGGAGGAAGAGGAGGAGATGGTAGGGGGGGACAAGGGGGAGAGAGTGAGGTGAGAAGGAGATAAGGGGGATCGCATACCAAGGACTTAGGTAAAGACAGGTGGGTAGGAGGAGAATAGTAGGAACGGGAATGTAGAGGTTAGAGATCAGCGAGGATGAGGATCGGAGGAATTCAAGTTGGAGGGAGTCAGTGGGAGTCAAAAGAGTAGGAGGGTTCAGGAATTCGAGATTGTGGATGGAGGAGTTCAGAGGTGCTTCAGACAGGACAATGTAGTTGCACCAAGTTATCACCACAGAGGGAGCCAGAAGGATCCAAAAAAGTCAGATGGTGCGGGAACTCAATAGTGTAGATGGAGGGATCAAGTGGTGCTTGATGTAAGACAAGTAGGTGTCCAAAGTTATTTCCGCACCGCCGAAGGTGGTGACAGGGTAGAGCTGAAAGGCGTGGGAACAAACAATGAAGAGGGGGGAGAAGAAGCATACAACTCAAAGTCAGAGCCGGATTATGTCTGAGTCTGTGTCTCAACGGGTACTGTAATTGCATGGGGGACAGGGAAAGGAGCTGGGGTGGCTCCTAGCCCCAGTATTTACCATTATTCGGACCTGGTGGAGGGCTACTAAGATCCTGGGACAGATTCCCATTCATGTTAGAAATTCCCCAGACTTGCAATAGATTGGGGTATGTATTCCAGCGGAAGGGAGTTGCAGCTGGGACGAGGGGGTCTAATCAGTGATATTTACAAAGAAGACAAGACCATTACATTCACAGAATTTAGGGTGGCTCATTCGACGATCCGACTTATCTTCCCGGTCTTTGCCACTTTAATGGCGGAGTTTAGAGTGGCCTGGGATGGATTCCCGGGCCGGCCTCACACTAAGTAAATATGACAATGGCACATGTGGAGGGTCAGAAGGAGGAGACAGACAAGATGTGGCCATCTTGAACAAGCTTTTATTAGAAATGATAGCAAAATGCCTCACTATCCCTAATCTATGGATTTCCCTGCCCAACACAATTAACTAGGTTGCTAATCGTCAGTAATTAAGTCCAAAACAAAGTCTGTCCTCAGTCCAAAATCTTATCTACACTGACCCTACTACTAATACAAAACTAAAGTCCAGGCGAATGACTCCCTTCTCCTGGGACGGCTTCCGCACCCTTACTATAGAAAAGCTGTAGTATTTCATGCTGCACACTCTGCATTCTATGATGAAGTGATCGTGGAATGTAGAGTGTGGAGTATGGAGTATGGAGTATGGAATACAGGAAGAAAGATGCAATAGGAGAGTGCAGTTAAAGGAAGTTGAAGAACTGTGCTGAGGAGCCGGTGGGCTCATCCTTTGAAAAGGATGATGATTCCAAGGATATTAGATTTTTAGAAGAACGGGCCATTGATAAATTCCGGCCTTTTCTTTGGGGCATGAGATCCGTGGTCAGGTCAGATCATAAACCAATGAAAGAAATTCTGATGGCAAAGGCTTTGGATAAAGTGTCCTCAAGAATATGCAAGTGGGTGGCAAGATTGCAAGATTACAGTTGGGAGATAGAATATGTACCCGGAGTGAGGAACAAAGCAGCTGATGGTTTGTCACGTCCAACCAATACTTTTGAAAAGGATGATGATTCCAGTAAGGAAGATCAAGTTTTAAGTGTGAATCAAGAAATTGTGTCAGAGAAGGAATGGGAGGAAGCTATGTTAGCTGATGAAGTGCTTAAGAATGTAAAAGACTGTATCGAACATGGCATTAAAAGTAGTGAGATTAGGAAAAGAACCATGCCAGATGCTATTAAACATGTTTTTCATGAGTTACTAATATATAAAGGCATGATTTTGAGAGGGGATAAAGTATTTCCACCGACCAATGTGAGAAAGAGTATCCTAGAGATTGCACATGAGGGACATCAAGGCATGACTAAAACAAAACAACTCATAAGACAAGACTACTGGTGGCCTGGAATGGATTTGCAGTTCGCGAGATTAATTAGGGATTTTCACATTTGTGAAGATTCTGCCAAAGGCTGCATTGCAAGAGTAGAACCGATGACGGTTATGTCTATTCCTTCTGCACCTTGGGAACGATCAGGGTTGGACATTGTAGGACCTCTAAGCAGTCGAAGAACCTTACACCTTTGCATAGTTCTAATAGACATGTCTCAATGGGTGGAGATTGCATGGGTACAAAATGTCTGTTCCAAGGATACAATTACGTTTTTAGGAGACATTTTCAGGAGAGAGGGCTATCCCACAACAATTGTCACAGATAATGGGGTTCAACTTGTGTAAGAAGAAATGGAAGCGTTTCTAAAGATGAATGGCATAGAGCATAAAACCAGCTCAATATTTCACCAAGCGACTAATGGGATCGTTGAAAGATTCAATAGCGTTATCAAAAATAGCATTAAGTGTGCCATTTCAGAAAATGAGATTGGAGAAAGGAAGCAGAGAATAGTGTCGTGGCACTTAGGTTTCCACCTCATGCCACCACAGGAGTTTCTCCCTTTCAAGTGTTGAAAGGAAGGAAACCCAACACTATAGGTCTGTCCACCCTGGTTAGACCGGGTATGCCAGAGAGGTATTGATTTTAATCTTTTTAAGGAGAATATCATCAGGAAACAAGCCAACAACAAGATTTGTTTTGACATTAGGAAGGCAGCTAAGAAATGTTTGGTAAAGGAAGGTGACTGGGTACGCATAAAGGGAAAGCAATACCTCAAAAATCCAGCAGAGGGGCTACACTGTACTGAAAAATCAACAGGAAGGGATTGTATAAGGTGGATGAACAAGATAAGTGGGGTGTGATGTGTGCCTTGTGTTTTACCCGTTTGATCTATTATCCAAGTTACAAACTATGTGCTTTCAATCATCAGATGTGCAATGTCTAGATACATTCTCTGCAGCTGGCCAATAGTTGCGGGTTGTACAACATATCTAGTGTACAAGCTGGGCTGAATGATCACTGCTGTTCGGGTTGGTCACTACCAGCCTCTCTGTCACCTACAGAAGGAGGGCAAGCCGAGTAGTCTTTCTCATCTACATGGCCGCCTTGGCCCACTTGATCTCTTCCTTCACTTCCAACCTCCAGTGTTATGCGGATGACAATGAGCTCTCCTTTAAGCTACCCTCAGCACCTTCTTCCTCCTTGCTCATTGTCTGTCCTTAATTCAGTCCAGGTGTGCAGCTAACTACCTATGCCTTAATGCCAGTAAGGAACAAGTTACTTACCTCTAACTGTTCTTCAGCATGGGTCTGGCATGGATTCAAATGTTCATGAATATTCCCCGTGGTCAGGCTGGGAATACTCGGTAAAGATAAAAATCAGTTTCAGTTTCATTTCTGAACTGTCTTTCTCCTAACAACCAACCACTGAGCTCTGGGTCATACTGCCCCCCAGCCAATGACTGCCCTCTACCTAAGCCCTTCCTCTGGCATCCATCTTCAGATTTGGAAGCACGTAAAGTGGCAGTAGGACCAAGAGAAGAGCCGCAGAGGGCCAGGCGGGAGGGTTCACATGTGAATGCATGCCAGACCCGTGCTGGAGAACAACAGTTACAGGTACGTAACTTGTTCTTTCCCCAGCATGGGGTCTGGCATGGATTCACATGCTCATGAATAAAGAATACATAGCAGTGCACGAATGCACAACCATGGGAGGCTCAAATAAACACCTTAACTCCTCACCAGGCTCACCTTCAAGCAAACAGGTTGCGCAGCACTGCCTGGCCGACTCTGGACTCCTCCCTGGAATCCTTGTCGATGCAGTAGAAATTCATGAAGGTGTGCGTCGACCTCCACGTAGCAGCCCTGCGGATGTCAAGCAGGTTAACACCAGACAGGAACGCCATAGTTGCAGCGATGGCTCTGGTCGAATGGGCTCTCGGGCGGCCAGGAAACGGTCGGTTTGCCAACCGGTGACAATGGGTGATGCAGCCGGAGAGCCATCTGGAAATGGAAGCCTTGGAGAGGGCCGTCCTATGGTTCACAGGGCCAAAGTTCACAAAAAGTAGTCTTCCGGAAACTCTTCGTGCGGTCCACGTAGAACTTCAGCGTTGTAGCCACATCCAGCCAGTGCAAAGTCCCTTTAGCCGGTGAAGAAGCCGTCGGAAAAAACACAGGCAACACCAAGGGCTCGTTTAGATGAAAGTCCAATGGCACCTTTGGCATGAAGGAGGGGGGACGTCCGCAGCACCACCCTCGTGTTGTGAAAAGTCAAATAAAGTGGCTTACAGAATCTCACCCACTCGTCATGCAGAGGTGATGGCCACGAGGAACGCTGTCTTCCAAGACAAGAACTTTAGTGTAACTGTCTGCATAGGTTCAAATAAAGAGCCCATGAGCCTAGTCAATACCACATTGAGTTCCCACGCCGGGGCTGGAGCCTTCACCGGTGGGAACGAACGCAGACAGTGTGACGATAACGACTACCATCCTTGAGATATGGTGTAGCGAGAGATAGACGCCAGATGAACTTTGATGGAGGCATGAGCCAGTCCTGCTTTGGCCAACAACAGCAAATATGGTAATATCTGCAGAGCTGTGACTTGTAGAGGGTCAATCCTCTGTGCACGGCACCAAACGGCGAACCTCTTTCATTTATGTCCGTAGTATTTTAGAGTAGACGATGCCCTGGCCTTGGCAAGTACCTCCTGTTGTATTATCATTCATTACCAAATATATTGCCAGACTCAGTATCTCTGTGTTTACCCTTTTATTGACAAACTACAACTGACTTGCAAAACCTTTCCCCCACATTCTAGATCCCCCACCAATTTCCATATTCCATATAATCTTATGACGATTACCTCACCTATACCCACAACAACCCCCCTTGCTTATCTAAATTTATACTTACAATTTAGTAAGTTACATTTTTTCAATCAAACGAGTCGGCTTACGGATCGCTCGATGCGACTGCCTTTCTACAGACAATTCTTGTGAAATTGAACCTCCACCACCTTCAGACCCACCAGATCCCAGCGTCACTGGAACAACCTCTACATTCCCATGACCACAAGTTCCACTATATACAGTACCATTGCTGGATCCTCCAATATCACCTTCATCCAAAAAAGGTAAGTCATTATCATCGGGCTCTCCTGGCACTTTCATTTCATAGGCATGTTCATCACAACTATTTTGGAACAGTTTTTTGAAGACTGAGATATTCCTAGTTATCTCACAATTTCCTTCAGCAGTGACCATGGATCCTTTAATTTCTTAGATCTTCAACGGTATTGGCAAATATTTGGAGTCTAATTTCTTACGCTGTCTTAGTTGGACTAGCTCAGAATCTCCCACATCCAGGTGACTCTGTCCAGCCTTCCTCTTGCTATATATCCACTCCTTGACTTTTAGCCTCTTCACTTTATCTCTCTCTCTGACGTCATTGTCCTCTACAGGTGTATACTCATCGAAACATGGAAGTCTCGTTCGAGGCTTATACTTTATCATTAGCTCGGAAGGAGAGTATCCGGTCATTTCATGAGGAGTACTGCGATAACTTCGTAGATTCTGAGAAATAGCCTGGGGCATTGACATGTTATCCATAAGTGCCTTCTGACGAGTTCTCTTTATACTGCTCATACATTTCTCTACCATGCCATTTGCTTGAGGCCACAGTGGCGTTACCCTGCGATGCTTAAAACCCATATGCAATGCAAACTTGCCAAATTCATGACCTTAAAATGGTGGCCCATTATCCGTCTTAACCACATTAGGGACTCCCCCCATTCACTGAATAGTTCATCCAATACCACTGCTACATGATGAAACGCAGATGACATCACATGCTTAATGAGAGGAAACCGCAAGTCCTCATCTAGGACCACCAACAAGTACCCGCCTTCATCCAACGGTCCAAAGAAGTCAACAGCCACGTGATTACACGGGCCGTCAGGAAGGGGCACTATCTGGAAAGGTGCTACCTTGGTAGCCGACGCAGCCACTTGGCAGTCATAACGGTTTCTCAGTGTGTCTTCAACAATTACATCCATACAAGGAAACCACACATGATTCCTCAGTATTTTCTTTGTATTCACAACCCCACGGTGCCCCTCATGCGCCAACATCACAAGGACCTTTCGCAAACTTTTAGGAGCCACAAGTCTGTTCCCTCCAAGAAGCACTGTGTCAAGAATCCTACTCCTGTGCGAGTAGCTGGGGCATACACTGTTGCCAGATTGCCTAAAAGAAACAAATGCCTTTATTTCAGGGCCCTCCTGTGTCCAAAGTGCAGACAAATGACTTGGGACCAGCTCTTCAGGCATAGAAGTCCCCAAACACGTGAAAACGAACAGAAGACTACATTTCCCAGAGCCCCCGCGAGCCTCTGGGAAGCTATGGGACAACTCCCGTCCAATCGCGCATGTGCGCAGAACCCACCTGGATCCCTGCTTGCGCTACAGACTCTCCGACAGAGAAGACGTGTCTCTGCGGGCTCCTGCAGGCTGCTGTCAGCAGGGCCATTCCCCGCCTGCAAACACTGCAGGCCCCGCTGCTTACTTGAGACAAGTGCTTTCACTCGAGTTACTCATTTGTTGGGAACGTGGGCGTGTGGGGAGTTATTGTGCTACTAACCCGTTCCGAATCGGAGCCTTGAAACACTGCGGATTAGGCTCCGGCACCGGCACCATTAACCCTTGGTTGGCAGACTTGCATGCTGGATTCCTATGTTGTAGCGAACCGGGGCACCGGCACCATTAACCCTTGATTCATAGAGTTGTACGCCGCATACAGGCTCTTGCAACACTCGCGCTAGTAGAGTTCGTGAATGTCTGACGGTGTTAAGCACCAAGCTCATTGATGTTTTGTTTCTTGTAGTGGCAGTCCGCCGACTACGCGGCTTCGTTAAAGAACATTGGACAGTGATCGATCCATGGCAGAATCCCGTACTTCTTGAAGCCAAGTGCCTTAACCTTTCAGTGTGGTTTATAATGCTCTCGTGTTAATGTCTTTGGTAGTTTGCCTATGAATCTGAACCAAGAGGAGTTATCTGGGAAATGTGATATGGTATTGCCTAATGCATCCGAGCCTAGAGAAGTATTTGGGTGTTGTAATTGGTAAACACGAGGAAGTGCTAAGGTGAATGAGTCTGGCAGTACCTGAGAGTCCACGGAAATCCCAGGAGGGCTGAATGTATATTTCCCTGAACCACCCCATCCCTATCCACAACCTCTCCCCCTTACCCTCAACCTGGTTTACCTAATTCCCCCTACCTATCCAAACCAGCGGACCCGAACCCTCTTTCCCCGGCGGGTCGCGGATGCCTGAGTTTTGAATATTCCAGGCGCCAAGACCCAAGGGGGAGGCAGGTGTACGTGCTACCTCCGTGCAAGACAACGTTCCTGACACACTCCTTCATCCGTAGCCAACAGCTCACGGCTCATTTTTGCCAATAGTCGAAGACCTTTCATGTCCCCTTCATCCACTCCTTGTTCCATGGCAAGACATCTCCACATCCCAGTTTTAGTAAGCCGAACTGCTGTTTGAATCATGGAATCAGCCTTACTTTTCTCCATAAATATCTCTTTCATGACTGCAGGTGGCAAAGCATTCAGAGACAAATCTGATATATAATCATCTGCCTCTCTTTGCATCTTGGTCTCAAGCTAAACTTCCCGGATGCCGTGACAGATAATCCGCAGGATTGGCCTCATTGCCAGGCTTGTGAATGATCTTATAATCATACTCCTGCAACCGTATGCCCCACCTCTCAATTCAGGGAGGCATCTTAATCCTGGGATTTCCAAACAGAGATAAGAGAGCCTGATGATCTGTAAGAAGAATAAAAGGGCTTCCAATCACAAAATGATACATTTTTTTCACAGGCGCACACAGCAGCCAAGCTTTCCCTTTCAGCTTGAGAATACGCCTGTTCATTTTTGCTCAGAGCCCTGCTAGCGTATGCCACAATGTGCCTTTCATATTCATGTCCTTCTCCCGGATCTCTTTGTGCCAAGATGGCTCCAAGACACACTGGACTAGCATCTACTATGACTTCAGTCTCCCATTCTGGATTGAAATATGCTAGTCGCCTATCACTGACCAACTCCTCTATGATTCTCTCAAAGCTTTTCTCACAATCCTCATTCCACACAAATGTCACCTCCTTACTTGCAAGCTGTCATGGGTTATCCTTTGAGACATATTTGTTTTCTTTCCTCTTCTTTTTCTTCGAGCGCTGTCCATCCTTAATTTTCCTTTTCCTTCATCAGCCACTTCCTCAGGCCGTTTCAACTTTCCCCTTTTTTCCCGTCAATCCTTTCCTCAGGCAGTCAGTCTCATTGGACTTTTCTTCAATCTTGTGGATCACCTTTCTCCTAGTCGCCAAATTGTTGTATTATCATTCATTACCGAATATATTGCCAGACTCAGTATCTCTGTGTTTATCCTTTTATTGTCAAACTACAACTGACTTGCAAAACCTTTCCCCCACATTCTAGATACCCACCCCATTCCATATTCCATATAATCTTATGACTATTACCTCACCTATTCTTACCCCACAACACCTCCTTGCAGTCCGCTGCATGAGCCAGGCCTTTAGGTTCAGCAATCCTGCATCATGGAGCAGAATTCCGCCTCCTTCCCTGGTGAGAAGATCTGCGATCACCAGAAGCTTGGCTGGAGGGGACGCTAACATGCTGAGAAGGTCCAGGTACCAGATCTCCCTCTGCCACGCTGGTGCGACAAGGATCATCCTGCACCAGGACCGTCTGAGTTGATTGATGAGCTGAAGAAACAACGGCACCGGAGGGCAAGCATACAGAAACAGGCCGTCCCAGGGGAATGAGAATGCGTCCCCCATGCTTCCCGGCTGGGGAAACCTGCTGGCGAAACTCCAGCACTTGGTGTTCGTCGCTGTCACAAACAGATCGATCTGGGGATTACCCCATCTGCAGAACAAGAGATTCACTTGTTCCCGCCGAAGTTCCCACTCTTGGCAAGAGCGCAGCTCCCTGCTGAGGATTCGGCGACAGTATTCTTCACTCATGCCAGATGAAATGGAATGAGGCACATCCCCTGGTCAACGGCCCAGTGCCATAGGTCCTGCGCTTCTTTGGAGAGCACCAGGGATCTGGTGCCCCCCCTGCTTCCAGATGTAAAACACTGTGGTGGTATTGTCCTTGAAGACCTGCACCACCTTGCCCTTGAGGGATGGGAGGAAGGACTTGAGGGCCCAAAACACTGCCTGCAGCTCCAGCACGTTGATGTGCAATGTTTTCTCCTCTGGCAACCACAGGCCTCTTGCGTGAAGACTTCCGGTGTGAGCTCCCCATCCTTCCAGGGAGGCATCCGTCGTGACCGTCTCCTGGCGCGGCGGGGTCAGGAAATCTGCTCCTCTGGACAGATGAGCGCGAACTCCCCACCACCTTATCGCTCGAAAGGAAGCTCTCGTTGAGCGGGATACTGTCCTGGAAGCTTCCTGACACTTGATCCAACAGTCGTCGAGGAACTCCTGTAGTGGACGCATCCGTAGCCTGCATAGTCGGGTGAGGTAGATGCATGATGATGATATGCCGAGCAGAGACTTGATGGTCCTCACCATGGCAACCTTTAATGCCAACAGCCGTTGCACCTTGCCTAAGATAGTCGCTCTCCTTTCTTCCGACAGAGACGCCAGGCACGACACTGTGTTGAGTCAGGATCCCAGATGGAGTCAAGCAGGACTTTGCATAGTTCACAGAGAACCCCAGTTCCATCAGTAGTCGGACGGTCCTCGCCATGTGGTTGACAGCGATGTCCTTCGAACTGGCCTGGATGAGCCAGTCGTCCAAGTAAGGGTAGACGTGGATCCCTCGCAGTCGCAGCTGCGCTGCCACCGGCGCCAGGCACTTGTTGAAAACCCTTGGCGCCGACTTTAATCCAAAGGGAAGGGCCTTGAATTGATAGTGCGTCCCTTGAACCACGAAGCGCAGAAACCTAGAGTCCCTTGTGAAAGGGGATGTGGAAGTACGCATCCTCCAAGTCCAGCGACAACAGAAAGTCTCCCTCTTCAAGTTGCCCGAGCACGTGCTGAAGAGTGACCATCCGGAACCTTTGGGACTTGATGTATTAGTTTAGTCAACGGAGGTCGAGGATGGGCCTTCAGCCTCCATCTTCTTTTTCACGAGGAAGTATCTGGAGTACACTCCGGAGCCCCAGAGCTGCTTTGGGACGAGCTCTATCGTGCCTTTCCTCAGCATGGCCCGCACCTCCAGCAGCCGCTGAGGGATGTGGTTTTGCTGCCGGGCCACCAGTGGTATTCGGGGACACTTCAATTGAAATTCCAGGGTTTGTCTGTGGGCGAGAGCGTCCAGCACCCAACGGTCAGTGGAGATGGTTTTCCACACACTGACAAACTTCTTCTTGGCCGCTGCTGATACCACTGAGTCAGGCGATGGTTGGGCCCGCAAGCACTTGGGCGCAGAGTCCGGCACCCTATACTTCTCCTCAAAGCAATCCCTCTATGCCGGGGCCATAGGAGGGTTCTTCATGCGAGACAAGCCTTCATCACAGATGTCATCCAGGAATGGGACCTAGAGGGTCTTTCTCTTCGCCTTGTGGCGCTGATATAAGAAGCCCTCCTTCTCTTCTGGAGCGAGCTGGAAGAGCTCCAAAGCTCTGGAGATCATCGCATGAAACCAGCCTATCTCGTCCAGCGGGGAAGATCTGGGAGGTGGCGAAGGGAGGTCCCCCATCACACTGTCGTCGTCCGTGCCTGTTGTTGCCGTGTCAGGGTCTGTCTCATCCCTCGGAGGGGAGAGGGAGGCAAAGGGTGCCAAAGAGGTGGAGGGTGTACCACCTTTTTCTTGGCCGGTGGCTTCCCCATTGGCAGGGGGGTTCGGCCGTCGCCACCGGAGGGGCCGCCGGTGCAATAGGCATCCTCGGAGACCAGAGTGTGCAGTGCCAATAGAATGTGTACTGAGAGGTCTCTAGGTGGCAGCTAAGGCTGAGGTGGCAACTGAGGCGGAGGTAGAATCCGAACCTGGGGCGTAGCCTGGGCGCCCAGGCCTCCGTCACCTTCATCGACTGTATCCTTGTCGTCATCGCCTTCGTCTGAGCCCTCGTCGTAGGGCCTGCTCCCGACGTTCTCTTCCTCCTGGATGGTTGAGAGGTAGGTGAGTTCCTCCTCTGAGGAAATATCCATGCCCTGGATGACCTCTACATATCCCCCCCCTCTCCGCGACCATGGGCTGGAAAGAGGACTCCCTCCTGGCCAGGAGGGACACTCTTTCCTTCTGTGGTGCGCCCTGCGAATCCGCCACAGGGGCCTTCGCGAGGGACGCCACCACCCCCTCGAATGAAGGCTGGGCCTTGGTCGGATGAACCTGGGTCTTCATGGTCAGGACGGGTTCCTTGTCCTGCTTGGCCTTGGTCGTCCCAGAGGCCTTCTCCTTAGGGGGCAGATCAGAGCCTCGATCCCCCTTGGCCTTCTACGGTAGGTCGGTCTGGGGCTTCTCCTTGAGTTTGCCGGGATGGTCAGACTTCCTCTTGGACAAAGATCTTGAGCGTTGACTGAAGTTGCTGGAGATGTCAGACGCGCCCTGGCCGCCAAGGAGCCCGTTGCAACGGTGCTCCCTGTGGCACTGGACTCGCGGTGCTTAGCCTTCTGTTGGACCCCCGCAGGAGGGGCGCCCTCAAAGGTCTTAGAAGCCCGCTCAGCTTTCTCGGGACTGGGAGAGGCATGCTGCTGGGACCCACCCAGAGCAGGGGCCTGGTCTGCAGCCACTCCATCAGCCGTCTATGTCGATCCTTCAGCGTGTGAGGCGGCATCGCCTGGCAAAATGCACAGTCTTCTTCTACATGCGTCGGGTACAGGCAGTAAAGGCACTGGGTATGCTTGTCTGAAGAATCTACTGGAAGCCTCCACGAAGAAACTCAACGAAATTCACGCTTGAGGGGCGCGGAAGAATCAGAAAAAAGGGGCCCCGTTAATCGGAAAGATGGGCCTGATTGACCGAAAAATAGAGTAAACTCTACCAAAATGCTAAAAAAACGCAGTAAAAGCCGAGAGCTAAACGTGAGGACTCCCAAAACTTGAACGTGCGGTTCAAATCTGAAGATGGCTGTCAGAGGAGGGGCTTAGGTAGAGGGCAGTCATTGGCTGGGGCAATATGACCCAGAGCTCAGTGATTGGTTGTTAGGAGAAAGGCAGTTCAGAAATTAAACAAACAGATTTTTTCTTTACCGAGGATTCCTAGCCTGACGAAGGGGAATATCCATGAGCATGTGAATCCATGCCAGACTCCATGCTGGAGAAGACAGATTGTTCTCATTGGTACCCCTGCTCCTGTTTTTCCACTCTCACCGGACTCCCTTGGGCCAGCACCCTCACCCACCAGTGAGGCAAAAAACCTGGGAGTCATCTTCGATTCCACTCTGTCCTGTATCGTCACACATCTCAGATATATCCAAAAACTCTCACGACCAGCTGCACCTCCTCCGAGGTATCCTACCACTTCTCACTTTCCCCCAGAGACTCATTGTCTCCAGAGCTCTGGTTCTCTCTAGACTGGACTACTGCAACAGTCTCTTTCTCAATCTCCCTACTTCAATACTCAGACCTTTACAAATCTCATCCAGAACAGACCCGCAAGACTTATCCTTGGCCTCAATCCCAGGGACCGCATTTCTCCGGCACAAAAATCCCTCCACTGGCTCCCTGTGGCTGCAAGGATCAAGTACAAGACCCTCTGCATAATTCGCAAGGCTTTCTGGGGCCAGCGCCCACGCTACTTACAACACACTCTTCCCAAATACACTCCCTCTAGAGCACTCCGCTCATCCACCTCCAACTCCGAGATTGATCCTTATCCTCTGCAAGGGCCACCATCTGGAACAATCTCCCTGCCTCTCTCCGTCTCAAGCCGGATCTCCTGAAATTCCGGAAACTCCTCAAAACCTTCCTCTTTGCCTCTGCCTTCTTTCTACCTCTCCCCTGCTAACCACTACTATCCACCTATCAACTCCTTCTGCTCAGCTTGCTGACTGGTCGCCTGGTCCACCTCAGTACCTTACAGGTCCCAGGCACCCACACCAGTCCCTGCACTAACTTCAGGGCCCGGCACTATGCACTTGCCTAAAATACAACCCTCTGAAGTAATCCCGGCCCTCCTGGACTAGGAGCAATTCCCTTTGCCCATCACTCCCACTTCCGGTCTGCCACTTACACAACTTGAATGCACCTTACCCAGTAAGTTTGTTGCCTGCCTGTTCCTCGTCTCCCCTCGCCCCCCCGCATTGTGTCAGTTGTTATGCTGTACCCCCTCTCCTCCCGGTCTGGTTTCCTCCCTGCCCCCCAACTACCTGGTAATGCACCTGAATTAATAGAAATGTCATGCTTAGTATGCTTATTATCATTGTATATCATTCTGAAATGTCCAGGGCCTGATGAATGATTGTATCCCATGATCCCCTCCAGTTTTGGAGTGCTTTGAAGCACTCGTTTTGTGTATAAGCACCTTATAAATAAACAATACAATACAATACTGCGATTGTGTAGGGAGGGATTTCTGTAGCGGTAGCTATATCATTGCAAAAGAAAACAGATTGAGAGTGCAGGAGTAAGGGGAGGAAGCTGTAGTGGGGATAATTGGTAAGGGATATAATGCAGTGATGCTCCACTATCCATGTTTGTGATCACTCTTGATCATAGCTAAATGTGGTTTAATTGTCTCGCATCTCTGGGGTATTTTATAATGCAATAAAGAGTCAAATGTAATTTACAATTAGAGGAAAGAGGTGGAGATTGCAATGTTGCATGAGACCCATTCACCATGAGAAGAATGCAATAGGCTTCAGCCAAAATAGAGTAGAAAAAGTATATGATCATCCCTCTAGACAGAAAAGTGCAGTCCCAGGCCCCAGAAAGCCTTGTGGACAATGCAGAGGGTCTTGAACTTGATCCTTGCCGCCACTGGGAGCCAGTTAAGAGATTTCAGAGCTGAAGAGATACGATCCCTGGGCTTGAGGCCAAGGACAAGTCTTGCAGTCCTGTTCTGGATGAGTTGTAGAGGACGTAGAGTAGAGGCAGGAAGATTTAGAAAGAAGCTGTTACAGGAGTCCAGTCTGGAAAGGACCAGAGCCCTGGAGACAGTGAACTTCTGGCGGAAAGTGAGGAAGGGAAGAATACCTCTCAGGCAGTGCAGATGGTAGTTAAACTTCTTAGAGATGTGAGGAGAGGTGGTGTGTGGAGTCGATTATGACCCAGAGGTTCTTAGCCTTACAGGTAGAAGCAGGAAGATGGCCCATGGTGGGCTGCAAGAGAGCGAGAGGAAAGGAAGAAGCTGGTGTTCCGATGAGGAGGATCTCAGTCTTACTTGCATTAAGGCAGAGATCATTGGCGGCACACCGCTCCTGAATTGCAGAAAGAGAGTCAGGAATGAGAGAAGGAGTAGAGGCAGCTGAGGGGAGCCTGAAGGAGAGCTGAGTGTCATCCGCATAACAATGAAAGTTGGAGCAGAGGGCAGCTAGGTGGTGGGCAAAACGTGCCAGGTATTGGTTGAAAAGCCAGGGAGAAAGAATAGACCCCAGGTAGAGAGAGATAGAAGAGAGGAAGGACCCCAGCTGAACCTGGGAGGGTCGGTCAGTGAGAAAGGAGGTCAGCCAGGCCAGGGCCTGATAGGTGATACTCAGGTTATCACGGAGCCAGTTGAGCATGAAGGCATGGTTGACTGTATCAAAAGCAGAAGAAAGATTGAGAAGAATGAGAACAGAAGGAAAGTTAGAATCGAGGTTTGAGAGCAGGTCTTCACAGATTTTCAGGAGAGCAGTTTCCATGCTTCTGGCTGCTCTGAAACCCGACTGATGGTCATGGGGACAAACAACAGATTCAGTTTGGAGGTTAAGCTGGGAGATGGCCAGCTTTTCCAAGAGTTTGCCCAGGAAAGGAGTAATGGAGATCGAGCGATAGTTGGCTGGACAGGAGAGATCGGCAGAGGGTTTTTTAAGAAGGGGGTGCATAAGGGAATGCTTCAGAGGGGAGGGGAAGGTTCCAGTGGCGAAAGAATGGCTGCAGAAATCGTCCAAGGCTAGAGCAACGTGTCAATGTGGTCCTTGATAGTGTTGGAAGAACAGAGAAGAACCTATTCTGACGAGACCTTCATAGATCGGACTTGTCTAGAAATGTTGTCAGGGGTGAACAGAGGAATGGAGGAGGGAGGAGGAGAGGTGGCTGCAGTAGGACCAGGAAAGAAGGAGGAAGATGGAGAGGAGTAGAGGGTGGATAGGATGTCCTGGGTTTTAGTGATTAAGCGAGAAGCCAAGGCTCTGCAGAGAGCCTGGGAGGGAAAAGGAGAAGTAGAGACTGCAGCAGAATTGGCCAGCTCCTTGCAGATTTTAAAGTGTTCGGCAGAGTTAGATTCGCCCCAGAGACACAGGCTTGGATGTGTGCTCTTTTCTTAGCAAGGATAGATTCCATATTGCCTTTGGAGAAGGCGACAGGCCAATTTGTCAGAGGGTGTACCTGATGCCCTCCACTTCCTCTGAGCCACCCTACACTTGCTTTTAAGGGTGATGAGGTCTGCAAGACAAGGAAACAGCATCTTACATCCATCGGCCGCTGAACGCTCTAAACTGACCTGATCTCTAGACCACGACTGAGGGCTGTATGCAACCCTCCTGTCGTGTTGTCACTCCTGGCCTCCGAACGACCCTTTGTACCTGCTGGATCTAACTAGTTCATGAGATCACACAGGCCGAAAAAAGCCCTTGGCAGGATATCCTGCAAGACAGCAATTTTCCAACTACTTTTACGCATGTTCAAGAACATTCTAGGAAAACTCTCAACTGCCAAGTCAACTTTAGTAAATAGATTGTGGCATCAGAAGGTCCAGTAGAAGGAAAGAAACAAAAAAACTGTCACTAACATGACATCATTGGAGTGTGCCCTAAAATTGTGTTTTCATCCCTTATTAAATTTTCCATTTATTTTTTTATTTTATTCCCTCCCCCCAAACCAGCCTTTTGCACATTAGTGCAACAAACCTAACTATAGGAGATCAGCAACCTTTATTTCAACTTTTTAAGCTAGTCTTTCACCCTGATACAATAGCACTCAATTGTTGACTGGAACGAAGTAAACACATAGGTTTTAATCTCCCCTAAATTACATTCAATATTAAATCAGGGCATCAATTTTCTTTATCCATTTCATCTGATTCATCAAATGCATTACCATCAAACCATATGCTGGAGTAATAGAAATTGCTGTTGGCAACCTGGACGGGTCTGGATGCTACCACCATTACAGAGTTCCCATTGTTTCTACATTTACAACAGCATAACAATATTCCTTCCAAATGAAGAGAGCAGGATCAAACTCAAAGCAGTCGTGACTAAAGATTTCTCTTTGATATCTTCAGTGAAAGGACATCAGAGGGGGTGTAAAAAGTGGCATACCACTGCACTATCTGAAATGTGTGTTTTTCTTCACTGAATATAAACTCTAACACAAGTAGTTCTTTTTTAATCTCCAGTTTTTTTCTCTACCTGTGGCAACAACTCTAAAAGATTCTCAGACATATGCAGGATTAAACTGATTCAATTCTGCTGAAACTCTTGGTGCAGGGTTACCGTGTGGGTCTTCTCCTCTGGTCAGAACACATGGTGAGTCCTGATACTAATTTGAAGTAAAAAATTGACATAATCTGAGGTCATTGCAATCATTTCTAAGCAGCTATGATGTGTTTGAAACAAGACTGTACCCCAAAGAGTAAAACCTTCCCCAAATCCTACCCAGCATATTAGTTTTCACGCTAGCCAAACCAGACTTCTAGCTAACTTGCCAAGACATTGCAATGGTTGAAGGGGCCACAATAACCAATTGGTCTTTAATCCTATCCACAAATAAGGGGTTGTTCCTGGAAAAGTCTGGTTTCGAGAGATTTCCAGGAGGTTTCACCACACACACGCATTGTCATGTTTAGGTGTTCTGCTGCCCTTGGCCCAACTAAGTGCATGCACACCCTCCCAACTTGACCCCCTCTTTGCCACTTTGCACCTACAATCGATTCCGTCCCATCACCACACTGCCCCCTTGGCCAAACTACACCTCTTCCTACCATCTTGTCCTAGTTTTGCTCTATAACATAATGACATTTTTAAGGCTGAAGGGAGTCAAAATGTAATGTTCCCGTCGATTTCAAGCCTGTTTTCTTCTATGGCATGTTAGTTGAAAGACTGTTTTCTAATCTCTGCTGCTCAGGGGTTGGCGAATAAAAGGTGTTACCCTGTTGAGTGCACTACAGATACTTGTTGAGGCCAATTGCCTTCTTTAGGTTAGGTAAACAAACTATCTTTAAGAGGAAGAGATCAGAACGTAGGCTACCTGCCAGCTGAACACAAGTGAGAGAAGGGTGAAATGAGGAATTTTGGTTTCAATGTTAATATCGGGTTTCTTGCAAGTTGACTGCCGTCACCTCATGAGAAGCACCTAGACTGGTATGTAATGTGAATATTTTAGGCAACATAACAATTTCTATATCTGCTCTTGTCAAATGGTAAAGTTTAAAAATGAAATTTAAGCAGGTGTTAGACACATATTAAAGAAATGCTGGTACTAAAAAACGAAATCTTCTTGCGGTTCTAATCAGACGTTACTGCTCTTGGTGTTAGCAAAGGGCATAATAGAGATAAGGTTGCAGCACTGCTGCAGCTCATGCACCTCCAAGACCTTAGGCTGAAACGTCATTAAAAGATAGTAAAATCTCAAGTTAAATTTGTAAACTAGAAAGTGGGACGGCAAACCTGTGGATAGTGTTGAGCGCTGGTGGGATTGGATAATCCAAGAATTCAGATGATATGTTTATAGTTTAGGTACATCATCAGGTCAGAAGAGTCATGTTGGTGTTTGTAAGTTGTTGCTTTTTTATTTATTATTATTATTTTCAAACGCAACACGCCACCCAACGGGACACTGACTCTGCGGCTCCATTCCGCTGACCGGCACTAGAACCGGCTATCCAGCCACACTGGCACCCTGATCCGGGAGGACCAGCCATCAGCTCTATACAGAGCCTCTTTTTTACCTTAATTAGCCCTGAAAAAGACTTCGGTCGAAACGCGCGTCGGTTGTGTGCACTCACCTATGTTGAAAAACTGGCATCATTGGCCACGTTAATGTTTTCCAATTGCTCTGGTGTTGTGTTTGAAAATAATAATAATAAATAAAAAAGCAACAACTTACAAACACCAACATGACTCTTCTGACCTGATGATGTACCTAAACTAAGCATATCAGCTGAATTCTTGGATTATCCAAACCCGCCAGCGCCCAACACCATCCACAGGTTTGCCGTCCCACTTTCTCTTTCAGCCAATTGGGAACCTCAGAGTTGGTCCCCAGACAAACCAGGAGCCAGGCTGCGGGCTAAAACACAATTGTTCATAAATAAGGTGCGCAGTGAACAGGGAGTCCCGACCCAGATAACTCCAACCAACTCTAACCTAAATTTGTAAACTGCTTGGGCACAACGACTTCAGTGGAGTAAAGACAGAAGGAGAGGGTCCTAGGAACCTTTGGCTTGGTTCTAATGGTAGACTAATGGATAAGCGTGACGCTAAGCATTCACGGGTGGGTATCAACAGAATTCCTCGTAGAAGTGCAATGCAGGCTTCCTTTATTAACAATTTAGTACATACTGCTTACATCATTACCCAACACCCCAATAGTGAAAGTGAGTAATATGTTGGGCTTTGCACACAATATTACCTTTGTGGGTAACACTGTGGGGCATGCCAGCTTGCATTTGTGGTCATTTAAATTTTTTGTTTTGTTAACTCCTTAAAATTGGTTATACTGTGCAATACACAGGAACATTTTAGGACTTGTGGGTTATAGAGATAGATGTTTTCCTGCTGTGAGGTACTGATTCACGCTAAAAGGCCTACCTTGTATTTAAAAACCATAGCCTTTACTAATTCATGTAAAGGTTACTTATAAACATAACTGTTATGCGTTGTGTGGCATTTCCTCCACTCCCCCCTACACACAAAATTCCCCTTAACAAAGACTTTGTGAATATCAAGCATATATACACGTTTGGACAGATCCTTTGGCTGACAAGAGTGCATGACTGCTAATAGCCAATGTTCATCCTCCTCCACAAAAAAAGCAGAAAGGCAATGACCCTCGCACATTGTTTATAGGCGCTATACAAATAAACTATCATATCATTGTGAGAAAGGAAATTTAGTCATCATCCAGACACGGAAAAACTAAAATGTTTAGTTTAAAAAAATGAGTGTTTTGTAAGTAAACAGCTATAAAATGCTGCTTTATTGACAATCTGCCTTAGGCCTCTGCCTTGACGGCCTAATTGTAAATATGTCAATGCCCACCTGACACAATGGTTTACCAGCGCCAACTGCAGTGCGCCCAGAGGCCTGTTACACTCTGACTTGTTGTGTCCCACACACCATCAACTGAGCACTTACCTTGAAAGGAGGTAACAAGCAGTTTCAGCATCTACAGCTGCTATACTTCCACACTGTCCCCCACAACCAAAGCTATTCGGGATATTGGAATCCGTGCTGAATTCCCATGGCCACAAATGATGCCTCACATCTTCTCTAAAGCTTACGAGTTGACTGTTTCAGAAACTTTGCACCTCTCCACAGACAAAGCTGCATTCTAGTGCTGTGATATTCCAAACGAGCCGATTCAGAACGTCAGTGGTAGTTGAGTGGAGATGAATTGAAGCCCACCAATGTTTACATCTGTGTGAGCTGTGCCCTAGTAATAATCCCTGTGGCTCTTTGATTGCTAGATTGCTATGGTTTGTTTTATCTTTAGCAAAGGTCTCTCACACTCAGATGTTTCCAGGTTTTGCTAACCATAATGGAATTCATATAGACAAATGACTGTTTTGTTGGAATTAAAATCGTGCAAAAAAAAAAAAAAAAAAAAAAAAACAATGAAACCCCCCGCCCCTCCATTCCATCAGGTATGATAAAGAAAGCAGACCCAATTCTCGTCTAATTATTCCCACCGGGACACATTCTAACAACCTCAACAGACTAAAAGCATATCTGCCCTCTAATTTATGCTATTCATACTCCTTGATATCTATTATCTCTGTGTCATACAGAAGGGCCAGAATTATTTTTGGTTTGTAATATTTAAGGACAGTCATTAGGGAAAAACGACCATATTGCAGGTTCAATTTCCTCATCTGGGCTACATACCTCCTATATCTGTATTTCTTCACCAATTTCCCCAAATGCACTCCTTTATGGAGTTTGTTATAAATCGTATACCCCCAAATAAATAAATAAATATATAGACACATTCCACACTGTCACTAATTAACCTCCAGTTGAATTTCTTACCTAGTATTTTGTCTGAGCAAACCATTATTTTTGTCTTGTTTATGTTAATTTCTAATTCATTTTCTTGCAAATAGCGGTCCAGCACAACTTAGCTCTGCTGAAGCCTGTGAGGGGCCAGAAATGAGGGGCGGATACAAAGTAGTAATTTCTCAGCATTAGCCATTTTATTAACAGAAAGGATAAAGGCCTAACTTTCCCTATCCTAACGTGAATGTCCCTTCCTATGAAACTAAAACTAAAAGCAGGCTGACCATCACACTAACAGACAAGCAAAAGGTGCAAGGTAAACGTTTCAAATTTCAACTAAAAAATAATGTGCAGCAACTCAAACATCTAACTTCAACCAAAAAAATCCTTGTGTCCAGGGGTTGGTTCCCTTCCCCTGGAATAATTCAGGAAAATTGTTCACAATGTTCTATATGAAGACCAGTCTCTTAAAGGCAATACAAATGTCTCTTTTACCGAATAGTCTGCTCGGGATGGAAAAAGAAACGCTCCTTCCACAACCCTGGTTGAAATATAACAAAGAGGAAGTCTCTCCTAGTCTTTCATGATGGCAAAACAGAATGCCTTTTCCACAACACTGGTAGGAACATGGCAAAGGAAAGTCGTTCCTACTTTTCAGTATGGTTAAACAAATGTCTTTTCTGCAATAGTGATTAATGGCAAAAGGCAAGCCTTTTCGAATTCTCTGGTGACACAATGTTCAATTGAAACAAATTAATACGACCAGGTTTCTCTTCAACACACCAATTCAAAGTGGGATTACCGGTACACTCTGCTGCCAGAAAAACAGAAAACAAACTCTTGATATCCTGGTTTACTCTACTTCCAAGAATATCTCCCCTTTTGGCTCACACAGATCGCCCGGTGTACTCTCCTGCCAGGTATCTCTTTCCAAAAAGGTTCACTACCTGAAGCTCTCATCAAGTGTCTCTGCAGCATTTCACATTCTCCTTAGGTATCAGCCAATTGTACTTCAATAGCACAACTTTGGTGAATTCAGTTGTTACTTGTACCAATTTCCCCCACACCGACATCCCATATAGAAGGGTTTGTTCAAGCTCTGGGTCAACCTTTCTATCAATCTCTCTTGGCTCTTGGCAATGCGTGTCCCAGGTTTCCCCCAAATGACATCTCATGGCAGGAGAAGTGTACCATATTTGCCTTTCCTTTTCACTTCTATTTGGTCGGTATTCAAAAACCGATGCTCCAGTTGCAGGTAATCCTCAGGTTTAAAAGTTCTGCGCAGCTCACTTGGATCCTGACAATTAGACTGCACATTACCCTTGATGTCACATTAACTCCACATTGACTCCTTGCTCCTCTTCCACGTCTCAGCACTTGAGGCTTCCGGGGACTTGGAGTCCAAGGAAGTTCCAAATGATTTCAAGTTACATTGTTGTTCAGTTTTATGCTGACAAGAATCACCATAAACATTAGATGTTGGATATGTTCTAGGCTTATGCACACATGAAACTGAAAACATTTTTTTTTTAACCAAAGTAGTTTTCAGTATTTTATAGTTAAATGGTTCTGAATAATTACAACATGCTATCAAAATCTTTGGACTTAAAGGATCTTCCTCGAGAAGAAAGAAAAGAATACTGTTTCTCTCCTGCTGGCATCACCTCTCCCCCTCCCGACAGCCATCTCCTTCCATGTGATCCACCCTCAGAAAACCACCCCCAGGTTCAGAATCAGGTAGCGACTGTCTTCCCCCGGCCACATGGGAGGAGACTTTGGGCTGAGGATCAGTAATGACACTGCAGGATTCATCACAAGCCCTAATGGGGTTTGGTCCATTTTAACCAAATCGTCAGCGTAGGCCATATAGTGGATGGTATGTAAACCTATATGCGGAGGACAGGCACCAACTTTCCTCAACTAGCTACCCAGATCAGAAAGAGAAAAATTAAGGAGGGCAGAGGCAAGAACACAACCCTGACGTAATCCTTGCATAGTGTCCACGGGTTTGGACAAATACCCGAAGCCATCCAATCTGACTCTCACCTTTGTGCCGGTATGGAGAGCAATCACTATTTCCACAATGGCAGTAGGGACTGCCAAAGATCACATTTTACTCCAGAGAATTACTCCGATCACCCTATCAAAAGCTGAGGTAAGATCAATGTATGCAAATTAGAGATTAGGACAACACACAGCGCTACCACAGGCATGAGCAACTCTGGCTCACTTCATGTATGTTGAATGGTTAAACAGAGCTGCATGATGTTAATAGGTTTGACAGCTATTATTGAAGGAAGCCAGCCAAGTCAGTTCTGTGAGAAATGGTCACTAGCAACAGTATGTGCATAATGGTGATAACGTGTCACGTCACTGTTGATCTTTATTATAGTGTTAACAAGATGGCGCCCGCAAGCTTGCAGAACACTATTTCAGCCTACTGTGGCCTTGGTGAGCTTAACAATTCAGCATATATCCATGAGTTCTAAAACATGAAAGATTTTTTAATGTGTTGAACAAACAATTTAAGTATGTTGGACATCTTTGATGAGTCATTTTGATTTTTATATAGGTTACTGACTTGAAGGTTAGAAACCAAGTTTGCAGCAATGCTATAATTTCATTCAACCGCAAATTGGAATTGAAAGTAGGTTTGGATTAATTTCAACATGGTGCTATATTTGGGGTGGCTGACATGATCTGATATAATATGAAAGCCTTTCCGTCTTTTTCCTCAATGGCAACATTTGTTTTTCGGGAGAAATAGACCATGTCAATCGGTTGATTTGGATTTTGGAAGTTTTACCAGCAGTGTCTTTCAGGTTTCACATTAGGTATGAGCAAATTAGAATGGAAATTATGGAAGATGTCCACATGGGTTATTAGAGGAGTTAAAGCTTTGGTGTTTTGTATATTGAAATGTCGTACTTTGATTTGAAGTTTGTGCAAACGACTGTGTGTGTGTTGGTCTACATGTAAGCTATCACCAGGGGTGGTGCGATCGGTGTCATAATCATTGGGTGCACATGTAGTCATTGCATCACATGGTATTTTCAACATTGGTAACATTATATTTTTGTAGTATACAGGAACAAAGATATTTAATTAACAATGTTTGTTTTTCTCTCTGTTATTTACCCTTTATTTTCTCCTGACCTTGTTTTCTGCTGGCCGTGTGTTGATTATATTCAGTCATTATTATAATGGTGTTGAATTGCATGGTCATTGCGTTGTGCATTTATATTAAAAAGAAACTGTTTGTATTGGACACATTTTATTATTTTAAAACATCAGCCTTGAAGACTAGCATTGGTCGAAAAGCGGGTTGGCTGAGATTCAACTGTGGAACTCATACATACACAATACAATTGTTTTTCAATAACTGTTAACACTGAGATGCAGTGAGACCATCAATCATTTTATATTGGTAGAGATCACTGTGATTAATCCAGTGGAGTCATCACAAGTACCCTGGCAGTGAGACTCTCCCATGTGGCCAGTGGACGGCAGCCACTCCCTGATCCAGGGCGCATTGGCAAGAGCGAAGTGGATTGCTAAGTGGCTGCTGTTTGCTGAGATACGCTGTCCAGGACGACGCAACACGAGTGAATTATTGTGGTACGGACTAATTCCAGTGGATTTTCTACACTCTAAAACCTGGATGCAATATACATAGATACAGGTGCCATAAGGATTCACTTTATAATATCCTACTAATTACGTGTATTTTTTGTCTTTAGGAACACATACTATTGGGCTCTCCCCCTTCCCAGAAGGCTGGTAAATAGTAAAAGGCGCGCACATTACGAAGAGTGAAGTGGCTTGCTATGTGGCTGTTTGCCGTTCGCTGTGCGTGGGGCATGACAGCGGAAGGCGCTGCTTTTAAGGTATAAGATACAATATACTGTATTTACTAGAGACTCATAAATTTAATAATTAGCCCGTTATCTCCCTTTGGTCCGCCCCTTAGTTGCATTTCTAATTTAGAAGTGTTGCTGCTGGCTTTTTGCATTTCATGTTTGTCTGTTAAATTGTTTCTGTGCCCCCTTTTCGTTTTATAAGCCAATTACTCGATTGTCTCTCTAACAGGCTAGTTAGGGTGCTTTAGAGCGCTGTAGTATAAAACCCTCTGTCTCACTCGAGAATTATGCTCTGTTTGGTTTCTCTCCCGCTATACAACTAGATAGACTGCCGCCTAAACTTTTTGAGACTTGTCGGCTTTGGCTATCAAGGAGCGTAGTAGGTTAAAAATATAATGTTTCTCTCTATGCTCATCTGTCAGCTTTTCTCTACCCTTCCGGGTACTCAAAAGCCGATTACCGTGACCTTTTCCTCCAAGTTTGCTCGATAATTTGGTTCTGTTCTTATTCCTTCCCGCTATATAAATTAAATAGCTTGTCATTTAATTTTGTCTGCGATTGGCTTGTACTGGTTACCGACGAGCGTTGCTGGTTTAAAACAACTTTCCCTTTACGCTCGTCTGCCAGGTTTTGCTCGCCCTTTCATGGTATTTTTAAATTGATCAACTGATCATTTATCTTTTTTGATCGATTGCCACTGGCACCCACGGGTGGCATTTAAAAACGTATTTTGTGTGTCGGTCTGATACCTTCTCTTTCTTATTTTCTCTTCCTCGTTTGCCTGTACGAAAGGAACCCTCTATTATGGGTCCAAAGCCAAGTTCGCAAAATTTGAAAAGAAAAAAATCAGATAAAATGCATGTCACCACATAACATCTCTGACCCCATTAATATTTGTAATAGCGAAAAGCAGACAATTGGGGCGGAGAAATTAACAAAAAAATACAACTATGCCGGAACAGCCTAAAATATCAAGCTTTCCGACTATGCCTCAAAAGAAAGGGGTGGTAAAAAGGCGTAATAATGGAGGAAATTGGTAATGATAGCCAAACAATGGTCAACCTATATAATGGTAGAAAATAGGAATTTAACTATGGAGGCACTGATTGAAGTAAATGCCCAATAACAGCTCCATGGTGGATAACAACTCCCTTCTAAACTTATGTTTAGACTTTAGGAGGCATTCTATGGGTATTACAGATGCTGAAAGGCCAATACTGTTTGAAAGACGTATTTATTATTTATTTATTAAATTTATATAGCGCGCAGGCAGCCCAGGGGCATTGTGGCACTGTTACTTGCAAGGAAGACTTAGTTACAATGTGAGCAGGTTGTGCCTTGGGTTACAGTAAGGCAGTGACCTGTGATCAGATATACCACATAATACATCATACAATACAATTATGAGGGCTATGCCATGTAATTGTTAGATGAACAGGGTACGTAATGAGCAAATGCTAAATATGGAAAATATTATGGGCTCTAACTTATCCATAAGCACAGACTTGGAAAAATTGATACAGGTGGATTCATTTACTGAAGACGAGAATTACTCGCAGGATGACCTTACAGGACTAAATGAAGACATGATGAACACTGTAAATAAACTGGAGGCAATTACAACTTTGCACATTATTGTGGACATTTGCTCCAGTCTTATGCAAGGACAGGATTTAAAAGACCTAGGGATACTTCTCACTGAGAAATCACTATATGAAAAGGGAAAACCTGAAGTGGGAATGATAGAAGTGCCCTAATTGAGGAATGTATGGATTATTTGAGTGAATTGTGTATGGCCCTGGTAGAAGATGATTGTGAAACTGTAAAGGAAATAGATATGAATTAAATGGAAATGAATGAGGTACAATATATGAATGAAGTTGCTGCTGATTTAAATAAACATCCAGAGGGTGAAATAGGCAGTAAATAAGGGAAAAGAAGGCACACTCGACGTAAATGTAATAAGAGGGCCAAGAAAAAAGGTCAAAAAGGGTAACAATTCAACTAAGAAAAATAGTGAATCATTTCCTGGGATAAATAACAGATGTTATATGTGTTAAGGAAGGAAAGAAATTTGAATTAAAGGTAGATAGGAAGGTAAGAGAAGAGAGTAGTGTTGAGTTAAGAGAAGAGGTAGGTAAAGGCTCAAAGAGAAACAATAAGTTGTTGGATAAATGGCTAAATGGAAAAGAGGTTGTTGTAAACAGTGATCCCGGTCGAGCCACTTGTGGAAAATTTGGAAAAAGAGAGCCTAATGAACTGAAATGTGAGATTTTTAAAAATTCCTATAAATAATGGTGTAAAAAATAAAAAAATAAAAAGGACAGGACATATACATTGGGGAAATGGAGAAATTGCCATGTGTAATATAAAGAAAGTATTTGGAGCCAGGCCCTAGCGAAGTAGATAAGTGTGAACGTAAGATCTTGAACCCAGGAAAGTATATTAAGATAATTGAAACAAATACATCTAATGACAGTACATACCTAAATTGATACTGTATTTTGGATCGCTTAGGCTTGCTACCACAACTGCACAGCATAACATCTTCGGGCATTTAAATGGTGATACTGCCAGAATATGGCAGTTGGGAGAACTGGGCAATCGTTAAATTTGTAACACCTGTTCTAAAACTAATTGGGAAACATTCAGAGAGTCTATGGTATAATGGCTTGCAAATTGTAATATGTAAAAAAATGTTGGAAAGTGAAGGCATAAATGAAAAGGTGAGAGGCCATAGATTTGACAGAGAGGAGCAAATATATAAAGGGGAGTAGTGAGCTGTGGATACCTGAGAGGGAATACTTTGAAGGAAAATGAACAACGGCACCCAGTAATGCGCTGGTAATTATTGTCTGGAACACTAGAGGGTTCAGGTCCTTTCTTCATAAAGATGGGATGAGCTTTATAGTCAATTGTGACATATTTGCTTCCAGGAAACCTGGGTTAGTGGAAATATTTTAATTGATGGGTTTAACATATTGGTAAAAACCCACTTTGAGTGATGGAAATGGACGTCCTGCAGGTGGACTTTGTATTGGGGCGAAAGACCCGGTAACAATTAAAATATATGATAGATTTGGCAGCTCACCACATGTACTATGTGCAACCGTCAGAAACGTGGGTGTTTTGGAGGAATTATTGACAAATGTGTACTCACACACTGAGGGAGCACATATGGAAGATGTGTTAGATGTTATAGAATATACTATTGAAAGTCGGGTGGCGGAAGCCCCACAATCAGAAGTTTTGGTAGTGGGAGATTTTAATGCCTATTGTGATGAAGCCTCAAATATCATGGATGAATGGCAGGAATTATGGGGAGACCATGAGGTAATTACAACAATGGAATTGGGAAGGAATGGCAAAAATTCTAATGGTTCGCCACAAATAACCAAAAGGTCTAATATGGGTCAATTTGATCTGGAATTGGGGTCTATCTTCTAAATCAAGAGGACGTAGAAGGCAGATGTGTTACATAGTCTAATGGAAATGTGGGGTATCAACTTGATTACCTATTTGTTAGCTATGGTGTACGAGAAAAGGTGGAACACTTTACTCATATTAATACATCCTTAAGTGACCATACAGTTCTTAAATATGTATTGAAAAATATACCAAAATTTAAGCCATATCCATCTTTGGAACAAAATGAAAACTATGAATATCCAAAGCTCGAATAGTTGTAATAGCATGGTTTGGATTTAAAAGAATTTAGAGAAATTTGACTATATGTTCAATCAATTAGATATTGATGGTGAGGAAATTGTATCTACCGGGTTAAGTGTTATGAGTGATATGCTGGAAATGATACAGACAACTAAAAGCAGCATTCAACACACTGGACAAAAACATTTAAATGCATACGATTCCATGATACAATCTAGGAAAAATGCATTAACGATGAAATAAAAGAAAGTTAAGTAGGAGGTTAAGACAGATTGGAATGTAAAAATAAAGAAAATAGCCTCTATACGCATTAGATATAAGAATTAGTTTAGGGGACAAAGATTATGTTCAAAATGCAAACTGGAGGAAAATGTTTGTACTATGTAAAACCAGTGACTCAAAAAAAATTCTAGTATCTGTTCAGACAATATCTTATAGAAAATAATAATAAAGATATGAATGTGATACCAGAGGTGGAGTGGTGAGAATGTGGGACAGCTATACTATAGGGAATACAGACAATGCAGGATAAATATAAAATTGTGGGAAAATAAAGTGGAATGTCCCTTTGACACTAGGGATATCCTGAGAATTATTTAAAAAATGAACACATCTAGAGCCCCGGGGTCCGATGGGTTCGCCAATGTTGTAATTAAATTGAACCCGATGAAGTGGGCTACGTTGCTAACCAAGTTGTATTTCAACATTTGGCATACGGGGACCATTCCGGTGAGCTGGCGTAAGGCGATCCTAGTCCCTATATCTAAAAAAATAAATAAGAAAATGCCCTAGTAATTACCGAATGTTGGCAATGGCAGATACCAGCTGTAAAATCTTTTGTACTTTGCTGCTGAAAATTTTAAATAAATGGATTAATGGAAAAGATTTGCTCTCGTCTCAACAAACTGGTTTTAGGCAAGGACATAGTACTTTGGATAATCTCGTCACCTTGAACCACATTATCACTGAAGTAAATAGAAAAAAGGGGACCCGTTTGTATGTTTGCTTTATCGATTACTCTAGAGCATTTAACTGCGTAAATAAGGACAGGATGTGGTGGAAAATGTCTAAGTGGGGAGTCTGTCCAACAATATTGCATTTCCTTAGGGCAATGTATACAGATACAACGGCAACCATATGCCTTGATAAGGGAGCAGTAATGTCCTCCCCCATAAAGACTAATATAGGACTCAAACAAGGATGTGTTACATCACCGGTACTTTACAATCTTTATGTAGCAGATATTAATTATGCCCTCAAAGTTACCCTCCAAAAGTGGCAGACATTGCCATCAGCTGGTTAACATATGCAGATGATACGGTCCTTGTATAGCTTTGCAAAAGATAATGATCTCGGCATTAATGCTAATAAGCCACAAATGATGGTGTTTGGTGGCAAGGGGGCTAGGAAGAAAATGGTCAAGCTTCAAATGGAAGATTGACACTACTATATTAGAGGTGGTTGATTAATATCCTTATTTAGGAGTTCCTATCATGAATAATCCCCCAAAAACATTATATACAAATACAATTGAAACAAATTTTCAGAGGAAGGCTTTATTGAAATTTATAAGAGCAGCATTATACCTATAGCATTGTATGCGTTAGAAATTGTGGATGCCAAATATGCCACTTGCCTTGATGAATTGGAAGGCAAACTCTGGAGACCAGTGCTCAGATTACCTAAAGCAGTACCCATAGAAGCTATAAGGTATGAATTAGGACTCATCTCTCTTGTAACACTATGGAAGATACATTGTAGCAAACTCTTTAAGGATTATGTTATCTGAAAGCAATCAACATAGTCTCTTGAGTATTATGGCTAGGAATATGCAGATGGGTAAAGAAAACAATATCCTAATGGAAAGCCTAAGGATAATTGTTACTTTTTTCCTGAATGAAATTGGATTGTGTATTGAAGACCATGAAGTCAGTGACATATACAAACGTATACAAATCAAGGCAGCAGAATGGGATGCCGCTAAGAACTTGACTACCCTTAGTACCAAGAAACACTAGGCCCAATATATCAAGCAGTGACTCCCTATATCCAAACCTAGAAACTATCTTCTAATAATTAATAATCAGGACTTCACTAGGTTCGCAACTCTCCTACACTTTAATATCCTTCCATGCTATGTATATGTGGCGGCCTGGATATCAGTTCTGTAGGAGGAAAGATTGTGCAGAATTTGTAAACAAAATGTAGAAACCGTAAGGCACCTCTTAACTGAGTGTAACCAACTACAGGAAAATTACTATAAAGCGTATAAGGAATTAGTATGTGATATTAGGATGGTAGCTACAGAACAGTTTTGGTCAGCAATTTATATGACAGAAACATTGCTCTATGTGGGAGCCACTTATGTATGGAAACCCACAATTCTATGCTTGAAAGAATTAGGTGAAAATTGATTCCAGTGTGATATTCCATTTTAGTAAACCTGTATATATTGATTTATTGTGAATGTTTTAAATGTAATAGTATGCATAGCCATGTAACATAATGTAACTATTTGATGAACGAATGGCTATACTTTGTATTTGAATATTGTTTAACTTTCATTATATAAAGTGTCTAAGGTCTTAATTAACCAAATGAACTATAAACTAATAAAATAAATCAAAACTACCCGATCCTGACCCTGGGGGCAGTTATATGAGTGAGGATCACATGTGACAGGACCACTACCGGAGAGACATTTTGACTCCATATGAAAAGAGACAATATTCCCCCCACCTGCCCCATGAAGGCAGCCAGCTGACATCAAAGGCATTAATGGCCTATTGTCAGCTAGCAGTTCCCCTTTTAGAGGAAGTGAAGAAACCTAAACTGTTTGTGGCCAAAACTCCACCACTGACACCAACACCCACAACCCACATATGGCACCCTTTGTTTTAGGTATCTCCTTATCTAAAGCCCCTAAGAAAAAACACTTAAGAATCCACCCATACATAGCATCTTTTTATAATGTACCTTTACGTGAGAACCCCAAGAAAAACCACTTAAAAGTGAACACATACACCCCACCATTTTCTGAAATACACCTTATGTGAAAAAGCGATGGAAAACCAGATGAGAGTTAAGAATCCAACATCTATGGACTCAACTCCCATTATCACTCTGGTACTAAGACGAGGAAGAGGACTAAGGAGTTTGTACAAAGGAACAGGAATTCAAATTTATCATAAGCAGACCAGTGGTTTTGCTGTACCTTCAGTGCGCTGGACATTTAAAGATGGAAAGCGCACTGTGGAAGTGAGCTGTGCAGGAAAGGATGCCAAGCCCCAAATCGGGACTCGTGAACACTGAGGACGCCGGACCGGAGGAAGAGAAGGCGCGTGCGAGCCAAGAGGATCGTGGAGACTAGAGAAGCCACGCTGGAATTCCTGAAGGTCAGACCGCTTACTGAAGGCACCCTTCATTCCTGAACGAGACAGAGAGTCTCTGCAAAGCTGCCTAATTAGCTGGCAGAACTTCTGCACACCTCCCAATGAAAAGTGGATGACAGAGCAACAGCGCAAAGAGTTTAAGAAACACAGGAAAAGACTGGTGAGTTTGTCCAAAGCAGAAGGCGATCCTGGGGCGTTGCGACAAGTTCAAGAACACAGACTGTTTAAATGGTACACGATTGCTAATGTGGACAAATCCTAAATATTACAGAATCAATACCCAATAAGAAGAATGTTTTAATGCAGACAAAACAAAGTAAGACGAATGTTTGAATGCTGTCAAGACACAGCCCAAGGGCAAACCCAACCCAATACAGATACGTGAGATGCCAATGTGGGTGAGAGGTATGAACAAGCATTGCTTAAGACCGATATACCAAGCACCTCACGGTATATGCTATTGTTATGTAACTAAAAAACTGAGAAACATACAAAAGTAGCCCTGGCAGACGAGTATACTAGGCAATTGAGATTGAATCAAGATCCCTTGCAGGGGAGTGTACCAGGCAATCTACAAAGCTACAAGAAGTTTCACAGACAGACTTATACCGAGTTTATAGAAGAACTTTGTGTGAGCCTAAAGCAGGTCTAAAGGAACTGTTAATTAAAGGAAAACTTTTGGAATCCTAATTTGAAGAATCTATAGGAAGGGACACATCCTCTAGGTTCAAGGGCCTTTTACATTCTCCAGGAATCCGGACTTTTTGGACTGAAGAATGCTTGTAGACAATGTGGACAGTTTGTTAGCCACAACTATGATTCCTTTTAGAACATAATTTAACAGCCCATCTGGCCCCGGTGCTCTGGATGTATTGATTCTCAGCAATTGTGCTATTTCCTCTGTACCAACAATTTGTTCCCATATAGTGCTAGCAGTCTTTACGGAAATCAGCGCACCCTTATTCCGAATCAGGGGGGCTATAAATCAGACAGATATTCCACCCAGACACCCTCTTACACCGGATTAACTTGTTTGTCAACCTGATCAAAACCATCACTCATGAAAGCCCAAAATGCCTTAGTATTCCTGGTAATCAGGGTCCTTAACATGATCTCTCCATCCACCTGCCACATTTTGATTGTGTGGCAATTTGTATAGCCCTGCTTCAGGGCCTTGCCTCTGGCCCTCTTTCTGAATCAAGGATATTTTTCATCAAGCCCCAGAGCCGCCTCCTTAGCTCTTTTTTCTTTCATGCACCGTTAGATCATACTCATGAGCATGGGACCTGGTACTCCCAGACTGAACACCCATACACTTCCGTTATAGTTTCATGAAAAAATACAGCAAATCTGGGCGGTGACAATAGATCCCGAAAGCTCCTCCTACCCCATGTCATCACACATCCATACCAATTGATTATTAAGCCGCTTCCTGACCATGGGCGTCCAGCGAAGACAGTTACCAGCTTTATTAACAACTCCCCCCTGATCTAGGATTCCGTCCCGGTGGTTTAGTGTTGCTGTTAACATGATATAATATATTTTATTTATAGCGCGCCTATACACAAGTGTTTCAAGGCGCAACGAGGCATGGGAAGGGAACAAGACAACAATCTTACTAGGCCAGTTACATTGAGATAGCCAAGCGCAGGGAGGGGAAAAGTGGAGAAGGCCAGGGGAAGAAGTGCAGGACATATGATCGACAAAACACAAACAAAGCGATAAAAAATAAAAAGGAAGTGTGGCCAGCAAGTGGCAGTGCAAGGGCTAAGTGAAGGCAGCAGGTAATTCAAAGTGCAGGTAAGGGGACTATAGGTTAACAGATACAGCCCCAAAGTGCAGTGTTGCCAGGCGGTAGTGCAGGTGTGCAACTGGGGGGCGGGGTGGCAAGAGACCTGGGCCCGAGGTTCTGAGGGTAGCCAGGTAAGCAGTGCAGTAACGGAAAGGAGATCAGCAAGGAAGAGGAAGAGAGAAGGCAGAAGCAAAGGGGAAAGTCTTGAGCAGCTTCAAAAACCTGAGATGGTTCTTCTAAAGTTTCAGAGAGACAGGTAGGCTGTTCCAGAGGGGGGCACCAGCCGAAGAGAGAGCTCTGCCTCTAGCTCTTTGCTTGGAAAGGCGATTGACCCTCAAGGAGTTGGAGGCCAAAGAGCGAAGAGCTCCTGTAGGGAGATACTTCAGAAGAGAAAGCTGGAAATATTTTGGTCCCAGGCCCCAGAAGACCTTGTGGACAATGCAAAGGGTCTTGAATTTGATCCTTGCAGTCACTGGGAGCCAATGGAGAGATTTCAGTGTTGAGGAGATACAATCCCTGGGCTTGAGGCCAAGGATAAGTCGTGCAGCCCTGTTCTGGATGAGTTGGAGAGGATAGAGAGTGGAAGCAGGAAGATTTAAAAATAGGCTGTTACAGTAGTTAAGCCTAGAGAGGACCAGAGCTTGAGAGACAGTAAGCTTCTGGGGGAAGGGGAGGAAGGGAAGAACACCTCTGAGGAGATGAAGTTGGTAGTTTGACTTCTTAGACACGTCAAAGATGTGAGGAGAGAAGGAGAGAGTGGAGTCGAAGATAACCCAGAGGTTTTTAGCCTCACAAGTGGGAGCAGGAAGAGGGCCAAGGGAGCCCGGCCAGAGAGTGTAGGCAAAGAGAGGTGTAGGCGCGCCGATGAGGAGCATCTCCGTCTTACTGGCATTCAGGCAGAGATCATTGGTGGCGCACTATTCTTGGATTGCAGACAGTCAGGGGGGAGAGAGGAGGCGGCAGAGGGGTGCCTAAAAACAAGCTAGGTGTCGCCTGCATAGCATTGGATGTTGGAGCAGAGTTCAGCGATGCGGTGGGCGAGAGGTGTGAAGTATTGGTTGAACAACCAGGGAGAGAGGTTAGACCCCTGGGGAACACTGCAGGTGGAGAGAAATAGAGAGGAAGGATCTAAGTTGGACCTGGTAGGGTCAGTCAGAGAAGAAAGAGGTCAGCCAGACCAGAGCTTGATCAGTGATACCGAGGTTATCACGGAGATGGTTGAGCAAGATGGTATGGTTGGCCGTGTCAAAGGCAGAGGAGAGATCAAGAAGGATGAGGACAAAGGGAAGATTAGAATCGAGGTTAGAGAGCAGGTCTTCTTCATGGATGTTCAGGAGAACAGTTTCTGTGCTTCTGGCTGCTCTAAAGCCAGACTGATGGTCATTGGAGACAACCAAAAGATTTAGTGTGAAGATGAAGCTGGGAGATGGCCAGCTTTTCAAGGAGTTTACCCAGGAAAGGAGTGAGAAGGGAGTACACAAGAGAGTGCTTCAGGGGGTAGGGGAAGGTTCCAGAGGTGAAAGAGTGGTTACAGAAGTCGGCCAAAGCAGGAGCAAGAGTGTCAATGTGGTCCTCGACTGATTTGGAAGAAAAGGGAAGAACCTGTTTTGATGAGGTTTTCATAGATCAGACATATTTGTTAGGCTCCAAAAGCCTGCCGGCGTCAGGGCGTCATGACATTCACACCATTGAAGATTGTCGATGCTTTGATGTGTACGCTTAGACACATTTTTAATTATGCGCACTGCATCGTTCTGTAGGGCTTGACATTTATTTAGACTAGTGCTAGATGCTCCAATAAGCAAAGAATTACAATAATAAAGCCTAGAGATAATAGTTGCTTGGGCTATTGTGGCACTGTTTCCTTTGGATTTGTAGGGGCGGATACTTCTGAGGAGCAGACAATGGTAGTTACAGTTTTGGCTCAACTGATTAACATGGGTTTCAGAGTTCAGAGTGGCCTCCACTGTACATCCAGTCTCTTCACCTTAGTTTGGACTGGTATGAGGTTGTCTCAGATTGTAAAACTCTCAAAGGTCAGGCTCAATTTGGTTCAAGCCTGTCTAGAGCCAAAAATGAGAATCTATCTGGTTGCCATTTATACAGAGCCAATTGGATGACATCCAGAGTTCTATTTGATGGTAAATGATGGAAAAAGATTGGTTGTCCGTAAAATGATCCCCCGTGAATTCTAATACCAGCTGGATGTCATCTGCGTACTTGGTGAAAAGTACACCCAAATCATCGAAAAGAGAACAAAGAGGCCCAATGTAAAGATTAAACAAGATAGGCGACAGGCTAGCCCCCTGGGGGACTCCACACCAGATAGGGGGCGATGGGGGATTTATTTATTTATTTTTAGCATTCATTTACAGCGCACATAACCCGTAGGTATCTAGGCGCTAGTTTCATTTATAAGGCACTTTTTTTTCTTCAAGCGCAGGTCCGTGATTTGAACCTGCGTATGCTCAGCGTGGTCTTGCTGCCAAGACCAGCGTGTTGCCAAAGAGCTATCCTCCCGTCCCGGAGGTTAACTGAACCCTGCTGGATTTTGAATTCTTATCCAGACAAGAAACCAGTCGTCCCAGATGACTTAAGGAATGTAAGAGGCGTTGGTGGTCCACCAGATCGAATGGCTCCGGCAGATCCAAGAGGACCAGTAGCCCCACTTGGCCCATTTCGGTCATCCCAAGCATGTGTGATTGCAGATCTAGTAGAGCTATCTCTGTACTATACCGGGGTTGAAAGCCTAATTGTCATAGACAATGTTGTGATTCACCACAAACGCTTGGAATTGCACACAAGCAAGCACATCTAAGTAGAAACTGGCAGTTTGTTATGGGTCTGAGATTGCCCGGGTCCTTTGGATCCAGATTTTTTTTAAAAGATGTGGAATCCTGCCATATCTGAAAGAGGCATTCACAAATCTGGTCAGAAAGGGTGCAAATAGGTCTCTATGTTGTTTTCAGGGCGTGAAGTGGGATGCATGGTCGAAATAAGTTTGCATATCAGGGACAGCTATAGGTGAGAAAGCAAAAAGTTCAGGTCCTTCCCTTCTAGGTTCCTAGTGCTGTTTCTCTAGAGGGGTAGCAACATTGGGCAATGCATCTTTAATGTTCTCTCTAGCCTTGGTTATTTTAGCCTCAAAGGCTGTTTGTACTGCAATAGTGTCCTGTGTGGATGGGACAAATGGAGGTAAGAGAGCTTTGGGCTTCTCCAGACATCTAAGAATTTCCAACATTTCTTTGGGCAATTGGACACCTGGCTTATCTCTGAATTGAAGTACTCTTTTTTAGTTTCAATGATTTTGTTTTTATAAGTTTTGCCTGGATCCTTCCATACTCTTGTTTTCTTCAGATTGATATTTCAGCCACTGAAGTTCCAATTTACGTGTTTCCTTTTTATCAATAGGAGTTGAGGGGTGACCCATTTTTTATGACCAGAGTTCGATCTCATGATTTTACACCGTAGAGGGGCTTTTTCGTTAAGCATCTTCAAGAAGATACTAGAGAATGAGGTGACTAGATGCTCAAAGGAGTCCCCAGTCTCGCTCATTAACGTATTTTGACAAAAGGATAGGTCCTGAACCTGTATCCTGTTGAAATTACGGTTGGTGATAGTTTTGTGATGTTAAGAGGTTTAGTCACAGCTTCTGGCAATTGGAAATGGAAGCTCACAATGTGGTGATCAGACCAAATACAAGGTGAAGTTTGGCTGATGAAGGTTGGAGTGTTTTAGTGAGCACCCAATCTAACATGTGGTTCTTAGCTGTAGTAGGACCAGTATTAACAATTTGAAAATTCAAGTTGTTTAGAGTGCGTTCCAGATCGATAGCAGCTTTGCCAGCCTTTTCACCTCTACAAAAGTTCAGAACCCTCCAAAACAAGAAAGGCTCTATCATGGCTCTCGAGCGGACAGAGGATCTGGGTGATTTCCTCAATAAAGTCCAGCATAGGCGATGGAGGGTGATATACAAGGATAAAGTAGGGGTTGGGGTAATTTTTACCTGCAGAATCTCACAGCCGTGACAGGATAAGGGGGAGACAAAAAGTCCCAAATCAGCTTTTGCTATAATTGCCACTCCTCCCCCGTATCCTTGTTCTGTTTTTACAGAATATAGAGAAACCAGGAGGGACCACCAAACTAATAGATGGTCCGCTAGTGTCCCTAATTCAGGTCTCTGTAAGGAACAGAAGGTCAAGTTGGCTAACCAGGATTAAAACATGAACATCATGGGCGTGACTAATTAACGATCTAGTATTGAATAGGGCAGCTTTCAAGTTAGTTCCTATCCCTCTTATAGTGGCTGAAGGATATTTAAAAGCAGTCACTTGAGGGGATTTCAAGTCCTTAATGCGAGAAGGGATGAGGCATTGCTCAATAACCGGTGGGCAGTTTTCTAACTGGCAGTGTTCAGCAATTTGACACGCGCTGGTTGAGAGGGCTCAGTGTCTCGGTCCGCTGACTGTCAGTGACTATCAATATCAGAGTGGGGGTTAAGTCCCTCTGTACATCATTTAATCATAGGGGTGAGCGTGCTATTAAAGCTGGTATTAAAGGCTAAGTGACCATTCTCAGCAACATCTAGTTTAGAGTACTTCAGCTTGCAATTCTGTTAGCATGCAGGAAAGCAAGAGAAAGGGGTTCTTTAGTTGGGAATCCCATAGTCTACTAATGCTGCGTATTATACTCTAGTAATAGGAGAATAAGCAAGGAGTTACCGGTAGGTAGTTTTTCAGGCAGTATGAGGCTCCGAAACGCTGAGTGATGCGATGACCGGCAAAGACTGGCTTGTTGCAGAACCGCCGGCGCAGAAGCGTCAGACTTTTCCTAAAATGCAACAGTAGGAATGCTGGGAAATATAGTTCCCTCTGGGAGCAAGGCTCCTTGGTTCCCTAGCAGAGTGCTTTTTCTCTCGGCAAGAGTGGCAATTACAAGGAGCAAAGCAACAAAATACAATTCTTAAAGATAGAAGTCAATGGATTTCGAAATACTTCCTGTTCCAGTTACACAAATGGCTGTGGGCAGAGTGCCTAGGCTTTACGCATATTTGGCTCATTAGCGTCATGTTATCTTAATTCCCATAGGTTATCAAATCAAAGTAATGGTCATTGAAGTGGTTTGTTTTTTCCCTGCCTCTACTGCAGATTATGGTTTTTGGCACCATGTTTGACCCCCCCGGTGAGGTCTAGACTCTTAAAGTTAATTTAACTACCTTACCATGGTGGTTTCATATTCCACACATTAACTTGTACTGTGCAAATATTGAAGCAAGATAACTTGTCAACCACCATCTACAAAATACAGATCAGAGAGGCAACAGCATAGCAAGTTAGTTAAGTGTCAGGGTTTAGATCAGGCCACTTCATAAGGAATGGTGGAGACAGAGAAAGTGACAGTTATTGTTTCCAACTTGGATGCAACCTCAGCCGACCAGGCTTTTGCATAGTCCACGTCAGACAGACAATTGTGGAGGGCATGACCGAGACGAACTGTCTGATTTCATTGACGTTTATCAGATTTCGGATGGAATGCCAACATTTCCCATAGTATCAAGACCCTCCAAAATCGCAGGTCCCACTGTGTCAAGTCATAACGTATCTACGTTTAAAGCAGGGCCAAGACTGCACTTATGAATTAGTCACTATGTGCGCGAGTCTTGGCGTCTTGCCAGGACCATATCTATTTTGTGACAATTTATATCCTTGCAAGAGAAGACAGTCATTTAGATTTTGACTTAACAGTACATGATAGAACACCAAAACTACATCAGGCCCAGTAACCAGCAATACCTGAAAGGGTCCATGATACCTGGGTCCTAATGCGATCTTCCGCTAGGAACTGGGGGATTACAATACAATCTCCAGGCTGAAGGGAATGGCACACATCTACTGGTTCCTTTTGCAGTGCCTCTCTCATCTGCATTGAACACGCTGAATAGAAAAAATTATTGTTCTGCAATAATCGAGAAGTTAGTCATCAGTAGGGTGTATGATGAGATGCGCATTTTTCACAGGTGGTGAGGGGGAGTTAACCCATTAGCAGCCCATGGAGGATCTTGTGGGGGCTCAGACTTGTCTGTGTTTGTAGTACTTCTGATACTGAGCAACATGAACGGCAGTGCTTGTGGCCATTAATCCTCCATTTTACCTCTCCACGTCACCTGCTGACTCAGGATGATGTGGGCAGTAGAGGTTATGCAGTATGCTAACCACTAAACACAGCTCATTAATGCACCGATTGACAAAACATGTAGCACCCTCTATCAAGTCTGGGATTCCAAAGTTGGGTATAAAGTCCTTCAACAACACTTCAGCCACAGAGATTGCGTCTGGTTTCCTGCACGGGTACGCTTTAGCGCACCCGGAAAAGACATCAAGCACGACCAGTGCGTACTGCAGGTTATTACATTGGGGTAGCTGGATAAAGTCCACCTCAGGTTCAAGAAGGGACTGTATGGTGGTGGAAGTGCTCCTTGTGTAGTGTGCACTGCTTTTCCAATATAATTCTGCTGACAGTTAACCCAACACTTGCAATAATCCTGAGCCATAGCTGTAACATATGGAACAAAACCAGTTCTAATACAAAGTAGAACTCATACCCCCTTTTCCCACATGTGCAAGTCTGTGATTTTATGAAAATGTTCACGGCGGTGGGGTGGCCATGTTCATGTCACCATAGCAAACATGCCTACCCCCCCAATTTAGGCAGGAGACTCACATTGCCTCTATCGAACATATTGCCATTTTTTACTTTCTCTCTCCTGAAATAATTCAACCCCGAATGCAACCCAACGGGAGAATTCACTTCTCCTGATTTTACTGCCAAAATCTCCCTCACTGGTGCTCCATGTAGCTTCAGGTAGCCTACAACCTTTTCATGCCAGATGGTCTCTCCACTATCGCAGGAGCAGCTTGCTGTATTTAGGCACACTCTTTCACTGTTCATAAGGGAGGAGACCCTGGAGTCCCTTCAGTCTAAACAAATACTGAGTCTAGGACCCGGATATTACCACCACTTTAGTGGTTGAGACTGCTAAATCATTTCAACAGGTGCCCTTACTATTCATTGGTTGATGTGCTGCCCATTTGATTATGGCTTCTGAGCCTTTACAGAAGTTTGATTCTGTATGAATGAACCAGATGTCAAGATGCTGTGTTGCTACCACAACTATTCAAATTGTGTGCAATCCCAAATGCATATGGGGAATCTGAGTTTATGTTTAGAGTTTGTTATTCTGCCAGATACCCTGCCACCAGTTGGCCATACTTGTCTCTAGAACAAGACCCATTCATGACATACCAGAACTGCATTGTGTTTTGGTGTGTCTGACATCTCCCTCCTAGGAGTCAAGAGATAATCTGTGCCAGCCATGCAATCATGCTACTCATGGTTGTGTGGTTCTCCATCTGTTGGAATAGGGAGTAAGGACGGTGGATTCTGCACAAGGCATGTGGATAGGGCAATCTTAGAGGGATTCTTAAGCAACACCTCAAAATGTTATGATTGGCACTGTGGCGGGTCAGAAGAGGGGGTCGGACAATTTGAAGACATGTTTCAGTTTCTTTTAATGTGAATTATAAGTAGAAGGCACAACTTTCCTGATTACTAGACGGAATACCCTACCTACCTATAGAATCTAAAAGGTGCTCCTCTGTTGTCATTAAGTTCAAAGGTAAATATGACCTCTGTTCAAACTACCCTATCTGGCCCTCCCACTAATTCTAACTTACCTAAAATAGACTAAGGAAACGATTAGTCTTCGCCTGGCCTCTCCTCCAGTTCAATTAGTAGTCTTGAATTAGAACCCCTCTTGTAGTTCCTCAAGAACACAGATCTCTCGTACTCTGAGGCCCCCTTTTTAGAACGTCCTCCACAGTAACATTTCTTGGTACTCAGATTGTTACTTTCAGATTGTTACTTGCAGTTTCCTTCTACGCCTCTCCTCCAGTAATACTTGAACAGGGTTTTCCTTCATGGTTTTCATAACTTTCATTATCATAAGTTGTCAGTCTTAAAGTGTCTCTTCTTTTACTAATCATATAACAGCTGTCTGGGTTCAGCCCATCTACTAGGCTTTTCACTTCTTGGTTGACTTTGTTGACGATTTAATAACTTGTCCTGCTTACTGGGACGAGGTTCCAGCTTTTTACAATAATTCTTCAGTTTGTGGATTACTAGTTTTTTGCCTCCGACTCCTATTACATCATTTTAGCCCTACTTGTTCTTGTGACTGGGACAGGTTTTCACTGATTGAGAACGATATCCCGTGAGCTTCCCGCTTCCACCCGGTCCCCTAGGTGCCTCTCTTGGTACGAGACAATGGTTGGGCTCGGTTCTTGTTAGGGACAGTTTCCTCGGTCTATCTGCTTCTTGTCTTAACATACTCAGGTCCACGGACTCCTGCTTCGTACTGGTGCTGCTGAATGGAAGCAACTCGCACTTCCCATATAGGCAGTATCAGCATTGTTCATATGGCGTCCTTCCCACCACTTCCAGATTGTGGTCACGCCACCACCAGGTTGCTTGTTGCTTTCTTGGTCGCCCGAGATAGTCTGCATACACCGTTTCTCCAGTGTCGCATATTCACGTTCTCTGCCTCTCTCTAAATCGCGTTCTCTGTGACAAGCCTGCGCTTCGCCTCCAGCTGAGATGATGTCAGGGGGCTTCCCCTGTGCATCATGCTACTCACTTCTCTTCCTCCTCGTCACAGTTAAATATGTCTCTCATATTAAAGAGACATCTTCCTTTTCTTGTGCAACTGGGTTTAGTCTTGCATTGCCTTCAGCCAAAGAGAAGGATGACACATTCTTCAGCTTACCAGGTAATCCCATGTATGCAACTATATTAGTTTGTCTAGGGAGTTCCTTACACGAACAGGAGTCCTTGTACCCAAAAGGGGAGCCTCTCCCGGTGAGGTCCCACTTCGACTACTACGGGGGGTTTTGCGGAGTGGGCTCACCTCCCTAGGCTCACGGGGGGTGAATACCTGAGATTCATCACAGCACAAACATATGTGCTGTGTTTTACTCTTCAACAAAAAGGCAACCACTGGATGGGGAACTCCCCCTTCCAAACTCCTTTAGAAGTGGGACATACTTTTATTTTCGCAAAGCTGTACTGCAATGGCTACTGAGCCAAGACATGGTGGCATTCCTGCAGCTACCTGGGGTCTGTGATACTGCCCATGCAATTGTGTCAATACTGCTGGTGCATATCCATTTCTCTCATGACAATACATGGTGAACTTCTTCTCGTAAGCAGGGGGACTAAGCCAGAGCTTCAGCAACCGCATTGTTAACAGTGCCCAATTCTTCTCCTACCTCTTGAGCCCAGTGGAGCAATTGGTGTGTTGACTTCATACTGTGTTGTAGTGGTTAAACCATCTCAGCATAACCTAATGTCCACTGTGTACAGTAACATAGTATGCCCACAAAATCTCTCACCTGTGTGGTGGACTGTGGTTTGGGAATCATGTACACTGCTTCTTTCCTGGACGGAGCAATACATCTGTGCCCTGACATAATATGGAGTCTCAAATTGTGTACTATTTCTCTACACAACGGCAATTTCTGCTTCAACGTTTTCTGCCCTTCATTTGCTAATACAGTCAATAAAACTTGAGTATCTTGAGTCAATGCATCATATGATGGAGGAGAGGCTAACAAATCGTGTGCGTACTGCAACAACACTGACGTTCCGGGAAACTAATTGTCATCCAACTCCTTTTTAAGCTGTTGTGAGAAACATTTAAGTGATTCTATAGACCCATGGGGAAGCATTGTCCACCTATACTGAATTAAACAATAGGAATATGTGAATAAAAACTGGATTTCTGGGTGTAAAGGGATAGAACAAAAGCAGAGCATAGGTCTACGACAGTAAATGGACACTGCACTCCCCACTACATCAGGTAAAATACTCACGTGAAATAAACTTTACTTGAAGTCCCTAGGGGATCGTCTGCTCATGTTAAGTGCTTACTGCTCAGTGCTGGTTCATTGAGGGCACATGTTTTGCCATTTTATGAATTGCTTCAGGAGCATACGCCCAAACTGGTTTTCGTCATTGAGACCTGGCTTAATGAAGCCTATGTTCCCGAAAGACTATAGTATTTTGAGGCTCGGTAGATCCCCCCCCCCCTGTCCTCTTCCCCCAAAAGTAGGTGGTGAGGGGATCCGAGGGGGGTGGCACAGATTTACCACTCCCACTTTTCTTGCACTTCACTCCCCTTCACTTACGAGCTTAAGATGGAGGCACTTCTCTTGCAGATTGTCATTTCCTCTGATAGAGTAATACATTTTTATTATATTGTCGTCCTTTTAATTCTAGATTCCCGCTGGCCCTTGCAGAGGTCATTGCGCATCTTAACTTGCATTTTTACGATCTGATAATTCTTTGTGACTTCAACCTCCATCCCAACGACCCTTTCGATCTTCAGGAGGGGCAGTTGATCGCCGCCTTATTTGATCTCGATCTTTCACAATTGGTGGACTGCCCTACTTATGAACAGGGCAACACCCTAGACCAGTTTGCTTCACTTAGTCTGGTAACTTTTTCCTGTTTGCCCCATTCTCCTGGACGGAGCATTTTGTCACTACTTTTGCTGTCAACATTTCTTCCTATCTTGATTTTCCAACTCTTTACCATCTACCTTACCACAAGTGTCGGTCTATTGGCATCAGAGATATTGCTGACATCACTGCAGTTCGATACAGTGGATATGGTTTCTCTTGCCGCAGCCATCTCGTTGACGGCTGACCTATTGGCTCCTTTGGAGAAAGCTTAACGCTGCAGGCTCCCCTCTGAGCTGTGGTTTTCGGTTGAGTTAGCCAGCCTCCAGATTTTACGGAGGCAGGCGGAACTAAAGTGGCATACCTCCAACAGCCTTGCAAACTGCCTGGCCCTGGGTAAGGCGACAGCTGTGTTGCAAACAGCGGTCTTTGAGGCCAAATCCTTTTTTTCTTCATGTCTAGTATCTGCTGTAAACCAGCCCAGGGAGCTGTTCAGGCTCATTCAGTCCTTATCTTCTTCTAATCCTACTGTTCCTTCTGTGAAAAACCAGCAGGTGTTGCCTAGACCCGGGGGATCCCTTACTCAGGTGGCCAGGGAATGGCCATCGTCATTGCTTTGGATCCAGACCCTGGGGGTGGATAAGTGGAGGAGGATCACCTGCGGGGAGAGGTTCTCTGGGAGTGGAGGAGGAACACCTGATGACGAGACATGGTATCCCCCCCCCTTTCCAAATACCGCTGTCCCATCCTCTTTTATAGGATATTCCGACTACCCAGATCTCCCACTTTCCTATACAAACACTAAGCCGAGGAAGAGGAGGTGTGAGGCTAAAAGGAGTACCACCAATGAAGTACACTGGACATGTCCCACTAATAAGATCAGGCAGGGTCAGGCACTTGATTTTAATTGCATAAACCTGGTACCTATTAGCTCTCCGGACATGGTTATTAAAAGGTGTAACACTGAGACACACACTGAGCAAGGTGATGCACGCGAAGGAGAAGTTCTTCTAGGGCAACGGTGAACTAGGTGGAGCAGAGCAACAGGCTGAGGGACGGAATAGAGGTACAGAGAAACCTTGGACAGCTGGCGAGAGATCGTTACCTCTGAAGGGCCTTGAAGGTTGCGCATGGAAGCCCAGCCAGAGAGAAAGGACATACATTTTGTGTTTCAAGGATACCAGCCACCCTCCCGGGTGAACGGCAGAGTTGGGAAGGTGTAGCAGCAGTTGTGGTATCAGCCTTGACCTCTGGATCAAAGCCACGGAAGACTAAATCGAATTAACACAACCAGTGAGTTGATGAAAGCAATGAAAGTCCGGTCTGTGTTAAATGAAACTTGATGGCAACAGTATCTGACGAATGAAGGTTGCGCGTGTGCCGATAAGACGCGAGAGAAAGCAAACCATTGTAAAGAAGAACGAGTTACTCTCTTACCTGGTAACGTTCTTTCGATGGGATTGTCTGACGACGTATTCCAAATCTATGACAGGTAATCACCACAGCTGTGCTGCTTCGGAAAATCTTTCGGCGTCTGCGTCCTGCGTCGATGACGTCGATACGCTGTCCTCGAGGGCCTCCATCGAGCCGACGTCACCAGATGTTATAAGTAGGACGCACGACGCCCGTAGCCTCAGTTGTAGTTTTTTCCCAGAACGTGTGGCGCCAGTATGACCACAGAAAGCCTTGCGGAAACGTAAGCTGCAATCGCATAAGAAATTCTGTAGCGGGTAGGCAGGGAGGGAGCGATATGGAATACATCGTCGGACCATCCATTCGAGAGAACATTACCAGGTAAGAGTAACTTGTTCTTCGAGGGGATTGGGTCCTCCGACGTATTCCATATCTATGACAGACTCCCAAAGCAGTACCAACGTATGGAGGAGGGAAAAAGAATTTAGAATATAGAAATTTAGAATGCCCAATCAAATTGCAGAGTAAAGGACCGCCTTGCCAAAGGCCAGATCCTGCTCATGGATAGCATCTAGGGAGTAGTGTCGCACAAAAGTATGGACCGAAGCCCAAGTGGCTGCTACACAGATATTACGAATAGGAACACCCCTCTGCAGGGCAGTAGAGGCAGCCATACCCCTAGTAGAATGGGCCCGTAAGCCTACCAGAGGGTCCTTACCCGCCAAGCGGTAACATTCAGAAATTGCCAAGATAATCAATCTAGACAAAGTCTGCTTAGTAACAGCTTGTCCCAAACGCCTTGCAGCGTAACCTATAAAGAGCTGATCATCCACTCTGACCCGGGACATGCGTGAAATGTAGAAACTTAAAGCTCTCCTAAGATCTAACCTATGGAGCCTCTCCTCGTCCTTACCAGGATGCGGAGGAGGATAAAATGCCGGAAGAATGACCTTCTGGCTTAAATGAAATTCCGACACCACTTTCGGAAGAAAGGAAGGACAAACTAAGGACAACCCTTTCCTTATGAAACACAGTGAAGGGTGGCTTAACTGAAAGTGCCTGTAAATCACTCTGCGAGCAGAAGTGAACGCAACTAAAAATACAGTTTTAAGGGTTAACAGTCTCAAAGGACAAGAATGGAAAGGCTCAAATGGAGCACCCATTAGGAACTTAAGAACAAGGTTCAAATCCCAACCGGGCACGTGGAAAGGTGACGGTGGAAACACATTAGTGAGCCCTTTCAGAAACTGAGAAATTAAAGGAATTTTGAAATAAGAACACTCCTAAAACGAGCGCTTAAATATGGACAGCGCCGCCAGGTAACCTTTAATGGTACCCACTTGCAGGCCCTTGTGGGCTAAAGAAAGCAAAAAAGACAGACCACAGGAATGTCACGTGAAAAAGGATCCACATTCTTAACCCTGCACCAGTCGCAGAACTTTCTCCAACGGCAACAGTACAGGGAGTTTGTTGCTGGTCGTCTGGCCGAAAGCAACACCTCCATCACGTCTACAGGGAGGTCCCAGGCCTTATACCTCAACTTTTCAGAAGCCAAGCGTGAAGGTTGAGGGATCTGACCTCTGGATGGAGAACCTGACTCCCCCTCCTGTGAGAGCAGATCGTCTCGGTAGGGAAGACGACGTGGAGGGCAGATGGACAAGTCGAGAAGGTCCGGGTACCACATCCTCCAGGCCCATGCCGGAGCAATGAGGATCATTCGGGAACCGAACCTCCGCAGCACTTGCGGGATGACGGGTACTGGAGGAAACGCGTACAGCAGTGGGAAGGACCACTCCACCACAAACGCGTCCCCTAAGGCTCCTCTTGGAGGAAATTCCCGCGAGCAGAACCTTTCGCACTTCCGGTTGACACTGGAGGCAAAGAGATCCACTTGAGGGTCCCCCAAAGGGCAAAGATCTCCAGGAGAATCTCCTGAGCCAACACCCACTCGTGAGAGATTGCGCTCTGCCTGCTCAGAGGGTCCGCCGTCTCGTTTTCATCTCCAGCCAGATGAACTGCCGAGATCGAAATTCCCTGCTGAATGGCACACAACCAGAGCTGCATCACCTCCCTGCACAGAGGAAGTGACCCTGCCCCCCCCTTTTTGTTGAGGTAGTGCATGGCCACCATGTTGTCCGTCAGAATCAGGACATTCTTTCCTTGCACAGTCGGCAGAAAAGCCTTCAGGGCAAGCCAGATGGCCCTCAGCTCCAACAGATTGATATGGAGTCTGGACTCCGACGGAGACCAACAACCGCTGACTGCCAACTCGTTGGCATGAGCTCCCCAACCCGTGAGGGATGCGTCCGTCACGATCGTCACCTCCGGCCAGGTTAGCTAAAATGGAGCCCCCCTCATCAGAGTGCCTTCGTTGGCCCACCACAGAAGGTCCTGAGAGACCGAGGGCAGCACCTGAACGGGGTCCGACAGAATGCCAGAAGACTGACCACTGCATCTTGCGGGCCCATTGCAGAGATCTCATCCGCAACCTGGCCTCTGGCACCAGAAGAATGCAGGATGCAATGAGGCCGAGCAACCTCAAGAACTCGAACGCCGGGAGACTCTGGCCATGTTGAAACTTGTGCACCATCTCCTGAAATTGATGAGCCCTCACCTGGGGAGGAAAACACTGCTTCTTTAAATTGAGGAAGAAGCCCAACTTATGAAGGGAGTGGCAGGTGGCGGACAGATAATCCAGGACTTGCTCGGGAGAGCGCGCCCTGATCAACCAATCGTCCAGGTAGGGGTAGACGTGAATCCCCCCTTTTCTGAGATATGCGGCCACCACCACCATGAGCTTGGTATAGACCCTCGGGGCGGAGGTCAGTCCGAACGGCAGGACCCCTAACTGAAAGTGCGAGTCTCCAACCGCGAACCCCAGGTACTTCTTGTGCTTGGGATGGATTGGCACATGTAAGTAAGCGTCCTTGAGGTCGAGAGACACCAACCAGTCCTGAAGTTGAAGGGCCTGGAGGACTTGAGAAAGAGTAACCATCTTGAACTTGTCCTTTCTGAGGAACTTGTCCAAACCGTGCAAGTCCATGATGGGTCTCAATCCCCCGTCTTTCTTTGAAATAAAAAAATAAGGGGAATACCATACCTTGTTCCTCTCAGCTACAGGCACCAGTTCTATGGCGCCTTTCTCCAGCAGGGACTGAATTTCCTCACAAGGAGCGGATCCGGACACTTCAAAGAGAGATTCCCTGGTGGATTGTCGCGAGGCCTCTGCTGGAAAAGAAGACAGTAGCCGTGGGCTATGTTCTCCAGAACCCACACATCTGAAGTAATGGCACGCCACTCTTCAAGATGCTGCGCCAGACTTCCCCCAACCACTTCCCCCAACCGGCGAACCATGGGACATGGCCTCATGACTGAACTGAAGCGGCTGCGCTGCGGCAGTGCCTGAGGGCAAAGAGGCAACTGCCCGAGCGGCCTTGGCACCTCGAGTACCCTGTTTTCCACCTCTGGCACTCCTACGGTGGCTCCTTTGACTTGCAGCTCCTCTCGATTTATTAAAGGATGAGTAATATCGAAAGGAACCTCCCCTCCATTGCTGTCCCCTAGGACGAAAAGGCAGAGGTTGGCGAACTGCAGCGCTCAATGACTTCGCTGCAGCTTTTGAGGTCTGCAGCCTCTCAAGGCTCTTGTCAGCCTTGCTGGCAAAAGATGCACACCATCAAAGGGCATGTTGCGGAGCCGGGCTTGCACATCAGGAGCAAACCCCGACGTCCGCAACTACGCAAACCTGCGTATTGCGGTGCTCGCCGCCATCGACTGGCTGACACAATCCGCCAGGTCCAGACCCGACTGAACGGACTCACACATAGCATCCTTGCCATCCTGTACAATAGCAAGAAAACCATCCCGTTCCTCCCCTTTGGGAATTCAGCCGCCAATGAAATACAGTTCCACAGAGTGTGCGTGAAACGTGACAAGGCACACACGGAGTTGGCTGCCTGCAAAGCCATACCCCCTGAAGAAAACACTTTCTTCGCCCAGCCATCAAAATGCTTGTCGTCCCTATCAGGAGGGATGGTAGGGTACGACGCCTGCTTTGCTGGGGCCGTAGCTGCCTGCACCACCAAATTCTCCGGAGTGGGGTGCGTGGTCAAGTAACAGGGGTCGCTACTGGCTGGGCGATATTTTCCCGGCAAAGATTTGCTTACTGCCTGGAGACTCTCCGGGGCAGTCCAAGCCGCCGCCACCCTTCTTTGCAAAGCCGTATGGAAAGGCAGTACCGTGTCAGTTGGAGGAACTTGGTCGAGGATGTCCGTCAAATCATCCTGCAGAAAATCCACAGGTGGCGCCGACCACCCCAAGTATTCCATGACCCTCGACATAAGGCGCCGGTACGAGGACTCGGCAGGGGTGCCCGGCTCAGGCCTACAGAACTCCAACTCCGGAGAGGTGTCCAGACCACTGGCGTAGGTCTTCAATCTAGCTATGACCAGACAAAATCTCATCAGGCACCTCCTCAGGCATCATACCTTCCTCAGGCCCCTCATCCCCTTCAGAAATATAATCCAGAGGTTGGAAGAAGGGCACAGGAAAAGGGACAAAGACATTTTTTGCCTTGGCCGGAGCCTTTCTGGGGGGTTTCACCGTGCCACGGGGTACCTCTGACAAAGCTGCCTCGAAAGGCGTGGAGGGTGTCGACGGAATCGGCATCGAGCGTAGGCGCCGACAACTTCGACACAGTCCTGGAGGGCAGAGCCCCGAGCGTGTCCTTCGACAGCCTGGGCGCCGATGGCGTGGACGGCTTCTTCGGAGGCGGAGCCTCGAGAGAGTCCCTCGATGACCTCAGCGCCAAAGGCGTCGATGTCTTCCTCGAAGACTTCACAGGCTCCGACGGTCTCGAGGGCGTCGAGCACCGGGACCTGTAACGGGCATGCCTAGAGCAACCAGCCTTGTCTGACCGGGACTTTGAAGGCGCCCGGTGGTCGCGACGACTGCTCGAGCCCAAAGGTGCACGAGTGGCGTCTCTAGCACGTTCACGGCCGGCGTCGTTCGACAGGGTGCAGACGGAACGGAGCCCTGCGACTGAAAAATCACCATCATCTCCTGCCGGAACTAATCCCATTCCTCAGGAGTGGAATGCTTGTTGGGACAAGCAACCCGCCGACGGGCGGAGTCTGTCATGACCGCAGGTTAGTTTTCCCATACTAGTCCTAAGAGATGCAGGTTCATAAGGAATCCATTTGCCCTAGCTGGTTATTGATTCTAAATTCCCCATGTTAATGGTTGGTTGGAGTTTCGTTAATGGCCACTAGGTGGTGCCTCTGGGTCAGTTAGCTAGCGGGTCTAGTTGTTTTCAGGTGCAGGCTATTTAAGCCCCGCCCATCAGGAGGCTCGCGCTTCTCGTCGTTCGTCTGAGTTCAGATGGAACGCTCGCCGCGTACCTCCGTTTCCTGTCACAGCTCAATATTCCTTGTCCACAGATAATTACCGTTCATTCCATGAGTAACATTTACTAGATATCAGTTCCCTTCCTGTATTTTCCAGTTGCAGTCGTTCCGGCTCAGTCAAAGTCCATAGTCCGGAGTCCTGTCATAGCGGTCTCCTTACCTCACAGTCCGTGGCAGTTTTCGCTCACGCAAGTACTCCCAGTGATGTGCGAATGCATTTGCTTCGTTTTTGCTGCTTTATCAGATACATTGAATTGTGTATAAATGTTATTAGCATCCCTCACACATTTCAGGGTATTACGTTGTTATTAGCGGGTTCGTGCTTTTTCTGTGGAGTTTGCCTTGGAAGTTGTTTCTAGTCAGATATTTTTGGTCACACTCATGTTCATATTACGCAAAGTCATAAGGTGCTTCCATGTTGTCGACCGAGTAGTTCTTTGACCCTTCTACTTTGTTTCAGGGGTTTTCTATTCCGTCACGCATTGTAGTGAGGAAGTTGGCAAGTCGTAATAGTTCTTCACAGCTCTTTTTTCTGTAATTTTTACACACGCATATCACCACAGCATATTGCCCCTTTTAGGGTCTAATTAGGATAGGGTTTCTGTCATTCCCTTTTCCCAGTGATAATTGCTCTCCATAAGTGTCCATTTAGCCCCTCATAGAAGAAACCATTCTCCTGTGTCCCATCTTCAGGACTAGCGCCCCTGTATAGAACAGGATGGAGAGCTCAACAAATTAAATACCAAGGTGAGCGATTACTGGTCCCATAGTTACCAGTCTGTTCCTCCTATTTAACAAAAGAAAACTAAGGAAGGGAAAATTGTTATTTTCTTCACAGAAATTCTGAGTCTAGTTCCCAGGAAGGTAGAAGTCGTTGGAGTCCCAGAAGGTTCCCGCAGAGTTCAGGTGAGCGTTACAGAGTCCTCGGATGAGGACGGGGAAGGCGACCTGTGACGGCGCTTCCCTGAGTGCCTCAAAGAGGCAGAGGAATGGCAAAACCGACTGCTGGACCAAGACCCCCCGGACTCACGACGACGATGCGGAGAGTCACCCCTCGAATCGTCTGTCGAACGTCCAGTGGATCGCGATTTCCGGGACTTGGTCACCATACCCACCGACAGCTTCTTCTTACGCTCCCGCAAGGCCTTCAAAGTAAGCGACTGGCAGTCCACACAGTCATCTGTGTCGTGGTCCCCACCGAAGCACCAGAGGTAGGCGACGTGCAAATCCGTCGACAACATCTTGGACCCGCATTCCCGACACTTCTTAAAACCCGGCCGCGGGGTAGAAGACAAGGACATCATTGGTATTCACAAACAAACAGGTTTGAGGAACTGAAAGAACAGAACTCAGAAGAGTCGAGGTGCGCCGAGATCTCCGAAGCGAACACGTTCACGGAAAAAACAGAACTGAGGCTACGGGCGTCGTGCATCCTACTTATAACATCCGGTGACGTCGGCTCGACGGAGGCCCTTGAGGACAGCTTATCGACATCGACGCAGGAGCCGAAAGATTTTCCGAAGCAGCAAAGCTGTGGTGATTACTGTCATAGATATGGAATATGTCGGAGGACCCAATCACCTCGAACTGTAAATTAAAGATACAAAGTAACAGAGTGGTCCAGCGAGAGAAGATTTCCCAATCGAAAGTCTCTGTGAAATGTCAGATGCCGTAGAAGCAGCAGGAAGAGAAAGAAACTGAAATTTGAACTGTTAGGTTTGATCCCAGCAGAGGGAAACCTGGATGTGAGAGATATCTTTGAACTTTGAAATAAGTACTGTGCTCAAAACTACATTCACCAAGAGGCCTTGGTTTAGGAAAGAAAAAGTGACGTTTGAGGAAAGGAGGTCAAAGTGGTCATGCCGAAGTAAGAGCAAAAGCCTCGCAGTTTGGAAAGCCTTCGACACCGGAAGGAAAACGAAAGGAGGCTTGAGCCAGATGGAGGGAAGCCTATGAAGGTGTGATTGAAGCCTGGCGAAGGGAACCCCCACGAATTGTGATTGAAAGGTTTGAGCCCGGCGGAGGGCAACCTGTACTGAATTGTGGTAACCAGAAGGAAACACACTTTTGTTGAACTGTATTGCAAGCTGGAAGGTGAACTGGGCTGGAGTGAGAGAAAGCCAAGAGGTACAGCGGATAAACTAGTGACTTGTTGTGGAAGGCAAAGTGGGCCCTGGTCCATGAAACAAACTGCATCCTTGTGTCCGAAGCCAGAGTGTGTAGCAAGGTCCAAGTATACCACCTTACCCTGTGCTACAAAACGTGGGGAAGGGAGTTTACTCAGCCATACGGACATTTCTTTTGAACACTGATTTTTCCTTTTTGCATTACACATTCCCTTTAAAGATTTATTGTATTAGAAAGAGGGCAGGCATTAGGTTTATTAGTATAGGCTATTTTATTTTGACTAAGGACTGACTAGGACTATATTTTCTTTTTGTTTGATGGTTGAGAATACTCCCATCCTGTTGCAAGACAGGAGTTGTCCAACCCCTTTTAAACCATCAATAAAGGTTTTAAAATGTGCAGCTCGTTTGAGTCCCTACTTGTGATACCATGCCTCCCTCACACTTCTCAAACCTTGTGTGATTCCCTCGGAGTTCTTTCTGGATAGGATTGCTACCATCCGCCAGAAAATTGTTGACTCTGGGACTCTAGACATTCTGCTGGGCCCAGTGACCCTCCCGATCCTTCCCATTCTTGGGCAGTCTTCCCATTCTTTAATGTTTCTGACGTCATTAGGGCAACTAATGGCCTTAAATCGGCTTCTCCCTCTGATCCTATTCCCTCGTCCCTTTTGAAAAAGATCACCCCCGATTGGTCCTTGGGTGACATACGCAGTCAGCGGTTCCTAATTCTATTCCTGCTGCTGTTAAGCACGCAAAAACCTTCTCTGAATTCCTCTATTCTTTTGAATTACTACCCATTTCTCTTCTTCCTTGTTTGCCACCCCAACCCCACCACCTCAAAGTATGTTTTTATTGAAATCTCAATGAGTACAATGCATGTTGATACCATGGTAGCGTCAATTGTTAAACATTGAAAACCTCATTTGCACATTTTCTATTTTAACCCCCTCCCCCAAAACATAAGCAAATATAGCAAATGAAAAGGTAAATTAAATAGAATCAAATAAACAACTTAAATGTTGTCACATGGACAAACACCAATAGGTTTGTGATACCCAAAGTACCATGCCTCCCCAGCCCTCCTTCAGTTTTCAAACAGACACCTCATGATTTGTGGGCAAAACAGCATATGTTCTCAATCCCGGGCAAAGTCCAAGAAGGGCAATAATAATCTCCCACACTTTTACCCACCAATATGTAATGCAAGGGCCCTCCACTGTCTTCCAGAAGCGTGCTCGATGGATCCTTGCCGCCATCAATAAGTGTAACGTCAATTCCGCTTGCAATCCTGTTAATTGGTATGTGCCGTCTTCGGGGACACCGCCCTATAATAAGGTCAGCGGACACATAGGGAAAAGGGTAACCATGATTGCTTTGAACAAATATCCTGCCAGTAGGTTTGCATGATAGCGCAGTGCCACCACATGTGCGCGAGGTCACCGAAATGGCCACAACCATGCCAACAGCGGTCAGAATAGTCTGGGCAAATCGCATGCAATCTCTGAGGTGACATATACCCCTGATAACAGTTTGATGGCCCCCTCCCTGATAAGAGTGCAGCGTGGGCTTTTATGTACACATGTCCAGAATCTCTAGCAGGATTCCTCCAAGATTTCAATTCCCAGTTCTTTTTCCCAGCGAGCCATGTAGGGTAGCCGATCTTCCACCCCGCCTTCTCAAGCAGCCAATAACAGGTCGACACCTTACGAGTTTCCAAACCCTCTATCATCCCTAAGTTCTAACCCCACCAGTGTCCTGCACCCAGCTTGTTTGACCCTACAGTTATAAACCCAATGTCGTACTTGTACATATCTAAAACCCTGTCTCTAGTAGGTTACATTTTTCTTTGCACTCTACAAATGTATGTGGCGTTCGCCCTGGATAAAGGTCTTAAGTGCAGCACCTCAGACACCTGCTTTCCCAGGCCCGGGGAGAACTCAGTGTTTTGAAGTATTGGGGGAAAAAGGACCAGGCCAGATTTCAGTCCTAGATGGGAGCAGGCTTTGTCTCAATGGTATAGAGATCAGGCAGTGGATTCTATTAGCCCATGTGGGGTGACCCTTGCAGGTTTAGGGAGAAACAGGAGGTGGGCTAGTGGAACATGGGAACATGAAGATCCACCTTTTCTAGAATCTTACATTTCAGGGATCGGTCTTCGGACGCCCAGTCCAACATTGGGGCAATCTGGGAGGCTCAGAAATACTGCTGGATCGACGGGACCCCTGCCCCCGCAACCCTCTTGATCTCAAGAGTATTTTGCAGGAGATTCTAAGGGGCTTACCCCGCCAGATGAATTTCCCTATTGCTTTTTGTATGTCCAACAGGTCCCACTCTTGGACCCTGCACGGCAGGGTCTGAAAGGTATATAGGAGTCTCGGAAGCAAGGTCAGGTTGACTGAAGCAGCATGGCCCAACCATGAGATCTCTTGTAAGTCCCACAGCTGAAGAGTGTCTTTGGCTTCCTTGCACAGCGCAGGGATATTAGCTCCTAGGAGTGCCCTATATGTGTCGGTGATATGAACCCCCAAGTACACAATTTCCTTATCCATGCGTTTAAAGGGAAAAGTGGATCACAAGGAGTCCAGGACTTCTATCTGGTGGTTCTGAGATATTTAGTCTCACCGCCATCTCATGGTTAATGCAGAAGCCTGACAGTTGTGCAAATTCCGCGAGGAGCTCAAGTAGTGCGGGAAGTGACGTTAAAGGGTCCTGTAGGAATCAAATAATATTGTCCGCTTACAGCGCTACTTTATGTGTGTGCCCCTCCATATTTTGGCCCAGATATACAGAGATGACTGCGTATTATCTGCGCAAAGGGTTCGATAGCCAAGGCAAAACTAATGGGGGGAGTGGGCAGCCTTGGGAATCAAGAGTGACCTACGGGCGTACACTCTAATCCTGGTAGATGGGATCTGAAAATTTGCCATAATCAACTTACTAAACAGGTCAAATCCATATGTGAGCAAACAAAGCACACAAATATTCCCTTGACATGCTATCAAAAGCCTGATGGGTATCTAGGGATAAGAGGAACATATAACCCGAAATGTTGGGGGCTGGAGCGATAAGGTCAATCACCCTTCAGATGTTGTCATGGGCACTCCTATGTAGCCTGTCTGGTCATTATTAATTATCAGCGGGAGGACCTCCCCATGCCTAGTGGCCAACAGCTTGCTGTAGATTTTCATGTCGGTGTTTAAAGGGTTGTGGGGCGATATGAGATGCATTCCTCTGGGGCTTTGCCCTGCTTCCGTAGGAGGGTCGTAGCTGATTTCAGCCATAGAATCAGATACTTTGACGGAATTTATAAAGGAGTTCAAAAGTTTAGTGAGGTGTGGAAGTAACATGCATGCATACGTTTTGTAGAATTTGTTCGTAAAGCCATCTGGGCTGGGGGCTTTACCGAAAGGATAGCTCAGGGGCAAAACGCTCACCTTGGAAACAAGATGACGCTGAGCAACACAGGTTCGAACCCCGGGTCCGCGCTTAGAAACCTCTGGGTATTAGACGTGTCATAAATAACCAATTACATGGGGAGGGCCCAAATCACTTGTGATACTTCCTGGGTGGTAATCTCCCCTTCAAGTGCTTCCCTAATCTCATCTGGGACCTGTGAGAGCAGTGCCTGCTGGATGAACTTGTGGGTGTGAGCTTGATCCCCCTGGTGTGGGGCTGAGACCTTGAGAAAGAAATTCCCCATAACCTTTACCTTCCCTTCTTCCATGACTACCCTTTTCCCTGTTGCATCTCTCAGTGCCCCTATAACATTTCACACGGCTGCCTTCTTCAGTTTGCCCGCTAGCAATTTATAAGCCTTATTGACTTTGGAGTAGAAAAATTGCTTTGAACGTAGCATTGACTGAGCGGCCTTCCCTGACAAATGGGCCTCTGAGGTCAGGCAATGATCGCCGACTATCCTTCACCACATGTTCCTTTTCCTTCTCCTGGGCTATGCCGTCTAGTGTCCTTAATTGCTGCCTAGGTGCCTTCCCCCATGCCACTGAACGTTCTATGATGGCCCCTCGCAGTACGTACAGCTTTTCCCGCATCCCAGATTATCTGAGGGACTAGGTCTCCCCTGTCATTGTCTTGGAAGTAATCCTTTATGGCTTCCTCTATGTGGGTTCTAAGGGCAACGTCAGTCAATATCATGTCATTAAGCTTTAAGGGGGGGGCCTATCCTGTGGGACGGAATGGGACAATCCTAGCGTTAACCTGAGGTGAGTGATCTGATAAGGCCTTCAGTAAGATTTCCACTCCCTGAATAGCTGGGACAAGGGTATTAGAGATCAGGAACATATCTAGCCTGGAAAAACCTTTATGCACCGCTGAGTAGAAGGTAAAATCCCTCTAGTCTAGGTGGAAGAAGTGCCATGCTTCAATCAGCGAGTGTTCCCGCAACATTGTTGTCATGGCATAGAAGTTGTTTCTGTCCTGAGGGGAAGGGGGCAATGATTATAACACAGTTAAAGTCTCCTCCTAGAAGTAGTTCTGCTTCTACAAATTCAGGGTGTTTGAGAATTCCACAAGCAATTCAGTCTGTTTATCATTAGGACCATATATGACGGCAAATGTTACCTTGAAACCATTCATTAGAGTATTGAGCTGCGTGTATCTCCCTTCATCGTCCCTCGGGACCCTCACCACCCTGGTCCACAGGCCCTTGCGGAACATGATGCCGACCACCTGTCTTTTGAAGGCAACTTTTGGCGAAATACGCTTTTGGATATTGTTTGTTGCATAGCTGCTGTTCGTCCACAGCAGACAGGTGGGTCTCCTGCATTCTGTGCAGCAGTGCCTTTCGCTTCATCGGCGAGTTAAAACCCCACACATTCAGGGTCAGGCATGGGAAGTCATGGGACGCCATCCTGTCCAACAACAGGCCAGAGGGCAGCCCCGTAGGACTGCCCTACTCCCAAAGGGGAGCCAGTACCTGAAGAGCGTGGCTTCTGTAGTTCATAGAAACCCTGTGTGCCCAAAAAGGAAGAAAAATAAAACAAATAATCCCCAAATCTGTGCAGAAATCACCCAAAAACAACATCTTAAACGCAACCTTAAACATTTGTAAAATCTCAAAAATGGGTGCAATTTCCTCTTGGATCCCCCCACCCTATTCCCAACCGTGAAGTGATTTCCAACCTATTTGCGGCAACTGTGGCCTGAAGAAAAACAGGGCACACAAACAAGAAGTGGCCTCCTGTAAAGTGAATCACAATCTGCCATACTTCCATCCAGCATTTAGGCTCAAGGCCCCGGAACAGTCAAGATGGAGCACCTCAGGGGTGCCCCGTTCCTCCCGCAGCACGGATCGCAACAAGGTCCTTCGTCTGGGTTTCCTAGTGCTGTATCCAAGTGCTGTAACTGCACTGACATTCTCCTCGCCATCATCCAGATTAGGATCCGGCACCGCGTCCATTAATTAACCATTTCTTCTTCAGAATTGATGGAGTAGCGTTCATTCTGGTATTCGAATAACAGTTTGCATGGTAATCCCCAACGGTACTGGATGTTAGGGAAGCGAAGCCAGGTCATGACCACCTGCAATTTTCTCCTGTTCGCCAGTGTCCAGGTTAGAGATCCGGATACAAGGAGATCACTGCACCCCGGAATTCTATCGGCTCTTTCTTCCGGGCTGCCAGCGTGATCTCTTCTTTCTTCAGGAAATAGTGGACTCTTGAGAACACATCAGGCAGTAGGTTACGCTGTTTGACAGAAGAATAGCTTCTGTAGGTCCAATCTAGTTTGAGCACCGCAGTATTTGGGAGGTTCAACAGTGAGCGAAACAGGTATCTGACATACTCTGGTAGATCTTGATCTTGCACCTGGAGGGGCACCCCACGGATGCAGACATTGTTTCTCCTCAACCTGTTTCCAGGTACTCCTGTTTGGCCCGGATCAAATCCAACTGCTCCTCAACCCCCCAGCATTCTATTCAAGAGCTCTGCCTGGTCATGCGACTGTTCACAGATGGTATTTTTAATGTTGTTCACCCACGATTCTAAGCCCAGGAGGTGAGAGTTGAGGTCTGCAACCGCCTTGACCAGCGCATCCTTTCTGGACTTAATATCCATTCTGAGATTATGTTTTAAAGCGGCCAGCATGTCCATCATGTCCTCCTTAGTGAATGAGGGATCATCGGGGCTGGGGAGGTGAATGGACCTCAACGCGGATCTCCCCAGAGGGCTTTTCTTTGTCAGGCATGCGCAGGAGCTTCTTGATGTCGCCCCCTTTTGTCTTGGCCCCTGGTTTAGATATTATTCCAGTGGAAACTCAATGCTCAGTAGTGCCACGCTCCCCTCATCTGTCTTTCAATTCCACAGTCTGAGTGTCTGTTCAAGTGGAGGTGTGCCTGAATGTTCGCAGGTAGTTAAATGTTCGCAGGTAGTTAAGGGTTGGGGCCCCAATAGCAAGGAAGATCCCACAAAGCCATTCCATGGCCCTGGGGTGCCACAGTGGAGGTGTAATGTCCACTTACTCTGGGTTCACGCTCAGCACGCTGACTCTAGGCTCTCGCAGTGGTCCCAGCAAGGTGCAGGAGTTGCTGGAATGGGTGCACTCGAAATACCAGGACCTTGACTCTAGTTTTCATAAACGGCAGTATACCATGACAAGTGGTGGTCAGATAGTCCATTGGGCCTCAAGGTGTCCATTGTTTGTGCTTGTTATGTAGCGCATGATCAGGCTAGCGAGGGAGCTCTCAATATGTGCAGTGCCACACAAGTAGTTCAATTTAATGTCTGTTGCCCGCTATGCTTCAGACTGGGTATGCGTCCACGCTGAAGCCCAAGTTTGCTCGGTAGACTGACCTGAAGGTGCCTCTCTGGGTGAAGCGTTCTTGGGCTCTGTCTCTCCTGGCCACCAAATTCAAACCGCACAGTGGAGCACCGCAGGGCGGTCAGTGCTTGAACTGCTTCTGGCCTCAGGGTTGATCAGCAAGTCCTGCCACCCCCCGTGAGGCTCCTGGTGGAAGGCGTGCTGAGCAGGTATCGGGGACTGAGGCGCTCGATCCCCGCGCCTATATCTGAACAGGGGAGAGCGCCCGCGCCTCTCTGCCGATGCTAGTTCTTCCAGCTTCTCCTCCGCTCAGGTTCCCTTTGCTTCCCGAAGTAGCGTCCTAGGGCCTGGTGCCAGTGATGCTTCTCAACCCTGGAGATCACAGGGCCAGTCCTACTCAACAACGCGGGGTGGGCTGACAAGTCCAGCAACCCACACGCTCTCAGAACTGTAGGGAGGCCACCATATTACTGGCGCTCTCGCCTCCAAAGTTATTTCATCACTGAACGCCGTCTTCAGAGGCGCCAAGATATGCAAAACTCAGCCACCGCAGACAAGGTTTTCACATCATGGTAAGGGAAAGTGTTAATATGAATAATGAGACATTTTAGGGGTTTAGGTATGCCGTTCGTCAGAGCCTGCAGCAGGCACGTCTACATAGAGTGCCACTTGGCCATGCCCCCTCCTCTTCCTTTTTAAAAATGAAATTTCAATCAGGTTTCCGGCCAGGGCGAGGTACTGATTCAGCGTTGGTTTCTGCTGTGGACAACCTGGCCCACCTTGTGGATCAGGGTGGTGCGGGGGGCGCATTTTGTTAGATCTGTTGGCTACCTTCGAACACTCTATTCTGGCATACAGGCTGTCCTCAGCAGGCATCACTTGCTTGGTCCTCATAGTTACGCTCCTTTCTGTGTGGTTGCTCCCAATCTCTTCTCTCCCAGTTTCTTTCACTTCTGCTCCTATTTCTTGCATGGTGCCACAGGGTTTCGATTTTTTTTCCTCTTTTCTTTAACATCTGCTTTCAGCCTTTGGTTAAACTTATTCACTCTTTTGGTTTTAGTTGTTATTCTTATGCGGATGACACCCAAATACTGGTTCGCTTGGATCTTATATTGCAGTCTACGGCTTTGTGCTGCCAGGCTCATCTTCTCTCAATTAACACCTGGATGAGCGATAACTGGGTTCTACTTAATGGCAATAAGACAGAGGTCCTAGTGGTAGGCCCAGCCTTGAGCTCTGCGGACTTCAGACTTTTGGCCTTATGCTCTTGGCCCCCTGCCAAAGCAGGTTCAGGTAGTGGAGAACCTTGCAATCAAACTGTCTTCCACTTGAGCCTCAGGTTAGCTCTGTCCGCCAGTCTATTTCAAGCTTAAACTTTTGTACGAAGTCCTTCTTTTCCTACCGGCAAATCTTCACTCTTTGGTGATATGCTCCATGGTCTCTGGATCTTTGGATTATTATAATTCCCTGTACCTGGCTCAGCCTCTTTATTTGTTCCATCGCCTGCAGGTTCTGCAGAACACAACAGCAAGAGTGGCGTCTGGTGCTCCTTTTCGGGCATCGACTTCTCCCATCCTTGCTTCACTACACTGGATTCCTGTCTCGAAACATGTTGAATTCAAAGCACTGTGCATTGTGCACCAGGCCTTTTCTGGCACCAGTCCAGCATTCCTACAAGCATAATTCCTTCCCTACGTTCCTTCTCGTCCCCTTTGTTCAGCTTTCTTACTCTGTATTCAGGTTCCTCGTTTTCAAAGTTCCAGAACCGGGGGCTGCTCCTTTTCGGTGGAGGCAGCCCAGCTTTGGAATTCCCTTCCACTGGCCTTGAACGCAGGATAATCTTCTTTGGTCGAGCTCTGAAGAACTTTTTATTTTAGCATCGTCTTCTACATTTTTCTCCTGCCACTTTCATCTCAGTTAGCGCTATGGTGCCCCCTGTTGTTGATGGAGCGCTTTACAAATAATACAATAAAGTGTGAAGCCGTCAATGAAATTCTGGATATGATGGTATCTGGGTTGGGCACCACTCGAAAGTGTGAATAACTACTACATTTACAGCTCTTAGAACATGAACTCTTTTTATTGAGGAATATACAGTAGTTTCTAGACTTGTCTACCTTAATCTCGATAGGTTTAGAATTTCCAATAGCAGCCTACTACTAATTACCACATGGACTCAGGAACTGGACTAATCAAATCTTGCAGCTCTGGTGACTTATCTGGTTCCTGTTCCAGTTAATCTTGGGGGATATATCAGGTGGTCAGCGCTCCCTCAGAGTTTCTATTTGGAACATTTGTTAAAGAACACCCCATCTAGAGTATATTAGATGGTACAGTTTAATTTCTGAAGGGCTAAGGAGGAAAGCATGTTTGTCAGTGATCAGCCCTAGAAACAGTTACTGGTTCAGAAATGAAATGTGGAGATGGAGTGTTGGAAATGCCCACTTCTTTTACTGTATCAGTGGACAAAGGGATTCCCGGGAAGCAGTCGAACTGAATGGCTGGCTGACTGGCTCCCATATAAAGTAAACAAGAAAATGCTTGCCCATCAACTTTGCACTGAACACATAGCCCATTTTGGTCAACGGTCTCAAAGGTAGTAAGGTCCTTTCACAGGATCTCTCAGTATTGCTCTTCTTCTTGGTGGGTGTGCTGTGTTTGATTTGGTGTGAATTTTGGTGAATTAGTATTGGGGAAGGTGCCTTGTCCAGGAGGATCAGGAGGAAGATTGTTGCACTAGGGATAGTATGGATGCATACTTCCAGTGCCCTACCTGCTTACAATAATAAGAGGCCTTAGGATCTAGATAATCCCCAGGCTGTCCTGGTTGGGTCTCGGTGGGTGCTCGCTTTCATCTCAGCATTCCCCTACCTCCACAACTACCTCTGAACCCTCCCCCAACCACTGGTGGTCCCTGCCCCTGCAGGTTCTGTAACTGTAGCATCATGAGTTTATTTTCAATATTCTCTATTCTTGGCACGCTACACAGGGCTCTACTGTCCTCAGTTTTTCGATAAGGGTTTATTTTGCCACCCTTCACAGATTGTTTTTGATAGAGCTCAAAGCTTGTGTTTTAGGCCGGGAACAAAACAGTTAGCATCGCTTCTTGGGCTGTTTCATCCAGTTTTGTTATGCCTGGGTGCTGCATGACTACTACCTACAGTCAGTTGAATCAGCCAGGGATTCCACCTGCACGTACTTATGCCCAGTCAGTCTTTCTGGGGGATACCTTAAGATAGAAGTTATAATTCTATTGCAAGTTTGGTCTAACAAATCTCCAAATCCACGCCCCTGGATTATCCTCATGAACTGGTTCATGTCTGCCCAGGCAGGACTGTAAAACTGAACGACCGGTGGGAGCGGTTTAATGGAAGGCTGAGGCACCTCACGAATGTTAGGGAAATTTTGGTTTTCTACTCACCTGGGACTGTCACAAATTAATCACCATCTGTGTCATATCCCCTCGCCCCCGGAACTTGCTCAAATGGTAACCTGGAAAACTGTACTGTCCTGTCCATAGTTTGTACTGCCTCTAGGACAGGGATAAAGAGAAAGGGGAACAGGCAGTTATATGTGTGAACCTAGGGCTTGCATCCGCATCCAAAACTGGGGTCAGGGGTTCAGAAGTGCTCACGGTGGGTGGACGAACCACCGGTACCAGTAGTGTCTGGAGTTGCGGAGCAGCAGTTGGACCAAATGCCAGGGATGGGGCGATCAGAACAACTTCCTGCACCCGCCCGTGAGAATCCAGCGTACGTACATTGGTGAAAGTGTCAATCATATCCTCCAAAGTCTCTTTGTTCTGCTTTTTGTCTATAATTTGTGGACAAATTAATCAGCAAGCCTGACTGTTTTCTATTGCCCCACGAGTCCCTAAGGGAGAGCCTGTGTTCCGCGGCTGACCCGCTCTCGAGGGTCGCTGGCTGGCATTTCTGGTCTAGAGGAGCCTGTCCCATGGAGTCCACTCCCTCCTGTTCTGGCAGTCTCCCATCTGCCGCTCTGCCCATGTTGGAACCATGCAAATGACCTTGTCACTTTAAAGTGACATGCTGTGTCCCCGCGCCATCGGGCGGGGACACACCCAGGAATGCTTGCCCACTGCTGCCTCCGCGACGTTACTACAGCATGAAACTCTCAACTTTCGCCGCCGCCCCCTGACCAGCTCTGTCCCGCCCGGGGACCCGTTAGGGACTCCATCGGGGCCCACCCCACAGGTAAGGAGTTCGGTGAATACTGTCTCCAGCTCAAGCACTCCCCTGACCCCCCTCACAAGATCCCTCACATTCAGGCAGGCTACGGACCTGGACAGGTAGTCAGGTAGAAGCTGAAAAGAGGCAGGGTCATGAAGGAAAAGGGTTGAAGGACCAGGAACCATCAAAGGACCCTATGGTTGGGAGTCTTTGTGTACCGCTAGCCACTGCAAAGGAGCATGGTCGGTAAAGCGCATGGTGGGTAAAGAGCGTGAAGTGCCGACCTCATAGGTAGAGCCTCAGAGATTCCACTGCTCACTTGATGGCTAGGCATTCCTTTTTGTTCGTGGAGTAGGCAGTCTCATGGGGAAGCAGATTCCTGCTGATAAAACATACAGGCCTTAGATCATCGGGCGTACCTTGCGAGAGAAGCGCCACTAGTTCATAACCGGATGCATCCGTTTGTAAGTTAAATTGTTGTTCGAACTCAGTGCAATTCAAAACTGGTTGTAGGGTGAGAACTCTTTTCAGCCATTTGAGGCTTTCTGAGTAGCAGGTTAAGTGCACAGGCTCTGGGTGTAGGACGACTTCAGATTATTAGTCAAAGGTGCTACTATCAAGGAAAACAGGGGGATGAACCGTCGATAGTAGCCAAAGTAACCAAGGAAGGCCCATACTTTCCTTTTGGTCAAGGGGAAAGGGATTTTCTGCATGGCCTCAACCTTGTATATTTGGGGTTTTATCACTCCCTGTCCCACTGTGTATCCCAGATACCTTGTTTGTGCTGTACAAAGCAAGGTTTTCTTAGGATTAATCCCGAGACTGGCTTTCCCCACAGTGTCAACAACCCATTCCAGATGTGCCAGGCGTTCAGCCGATGTTTTGCTGTACACAATGTCATCCAGGTATGCTGCTGCGTATTCCTTGACAGCCCATAGTACCACAATCCATAAGGCATTGAAAGGTAGCACTTTTAAGTGAAACAATCCTTGGGGGTTGGCAAATGCCATTTTCTGACGATCTCACTTCCATAATGGTATTTGCAAATATCCCTTTGTCAATCGATGGTACTGTGAGGGTGTAGGAGTGACACATGGGTGGCATGTTGATTGGCAAAGACTTTCATTAAAAGTAAAAATGGGGGGGGATGAAATCCTAACTATCACTATCTCTAGGAGGGGTTTCCCTGCCTCAACAAACTAATTAAGCGGTCTGTGTCAGGATGTCCAACTCAATAGTCCACCATCCTGTGTCCAAATCATGATCTATACCTCACAAGCTAAACTCAATAAAAAGTGAAAGGCAGTTTCAATGATGTGGAAAACAAAGTTCAATGAAGTTCAAGGGTTTGGCTCCCCCCGCCCCTTGAATCTTCTCACGTTATTTCAAACTGTATAGTGTGAGAAATCCGAAGGTGTCTCACTTACTAGTCCCAAGGGATCTGTCGTCCAGGTGGACAGGACACAGGCATCGCTATTGGATCCAGCTCCTGGAGTGGACCAGTGGGGGAGGATCACCTGGGCGAGGGGTCTTCAGGGAGTGGAAGTGGGACACTGAGGGTTGAGATGCGGTATCCCCCCTTCCCTGCAACACCTTTTCCCCATCCTGCCCTGTGGGATATTTGGAAGCTCTTACCCACACAAACACTTTCTTCCACTGTAACAGACATCAGACTAACACCAGAGCAATTTACCTGACATGTCCCAACACTGGTCAGTCAGAGTCAGGCAACTGACAATAACCACGCACAACTGACAGCCCTTTAACTTCCCCACAGGGATGAGAGGCAGTGCACGAAAGCACACTTTGAGCAAGGCCGAACGTACGAGGAGACAGCTACACCAAACTGGCAGTTCAAGCGGAGGAGAAAGGCAGCGAGATCTGGAAGGACGACTAAGGGGGGGGGGGGGGGGGGGGCTGCCCTTGCCCTTTTCAACTCAGACTTGCGAAACCTCTGTAAGGGAAATCATAAGACCGGGAGTTACAGCTGGCGTGTGGAGCAGCAGATGTCAATGGTACCTGGGGCCTCCCACATTGATAACGCAGGAGAAGAGACAAGCTGGCTACCATGGTACTATCGTTGACTCCAGAGACCAAAGAAGTCTGCGGATTCAGCACAGCCGGTGAGTCGGAGGAAACTAATAGTAAACCAAACTGTTTTGCGCCAAGGTTGCACATAGCAATCAATTTATAAGAATAACTTGTGTGTGTTTGAACTTTTAAAAAAACTGTTGAGGTTCAGATGCAGAGGAGTCCGGCACGACGTGGGTGCTCATTCGAAAGACTGACAGGGACCTGTTTTGAAACTACAAGAACCAGAAGGCCCTAGGAAAGGGTGGCGTGAAGCATCAGAGTGGTCCTACAAGGGTCACGCCAAACCTTTTGTACAATTGAAAGTCTGTGACCCATTGCAAGTAAAGAAAGGCAAGTGTGAACCCGACAGAGGGGTGCCGAAAGAAAGCTAGGAGAAGGAAACCCCTGCTTTCTGATGAACTGTGTTAGAAATACATGAACTGTGTTAAAGAAAGGCTGTAGTGAACCCGACGGAGGGAGGCCCGAGTTGTAAGGAGGATCCGAGCCCGGCAGAGGGAGATCCTAGGGGCAAAGAACGATCGCCCAAAGTGCAAGGCTACAAGAGAAGAATCTTTGTTTGTTTGTTACTTTTGAATCAGTAAGCCTTCCAAGGCAAGAGACTTCTGCAGGAAAGAGACTTAGCCTCTGAAGGTTTCGATATTGTTGAACTTAACTGTGTACCTCGTGCTGGCGAGGCCCAGGAGTGTGATGTGCTCAGAAGTCCCGCCTTGTCCTGTGCTTATAACGTGGGGAAGGGAGACCCGGCCAAACCATCCGGACATATCTTTTTGTGAACACTTTTTTCTTTTCTGGTGAACATTATCCCACACTCTTTTTGTAACCAATAGTAAGGATTGGCAATAATATTTTTTTTATAGGCCCTTTTTATTTGACAAGACGCCACAAGACCTACCTTATTATTTGATGGTCGTAGCTTGCTCCCATGTTACATTTAGGTTTAGATTAGACGTTTATCTCACCCATTATAAGAATCAATAAACACCCTTGAACTGTGATCACTTGTGTGTCTTTACTGTTGCCACCATGAGTTGTTTACAATAGGGTCCCAGACCCTTCCAAGCTGTCTTGAAGATCCCAGACCCTTGTGGGCAGACCTGGTTCCTCTTCCGTTGGTTCTGCGACGAGTATGAGTAGCTTGGATGCTCCACCAAGCTGATGAGTGTTCCTTTTGACTTTCCATCATTGTTGGTGTTCCAGGCCCTCCTGTTTTCCCCCTTTCAAATGGGTGCGGGTCCCAGACACTCAATCCTGCATTGTGGTATCTTGGTTCACTCTCCTGCCAAGCGTACCACTGTTCCTGCTTTTCAGTGTCAGGGGCTCAGACCCTCCGATGTGGCCTCTGGTTCTGTTTTCTCACTGTCAGGGTCCGGCTTGACTGAATTCCACAGGAGCTGATGCTGGCCCCACAGACCATCACCAGGAGTTCACCTCTCAACCCTAAAGTAAAAGCTGAGCTGAGAACCCCAAGAAAGGGAAAGGGGAATTTGGAGAAAATAACGGAGACACTGCAGCCCTGCAACCTTCTGGTAGGCTCTGGTATCTCTTAAACCTCTGTTTAGGACTTAGAGGTTAATTATATGTATAGAATAGCTGGTAAACTATTATCATGCTTTAGTGCATGTTGTCTCTGGCCATTCAAGTCTCTTAGAATCCTAAAGTAATGACCCTTGCAAGCACCTTACAGACTTAGATATTCTTCTTTGCTTTTAAAGTTCATTTAACTCTATGAAGTTTGAGTCTTAAATGCTTTTGCAAAATGCAGTCTTTCTTTGAAGCATTGAATTCCCATTTGCGTGAAAGTTACATTAAATAGAAACTCATAAACTTCCTTGAATACTGCTCTCCTTCTGCGTGTGAACCTTTTCTTTTTTACACGCAAAAACGTATAGTTACTCTCTCGACGCGCGATTGCGATTAACACAAGAAATCACAAGACGTGAAAAATGGTCCTTGTGTAGAAAAATCACACGTGCTGAAAAAACAACTTGCGCCAAGTTAAAAATGGACTTGCGCTCTATCGCAACCGAACACACGCGGTTATACACAACGTCACTCACGTGAAAATTGTACACGCGTTAAAAACAACTCGCGCTTAGTTAAAATGGACTTGCGCTCTATCGCAACCCAACACGCGCTATCTTACGCAACGTCACTCACGTGAAAATTGTGCACGCGCTAAAAACAACTTGCGCTATTCATTAGGACACGCGCTCTATCGCTCAGCATACTCGCGCACACCCAAAACGACGTTACTGAAGTCGCGAACACTCACGCACGCGTTAAACAGTCTTGAAATATATTTCACGCAGTTAACAATTTTAACCTTGAGCGCAGTCTTTCCACGTATTTCCTTATTGTAATAAAACTGTAAAACGACTTTTCACTCAGTAAACTTTAAAACTTGTTAGCACTTTAAGTTTCTAATAAGAAAAATGGGAGTTCACTGTGAAAATCTTTAAGCTTATAAAAGGAACGCTCCCACCTGATGTCTTCTTATTCACTCTGGCTCAGCAAACGATTTTCTTACTTCTTTTGTAAATCTTCTGAACTCGGAAAGGCCTTACTTAAGGAGCTTAACATACAACCAGCCACTGAATTACTATGGATGAAAGGCAGTTTAGAATCGTGCTCACCTCCCAAGAATCCAACCCATTATCCTTTCCACCAAACGGACAAACCAAACATATCATTGTTCCTTTAACCAATCAACTTAAGTTTCTTTCTATCTTGACTTGGGCACCCACAATGTTAATTCTATGCACAACCTATTCCTGATTACTACTCCAGCCAGCCCTGATACTCACCAACAGTTTCTTGCACCACATTACATCTGCCCCAGGACCTAAGCAGATCTTTTCCTCTACCGACTGCGGTGGGGCTTCCCCTGCTGTTCTATGGAGGCCAGCAGCTCCTCTGTCTTTGCTTCGCTGTTGCCGGTGCTGGACAGTCTGTCCACGTGCCCTGGCTGGTAGGGAAGTTAGGAGCCTCCTTCTGCACCCAGGCTCTGTGTTCCCTTGTCCTCTGGTCAGATTGCTAGCGGCCTCCTCCTTGAGCGGCTGCCCAGATTGCCTTCCTTCTTCCCAGATCGTCCCAAGACTCTCAGTTTCTCCTTGGCAGGCATACCAATTGTGTACGTTTTTCTTTCCTTTAAACTGATCCTAGTTTGATTGGCCGACTTGAACCCCTAGAATGGTCTGTGTGGTTCTGGTACGTATTCCCTTTTCCTCCACTCCTCCTCCTCCTCCTCCTCCTCCTCCTCCTCCTCCTCCTCTTCCTCCTCCCTGTACTTAGTTGGTTAAGATGACATAACTGCTTTTGGATTTTCTTCGTCTCAGTTGTTCCCATTTCTGTGGGACTGCAGAAATACATGGGAGCAGAGGATTAGGGGGGGAAGGGAGAGTTTTAAAGGAGAGGTGGGGCTATTATAGGGATAATGCCTTCTCCAAAGTTTGTCAGAGATCCCCCGCCCCGGGGGTCTCCCTTCCCATGAGATCCATCTGCTGAGTACCATCCCCAGGGGGATTATCAGGTAGTTGCCTCACCACCTTGGCAGCAATGATACCTTGGGATTCATCACAGTACTGAGATTGTTGGCTTGACCTTGTATTTCCATTAGCTCATCCACTCGAGCCATGGGGTAGGCCTCATAAACAGACTTTTTTAAATTGTCTTAAGTCCATGCAAAACCGGCTAGACCCATCAGGTTTCAGAACTAGGACTATGGGAGAACACTAAGGACTGTTGGCGCGTTCAATGATGCCCAATTTAATCATTTCCTGAATTTCCTCCCTCACTTGTTGTCGCATGTCATCTGGTACCCTGTATGGGTATAGTCTGACTATTTTCATAGTTACGGTATGAATCGCATGTTCTGTGAGCCACCCTTACAGGTAATAGAGAAGATATGTCGGTGACCATTTAGCCAAAGTTGTACCTCTTGTTTTTGGGACTCCGACAGCTGGTCTCCCCATCTCACCCGGGTATGGTCCTCCAGAGTGACTGTGGGGAACATTTCAGTAGTTTCCGACTGTTCAGTTGTGATGAGAGCCACTGTGGGTTCCCTTCCTTCCATTACTTGAGTAGGTTTACATGGTAGTTCTCGTTCTTGTTTTTTCTGGTCTGGCTAAGACACCAGATCCATAATCTTCATTACTTCATATTGGTCCTCTCCATCGGACCAAAATTTTGTTGTGCTTCATGAGTAATAATACTTACAACGATTGAGCTTTGGCTTGCCTATTGTATTATTCTTCCTGGGTGTATTGCGCTTGTCCAAGGTTCTGTTCACATCTTAGTCCTTTCAAGCGTTCCTTCAATTCTGCCATGTATTCTTTTAATGTTTCTTTTCTGGTTGTTCCCATTGCTCTTTCATCATATTCAACAGGGTTTGGGGTTGATAGCTCGAATAGGGAAAAAATTAAACCTGGATGCTTGAGTATCATCACGTAAACCCATCAAGATCGGTTGTAGGGCCTGTTCCCAGTTCTTTCCTTTCGGGATCTGTAACCGTTTGCAGTTTTTGTTTTACGGTCTTGTTCTAAAGATCTACCAGTCCATCTGTTTGGGGATGATATATAGATGTCCTGATCTTCTTTATCTGTAATTGTTGACCGACTTGGGTCAGGACAGTAGACATGAAGTTCGCCCCCTGGCCGGCTATTATTTCGCTTAGAATATCTATTTGTGCACAGAAGAGTATAAGCGAATCACAAGCCTGTTTTGCTGATGTACCCCTAATGGGAAAGACTTCTAGATATCTTGTTTGAATAATGTACTATGATTAATACATATTTGTAACAGCTACCAACTGGTTCGAAGGGTCCGATCAGATCCATTCCTATTCTTTGAAAGCAGACTGAATGTATCAGCATTTTCTCTTGTGTGGACAGGTGGGACAGGCCATGCAGTATCTGGTCACGTCAGCATAGATGGTTTGTGTTCACTGGAAAAATCAGACTATGTTCACAAAAACTATTTCAGCTGAAAAAAATAGCATCTGGTGGAAGCTAAAGCAGCTAATGGAAAGGAAACCCTACTCACCTTTAAACAAATGGGTGGCCCATTGTAATGAAATAATGGTACTCTATAATGTGACAATTGAGTTGATCTGTATGCCGCCGTATAAAGCAAAAAGAAAGATCTTGGAATTGGATTGGATTGGATTTACTCATACCATCTGTACGTGGGAATTCAGCTTGATGTCAGTTAAATAGTTGGGCAAAATTCCACATTCGCTCATCCAATTCCCGAGCGCCAGGTGGCGTTCCTGACTCCCAAGTTTAAGATTAGAATTGTTACCAATAAGGGAAATCCTGGGTGCAAGAGAAAAGTTGGAGCCGGACCAGAGAATTGGTCATTTTTGCCAAACGGAAGGGAACATCCAGTCACCTGATTCCACCTGTTAGTAGAGTGTCAGGCTCTAATGGAATGGCACATGTTTTACTTTAAACACCATCAAGAAGATTTTAGAACGCTTTTGAGTAGCATTGTGTGGCAGAATATTATGATCTTCTACTGGTAACTTTGGTTGGAGTTGGGCGGCACTCTTCTTTTTTAAATAAATGTTACCTTTTTGAACAAGTCTTTATTATTACAAATGCTTAGGTACTGTGTATTTTATTTATTTTCCTACTTTACCTTGTACTGTAACTTATATGGGAATGTAGTAAATCATTCTTTCCTGAATTTGAAACATGTTTAAATACAAAAATAGTATCTAAAAGGAACTTAAAGAAACCAGTACAAAACTGAACGAAGAGAAATCCACGGGATGAGGACCACACTCTGGAATTGTGAACTTTATCTTCCTGGAACTTTCGAGTTGAAGTTAGGCAATTTCCTTTTTGAGCATATTTATACCTTCCAAGGCCAAAGACATTTCCCTTTTCACCTTATAGTTGATTTTTAGAACAGTTTCCTTTGGACATCTTGACAACGGACCACCCTGTTACTTTTGTCTTAGGTATGCAAAACACCTCTAGGGCAGGGACACAGAGGCATTTTCCACACCCATTTTCGTTTAATAAAGTTTTATGGCCAAAACCATGAATCACCTCTGTCAGAGTTTCATTCCCGACCCCTCACACAGGCACATGGTTTTGGCCATAAACCTTTATTGAAATAAAAAAAGGGGGTTGGAAAATGCCTCTCTACTCCCGACCTAAAACAAAACTAAGGGTCGGTCCGATACCAAGATGTCCAAAGCAAAACATCATGTGTCCAAAGTACAATTCTGGCCCTCACATTCTAAAAATCAACTCTAAGGTGAAAAGGGAAATGTCTTTGGCCTTGAGTAGTGTACAAATGTTCAAAAAGAAAATCTGTAACTTCAACAAAAAAGTTCCAGAAGGATAAAGTTCACAGTTCCAGAGGATGGTTCCCTTCCCCTGGATTTATCTTCACTACGCTTTATCCTTTTAAGAATATCAGTTCCAGGAGTTTTTGATCAACACTACAACTGGTATGCAAAGGAGCAGAGTAAACAAACACTCAGGCGTCGGAGTACCTAGCGAGAGGAAAACCAGATAAAGTGGCGTGGAGAAGTCCTCTAAGCGAACTAACAAACTTGGTACATGAGATAGCTAGAAGTTATTTGAAGATCCTGTATTGACCAGGACTTACTGAAAAGCAACCCATGAGAAAGGAGTCATTCTCCTGGTCTTTAGTTGTTTAATATAAGTGTTAGGATAAACGTACACTTGTTTTTGACAGAGGAAAACGTTGCTTTGGACTTTAGAATGGATGACGAGTACCCTAGTTTATTTGTGTTAGGTAGGGAAACCCTTAGATGGGGGAAAGTAAGGCATTTTCTAACTATTTTGAATAAAACGTATTGTATTTTATTTGTATTGTATTGCATTTATTAATTTTATATAGCGCTTTATGCCAAAGCGCTTTACATTATAACAGGAATACAATAGAAGCATGAGTACTGAACATGAGTCAAACAATCGAAAACAGTATAAAGAACAATTTATTAAGAACTAGGAACAAGATAAAAATAGAGGAAGAGTGGGAAGGAGTAATAAGGGCTTTCAAGAAAGAAGATGAAGAAGGTGAGATGTTAAGGAGGAGCGGAAGGAGGAGCAAGAGGAAATGGAACGGATAAGGAGATGTAGAGAGTTCCAGTGTAGAGGGGCAAGGAGCTGAAAAGATCGGAAGCAGGAAGGGGCACAAGGTGAAGGAGGAAGAGTAAGGAGGAAGAGGTCCCAGAACGCAGCAGGCGAGAAGGGGTGTAGAAAGAGGAGGGAAGATAGGTAGGGAGGGGTGAGGTCATGAAGTGATTTAAAAATGAGGCAGAGGAAGTTGAATTTAAGTTGTGAGTGAAAGGGGAGCCAACCAAGAGAAAAAAGCGAAGAGGAGATGGAGTTGTGAGGAGAGAGGAGGCAAAGAGTACAGATGGCAGAGTGATAGATGGATTTGAGGGGGGCAAGATGAGAGGCAGGAAGGCCAAAGTGGAGAGCAGAACAGTAAAATAGGCGGGAAAAGATAAGGGATGAGATTAAGAGTTTGGTGGCATGGAAGGTGAGAGAGGAACGGATTTTGCGAACATTGAAGAGGTGAAAGCAATAGGCTCGAGAGGTAAAAGAGATGTGGTGAAAGAATGAGAGGTCAGAGTCGAGGTGGAGGCCAAATTGCGGGCAGAGGTTGGGAGGGGAAGACTGGTGGGAGAAAGAGGATAAGAGGAGGGGGACAGGGGCGAGGAAGTGTGTTGGCGGGAAAGAATAAGACTTCTGTCTTGTCAGTGTTAAGGGAGGGGAAAGTGGGAAGACATCTAGTTTTTAATAGTGAGACAGGAAGAAAGTTTGAGGTGGATATCAGGGGTGAAGGAGGAGAAAGCGAGGAAAAGCTTGGTGTCATCAGCATAGAAATGGTGAGAGATATCAAAGGAAGTGACAATAGGGGCAAGGAGGGCGGTGTAGAGTGAGAACAAGAATGGTCCAAGCACAGAGCCTTGGGGGACACCATAGTCAAGGGATTGAGTAGGAGAGGAACGGCCGCCCCAAGAGACGACAAAAGAGCGGCTAGAGAGGTAGGAGAACCAGTTAAGAACTGAGCCTTTGAGAACAAAGGAGGAAAGAGTATTGAGGACTAAGGGGTGGTCAACAGTACCAAAGGCAGCAGAGAGATCCAGTAGAATGAGAATGGAAGATTGCTTAGAGTAGCGAGCAGAGAGGATGGATTTGAGAACGGAGGTAAGAGCAGTTTCAGTGGAATTTTTGGGGTGGAAACCAGATTGAGTGGCGGAAGGAGGGAGTGGTTAGAGACGAAAGCTGAGAGTTGAGAGTAAACCAGGCGTTCTAGAAGTTTACAGAGGAAAGGGAGAAGAGAGATTGGATGAAAATTGGAGGAAAGGAGGGGGTTAGAAGAGGGCTTTTTCAGTATAGGGATGATAGTAGCGCGTTTGAAGGGAGAAGGAAAGGTAGCAGTGGAGAGACAGGTGTTAATGAAGGAGGCGAGGTAAGGAATTAGGAGAGGGTAAGGAATTAATAGTAATTAATAGTAATTGTAATTGTCATTTATATAGCACCTTTTCCCATTCGTATGGCCTCAAAGTGCTTTGTGGTAGGAACACACTCAGGGACTGAAGTCCAGGTATGGGAAAGTTCTAAGAGGAGGCTTGGGATGCAGTTGTGCATTTGGCCAAGATTAGGATTTAGGAGGGCTCGCTAGGCATTTGGACGTGTGCTTCAGGAGGTCAAGACAGGGTGCTAGTGTCGGAGACTCAATATGTACTGTGAGAAACCAAAAGGTGTCTCACCCACTAGACCCCGGGGAACAATCATCCAGGTGGTCAGGACACAGCCATCGCTGGGGGTGGAACAGTGTGGGAGGATCACCTGGGTGAGGGGTCTTCGAGGAGTGGGGCACTTGATGGCGAGACGCGGTATCCCCTTCCCTGTAACACCTTTACCCCATCCTACCCGGTAGGATATTTAGGAACTCTGCCCCCCACGAACACTAGGACTGCGTTACTTATTTGATGGTCGTAGCTTTCTTCCATCCTTAGATTTAGGGTTATATAGGCGTTCAACCAACCCATTGAAGTTCAATAAACACCCTTGAACTGTGATCACTTGTGTCTGGTTTCACTCTTTCTGGTGTTTCAGTGCATGTGACCAGTTAGACCGAAACTGTCACATTCGTAGCTGCATTCTAAAGTGTGTGGATGGATAGCCCTTCCCTCGGCCCACGTCCACCGAAATGGTGTGTTTATACACATCTAAAGCTCAAATGGAGCTTTTCTTTGATCTTGCTCTGTCATCCGATCTTCTGAGGGGAAGAAAAAGCCAGCTACCTACGTAGACTTTTCTATGCACCATGGACAGGCTACCCTGAAGTCTGCCAAGTGCATTAGGCTGGATGTCCTATAGCTTCTTCTAGGCGGGACAGAAAGGCTGCCCTAGAAACTAGGATGATGGGAATCTCCAAGTGCAAACAGGTTACCTTTATAGTCTTTCTACATATCTTGCACGATCTGCAAACACTGGCAAAAGGAATCTGCTAGGACCGAGATCAAGGATACCTGCATGCTACCACTGTGCGTTACAATGGCTAACCTAGGCAGTTATAAGTGCAATGGAGCGTTACCAACATGTGTCTTTGAGCTTTTATGGACAGGCTAAACATTATAAGGCATAGATGCTCTTAGTTTGACACATTTGTTAACCTGCATTTGTTTTCTTCTAGATGCAGTGCCCGATTATCTGCATTTCTAGGTACAACCTCTTGACTGTCCTTACAGGTGTTGTAAGTGTATAAGCAGGGACGTCATTTGGGGTTGCCAGGGGTCTCAGTTGCGACCCCTGAGGTCTCCATTGCTACCCTTGTGGTTTTCCTTGCTACCCCTAGAAAAAAAAAGATTTTTTTTAGAAACTTTTTTTTGTTCAACTTTCTTTTTTTTTAATGTAAGCTCTTTATTTTTGGAGTGGCTGACTTTCTTGTTCAGGCCTCTTTAAAAAAAAAACGGGGTTCCACGAGTGTATCACTTTGAGCAGTGACACTAAATAAGAAAGAATAGGAATAACAAATAATTTGTCTTTCTGGAATTCTATCCAGTAATTGCCAGACTCATAAAGGTTTATTTCTATGCACACTTCAGGTGGTGAGTCACTGATTTAGCCTGTTCTTAAATACCTCAACTCAGCCTTTCACCCTTCTGAGGTCGATAAATGAGAACCAACAAAGTTTGGGTGATATTGTAGGCATAAGCGCTTAAGCATAAGTGCTGTATAATAACATATCATTATCACTTGGCCTTGAACGAATCCTTGCATTCATAGTCATTTAGTGATATGGTCCTATACACACTGATATTAATGATACCTATGGTGATCCATTCTTCTATGAAATGTATATAACATTATCGCTTCTCGTGATGTCACTTCAAGGTGGGGGGGAGGGGGTCAAATGACATCACTTCCTGTGATGCCATCAGAGGTCAAGGGTCATGTGACGTCACTTCCGCTACCCCAGGCATTTTGGTGAATTGACGTCCCTGTGTATAAGCGGGCTGGTATCAAGAAACTGAGGTGTCCAATGCCAAGGTCCGCGAGCCATCCTGACAGGTCTTCTAAGCATTGCAGTGGCAATCTTCACACATTTCCTTGATGCAATTAGCAGTCTGTCCTCAAAGGAATTCAGGTGCATAGGGCCAGATCTCCCTATGACAAACCCTAGCCCGTCTCCTTCTGACCCTCCACAGCCCTCTATTGATGTGACTGGAGCGGTTCTGGGCCCTGTGTCAAGGGCATGACAAGTTATTGTATTTCTGGCTCATTGATGTTGAGGCACTAGGGATGGCATCTCTCATTTGCATGTAGCAAGAAGCCTCTGGCTTGTAGACGATGATAGTAGCGCCCTCCTTGGTTGCTGGTGCTCACCATGTTGTGTCCCTGCACACGGACAATGTTTTTTACACAAAGGAACCATTGGCCACTGTCCTGGCTATGCTTGAAACAATTAAGTAGCACGGTATGGCGCCCAGTCTTCATATAAATTGGCAGAAGTTTCCATTATATCGTTGGCCCGGCTGTACTACCAAATGCTCTTGGCAGTCTATTGTTGCAAATGTCAGAAGTCTCATTCAAGTAGCTAGGTTTAATGAGTAATAGTAATTTTACCAGGGCCTATTGTGAAAACATTGAGTCATCATTTGCTAGATTATCTAGATCAGTTGACTTTTGTTCTTACCTGCTTTTATTTCTCTTGTGGGGAGAATATTGATGACTAAGATGCTTCTTCTTGTCTGACCTATCTTCATTTCAAATGATTCCCAATGCTCACTTACTCCACTATATTAGGCTGAGCTCTTATGTTGAAGTTTGTTTGCTAACAATTTGCTGGATTTATATACTATCCATACCTCCGGTGTTGCCTGGGTCTGTAGCTAACATCTTTGCCTAGTCACTTAAATGGACAGTTAATGGGTAATTTCATTTTAAATGCATTTCACCAATGAACGTTCATGCCATGCCATTGCACTATATACCCATTTCCACCAGTTTGGTACAGTGTAACCTGCTGCAGACATAATTTGCCAATATAACTTACAACAGCATTTGATCCATATTATCTCCAAATGATTAATGCATATATTTTGGCAATATCTTAATCTTTTGGACAACATATTGAACAATCTAATGCATGCTGCACAATTTGGTTGTTTTTATAACAATGCAAAGTGCATTGCCCAAAAATATTTTCAGTGTTAGCAGCATGCTGCATTAGTGGCAGATCATACTGTAGATCTATGACATAACTTACATGTTCTTTCATACAATCTTAAATATGTAATTTAACAATCTGTAAAGTGCATAGTGCAATAGCAGCATATAAAATTGGTATAAAGTGTACAACAGTGCAATAACATCAAATACTGTACGTTGGCTACAAAACATATCCATTATTCGATCTACCATAGTAGATGTATAACCCGGCTGTCTTTAAGTGCATAAATAATAGCAGCATCATGTGGTAATGTAAGGTGCATAGTGCAATAGCAGCTTGCTATATATGTGACAGCCGTCTCTGTTATTACATATTCAACAGATTTCCCATAAAGTGCCTAATGCATTAATCACTAATACAACCATACAATTTAATTGTCAACATCATAAATCATTTTCAATCGTATGGTCCTCCGATTTTCACAAGCATCTACCTCGAATAACTATTGAGCGATGTAGTCTATTCTTCCACTTTAACACCAGGCTGTCCGTAATACACTAGAAACTTGTCCAATTCACGTCATTGACCAAGGTGCATAACAAACAACCACCAATTTAAAACTGAGCAATTAAAATCCAAAGAGTAATTGCACATCAATCTAAATAGCAGTGAGATGAATGACGAAAAAAAATCTAAAATCTACCTCCTAAATGGAAACTAGGAGGACTTCAGAGATGGTGGTGCATACACTAAACAAACCAGAGTAAGTATAATTTCATTGCTCCAAAAAGGTATAAAGTTCTTCGTCAATATATTGAGATTTGTGATGGAATCTTTGATGTCCTGTGTGATAGTCCTTGCAGTGCACACTGGTGGCGCGAGTTATGGTTGCTTAGCTTACCATAACTTGCGAATTTCAGGGGTTTTTCGGTTTTACCTGTAACCATAATGTCCCTGTAACAACAGTTATCCATTGAATTGTATAGGTTTTTGCTAGTGCAACTTAACCATAATGTTCCTTTAACAAAGTTTTTTGCTAGTGAATTTCATTGGTTTTTAGCAGGGTATGCTAAATTTGTAAAGAAGTCGTCCCCAACAGTGAAACTTCTGGCAGCATGGTAACGTAGACAGCAGTCGCAAAATATGCATCTGGTTGCGCACATTGGGTGGCATGAAACCTGCTCAGGAAGGCACCTGCTCTCTTACATAGTGGTGCCAATCACCAAACGCAAAAAAATTATGAAAACAGCAGCATGGTAAAAAATGGCAAGACAAAATGGAGTAGGTGTTGAAAATGTATACGTACAAAGCAAACAGGAGAAAGACATTGAGAGGACACCATAAGGGAATTCATCAACAGAATGAATGTCTCCCTTAACCAATCGTACCACACTTCTACTGTACATGGGAACAAAGTAGTAAGGGGCAGAGTAACAACTGGCAAGAGCTTACAGCAAACCGTCGGTACAATGTAGTAAAGAAGCAGAACAGTCTAATTATTGCACATATGTTGCAGTATGCAATAGTACAAATGTGTAACATGTGTTTTTGGAAACGCAGCAATGGCTAGGACCTTCGAGTTGCAGGAAAACAAAATGTTCCACATAACAGAATGACTTTGTACAGTAACCCCATTAGTACACACTGCATTGTGAAGTGTATATTATGTACTATATATTCCTACATGTACAGCAAGCACATTCTGTTTTCCGTAAGAAAACATATTGGAAAGGAAAGCAGTAGAATCCGCAATCCTTGCACAACACAATTTGCGCATAGAAAAGGAAAGAAATTGTGCAAATAGTAAAAAAAAAAAAAAAAGGCTGGAAGGCAAAGGGGAAAGACATGGGGAACAATGGTGCCCCCTTACAAGGTGCGCAACTGAAAAGTGAACAGGTGAAATCAACTACCCCTTTCGCAATCCGCTCAATTATAGGCCAACAGGTATGGCGCTTACTCTATCTGAGACCACTTAAAATAGAAAGCATGGATTCAGCAATGTTTTGCATATCACATTTTATTCATGAAGCAATACAAAAATAGTTAAGAGCAATAGTTTGCCTTCATAAATTTAGCACTGTAATTTAATTTCATATAAGCATTTAGTGCAATCTGTGAGGTTACTACATGACAAATCTGTTGTTCATATACAGATATAGTAGCTGGTTTATTATTAACTTATTGTAATATGAAGCCTTTATTATAAATTGCGTTCAAACAAATGTTTTGGATTAAATGAAATGGCTGTGGCACAGCTGCACGTATACTCCTTCCCAATGTGGCAGACCTCCATCCCCTCGAAAATGGTGTCATGGGAGACGTGAGGGTGACACAGCAATCTCTTCCGTCCCCAACAACCAAGTTCTGGAAATCTGCATTTCCCCACAGTCAGTATAGAATTCTGCTTTCCTTTCCTTTCCTTTCCCTTCCCTTCCCTTCCCTTCCCTTCCCTTCCCTTCCCTTCCCTAATGGGTTGTAGGAATGTGCAAAAGTGAACATTAATAATGATAGTGTTGCTAAATGTTTGTGATATACTTTTTTTCCTGAAATTGGGCTCAGACTCAGCAGCACACAGTCCTCCTTGGAATGCTTGCAAATAAGCAAAAAATAATTGTCCTACGGAATACCCACAATCACAATTGACGCATCTGTACGACGGCAGCAGGCTCCACATAGCTGCATGTTGTCTACCACCTGGCAATGCGTGTGTGAACGGACGTTTGTGCGTACTGCAAGTGCAGGCATGTGTACGAGTGCCTCTGTGTCCAGGTAACATCAGCACTCTGCAGCATATGCAAGGAAAATGTTAATGTGGTCAGGGCTCCTGTCCAAAACTCACCCTAATGCCCCCTCCGACCCACTTCCCGCCCCTCTTATAGCCAAAATCTACCCTCTTATTCCTTACTTCACCTCCTTAAACATCTGCCTCTCCTCTGCCTCCTTCCCATCCATCTTCAAACATGCTATCATCCCCATCCTGAAAAAACCCTCTGCTAACCCCCTCCTTGCCTCCAACTTTCATCCCATCTCTCTTCTTCCATTCCTTTTTAAGCTTCTCGAACGCTTAGTCTACTCTCAACTCTGCTTTTATTTCCAATCTCTCTCTTCTCCCCCTTCTCAATCTGGATTCCGCCCTAAACACTCTACTGAAGCTGCCCTCACCTCTGTACTCAAATCCATCCTCACTGCTCGATACTCCAAGCAATCCTCTGTCCTCGTTCTCCTCGACCTCTCTGTTGCCTTTGATACCATCGACCACCCTTTGCTCCTCAACACTTTCTTCCTTTGGTCTCAAAGGTCCTGATCTTAACTGGTTCTCGTCCAACCGTTCTCTCGCTGTCTCTTGGGGTGGCCGTACCTCCCCTACTCTCCCTTTGGACTTCGGTGTACCCTGTACTGGGCCCTTTCCTTTTTTCTCTTTACACTGCCGTTTTGGCCCCCCATCATCTCTTCTTTCGGTATCTCTCACCATTTCTATGCTGATGATACCCAGCTCTTTCTATCCTTCTCGTCTTTCACACCCAACATCCACCACAATCTTTCTTCCTGTCTCACAGCCATCAAAAACTGGATGTCATCCCACTTCCTCTCCCCCAACTCTGATAAGACTGAAGTCTTATTCTTTCCCTCCACCTCGCCTCCCCCTCCTCCTGTCATTCTCTTACCCCTCCAATCTCCCCATCTCCGACCACACCCACAATCTAGGCCTCCACCTTGACTCCTCCCTTTCCTTTCCTTCTCCTTCCACATTTCTCTTACCTCCCGCGCCTGTCGCTACGATCTCTTCAATATTCGCAAAATCCGTTTCTCTCTCACCTTCCATGCCACCAAACTCTTAATCTCTTCCCTCATCTTCTCTCGTCTCTTCTACTGCTCCACTCTCCTCTTTGGCCTCCCTGCCGCCCGTCTTGCTCCTCTCAAATCCCTCCATCACTCTGCCATCCGTACCCTTTGCCTTCTCTCTCATCATGACTATTTCTTCTTCACACTCAGCTGGCTTCCTTTCCACTCTCAACTTAAATTCAACTTCCTTTGTCTCGTCTTTAAATCCCTTCATGATCTCGCCCCTCCCTATCTTTCCTCTCTCCTCTCATTCCACTCTCCCTCTCGCCCCCTACGATCTGCTGATCTCTTCTGTCTTACTGTTCCCCCACCCCCTTGTGCTCCTTCCAATCCTTCCAGCTCCTCGCCCCCCCTCCATTGGAACTCTCTACCTCTCTCAATCAGCGCCATTTCCTCTTACCCCCTCCTTTCCCCAACCTGTTAACATCTTCTCCTCTCTCTTCTCTTCCTCGGTCCTATTTCTCTTTTACTGACCTACGCTAATTGTTCTGTATATTGTTTTGATGATTTGTCTCATTTAAGCTTCCGATTATTCCATGTATCCTGCTGTTGTAATGTAAAGCGCTTTGGAGTAAAGCGCTCTATAAATTTAATAAGTACAAACACAATTGAAGCAGTCAATAGTGCAGACCCGAGATGAAAATCAAAGGACCCTGGCACCTCCCATTTCAGCAAATAATACCTTGGGTTTTGCAGGAAATAAAATAGTTTGTTGCGATTTATAATCCAACTCTGAATGGACCTCTGCCCCAACCATTGATTCAGAAGCCTTGGTTGTCTGAGCCCTATGTAAATAGAGTCCCGTTTTAACTGGGAACTTTTCTTCAATTGTAGAAAATGGTCAGATACCAAATGGCACCTCAAACATGACTCCAACTCAAAGGAGTGGAATATCTCAATGGCCTCAAATGACAATGAGACCAAATGATTTGTCAACACATTTATTTTTCCAGAGAAATGGAATGCCCCAATGGTCCCTTTCGAGGAGTACAAGACCTCTACAACCCCAACATGAATGCCCTCGGGTAAACCTGATGAGCAAAGACTCACTTACGACACATGGCCAGAATAATTCTCAACAAAATAAATATCACCATCTGGTATTGCAATTTAGGGAACATCCACATCCTCAAGGATTTAAACTGATCAAGTATACTAAATATAATGATAAGTTATTTATATAGCGCCTTAATCTAAAGCGCTTTACAGAGCACATATTTACATACAATATCACCCAACCGAAATTGGTACACCAAATTTGAAGGATGTCACCTCAACAGACATCAATGCAGTCAAATTCATTTACGAGAATAATCTAACGATCGTTCGCCTATCTATTAGATCAGAGTTTGTATTAAACAACAAGCCATATTCTACGAACAGGGTTTTCTATTGTTTCAAGATATTCAAGACCCAAAGAAGAACATTCAGATTTACACTTCAGACAAACAATCTAGTGTCTTTGGCCCAGAAAATACAGGACACAAAGACAACAGTCCACAGGCAAAAAATAGTAATCATCACCAGAACTACTGTCAATTTCAAGCATAACAAAACCGTAAAACAGAACAGTTTTCTATAATTTCCTGGAATTCGAGAGGCCATCTGCAATTTATTAATTCAGCAACAAATAATTTGCAGAAATATGACATAATAGTTATCCAGGAGACATGGCTTATTAAAGATCTGGTGTGGGATAACTAGGATATAATGACAATATCTGCAAAAGCCCCTACAAGAGGAAGACCGATGGCTGGATTACTAGTAGCCACTAGAAAATCAAAAAAATTTAATCTGGAAGCCTGGCTCTCATTGAGCCCTTACATACAGTACAATTAGTCAGAATCACTAGATATACAAACACAATTGCTCTCCTGAACTTGTACTGGGGTCGTGCAGATCTTCCAGCAGATTACTTCTTTTCCCAGGTTGAATATGCACTTCAGACAGTGACCTTGGATGGGAGGTCATCCCACACCTTAATTGCTGGGGACCTGCACATCCATTGCTTTAATGAAGAAATTGGTCAGGAAAAATACATTAAACAAAGATGGACCAAACTAAAGGAAGCAAGTTAATTAGTGATGCTTAACGGAACGTTCCCAGGTGACATCCCATCAAAACATACGTGGCAAAGAGGAGCTCAAAAAGCTACAATAGATTTAATTTATAGTGATCCAATATTCATGTCCATGGCTGATTCCTTAGAAGTTCTCTACAATGAACACAGTGATCACAAACAGATAAAATTAACTTGGTCCTGGCATGGTATTTGGTCAAAAAAACAGATGATTGAAAATCAAGGAGAAATCAGGGCAAATAATGCTAAGTCAAGAACTAAACTGTCAGAGGCAACTCTCTCAGACTTATATTTAAAGCTGGCGAATAGTCTAAATAATGATTCGTTTGATGGAGACATGTACACAAACGCCATGTAAACCTTTAGCAATTTAAAAACTAAAGACAATCAAGTATACTATAAGCATTTGCATGCGTTTGACCCAGCCCTAAAACAAAGAAAAATCGAATTGAGAAAAAGCATCAGGAGTCTGAGAGACATGCCATCTGAGATAAGGAACAACAGGGTAAAGCACCTGAAATGTTCCTATAATAACTGGGTAAGAGGAAGGAAGTTCCTGCAGACCCCGAAAGATGGGGAAGAAATGCCAAAGCAAAATTGTTGCAGAATCTACTGCAGGCATATGGGCATTATTAAACAGAGCAACTCATAAAACCCAAATGTCAGTGCAACCCAACGCTGTATCATAACAATGGCATGAATACTATACAGCAATATATCAATCATCTCTGTCCCTAGGTGACTCCAAATTTGATAGTGTGGCTCTACCCTGTCACTTTTCCTTTGATAGAGATGATCTCCTACGATGTATAACAAAATTGAATTCTTCAAGCGCCCCAGGCCAGGTGCTCTGTCCAATATGGTCCTAAAAAACATCCTGTAGCTTGGGCATATATTCTGTACATAATTAATCAAAAGGTTTTACAAACTGGACAGATCCCAACTTCATGGAGAAAGTCTAGTATCGCTTTATTTAAGAAAGGTGACAGGAGTAACCCGGCCGCATACAGGCCAATTGCTTTTCTTGACTCACCGGGGAAGATTTGTGTTCGACTGCTAATAAAAGACTTTAATGCATGGCAAGAGGAGAAAACTCTTAGAGATCCTTATCTAGCAGGATTTTGATCTGGGCTAGGGACTGTTATCAACCTCCTTGCCTTAAATGCAATAAAAGCAAATGAACAATTCAGGAAACAATCTCTGTACATGACATTTGTAGATTTCCGTTTGGCCTTCGATACCATGCCACAAGAGCTGCTGTTTTAAAAACTGTTAGATGCTCAGTGCCCAATGCACATCTTGAAATTCATATACCAGCTCCATACACATACCACTATATAAACCCGCCTGACAACAGATTGTGGGCTAAAACAGGGCTGTGCCTTTGCATCAGCACTTTTTAACTTTTTTATTGCGGGTATAGGTCTTTGCTTCTCTGGTATAATTTCCCATTCTCCAAAACTGGGTAACTTTACAGTTAAATGACTCCTTTATGCAGACGATTTAGTCCGGATATCAAAAACCCCTTGTGGGTTACAGGCAATGTTAAATGCTTTGGACTGTTATGCAATGGCAAATATCAATACCATGAAAACAGAGGTAATGCAATTTGGACCTGCTAGTAAAAATGGGAAATCTAAAAGCTGGCAACTTCAGAATCAAGATCTTCCAGTGGTTACAGAATATATCTATTTGGGGCCTAAGCATAAATAATCATTACAATGGTCTGCCCTATCGAGAGAAATTGAGCGATTAAATAAATAAAGACATTTCAAAAGCAAAGATAATTAATGGAAAACATGGGAAATTTTCAATCACTCCTCTGCTTACTTATTACAAGCAGAAGGTAACTCCAATTCTCTTATAAGGTGAGGAAAAAAAACCCATTAAAACCTATCAGTTTTGGCAACCATATGAGAGTAAATACTGGAAATCGGTTCTGAGGTTGCCGAATTCCCAACCTATGCCTGTTATAAGGCATGAGCTAGGTCTTTTATCATTGTATGTAATGTACACGTGGAAGTTGTATGCATTATATCGTAAATGTATGCTTGACAGAAAGTCTACTGATCTATCTATGATGTCCGCATATGTAAAGGAAGCCAATCATAGTTTTAGTTTTCAATGGAAAGCAAAAATTCAGGATGTCATGAAAGAGGCGGACATATTACTTGAACTATTGCTTTTGAACCCTGATAAATCCAAAGTTAAGCTATGGCAATTCGACTGGATCAGAACAAGAGCGCAATCAATGTACGTCATACAAAGACTTTGAATTGAATCCATTCAATACAAAAAAATGTGGGGTTATTCCAATGTATTTGCTAAAATCTCCCAGTATGGCATACAGATCCGGTTTCATGCGCTTTAGGTTTAACTTGTGGTACTCAACAGATGACTTGTGGTCAAGATTGTTTCACACTGAAAATCAATCTGAGTTATTCAATTATAAATTTTCTGAAGCATTAGAAATTGGAGTTGGTAGAGAACTAAGGCAGCAGGTGAACAATCATCGTAATTGAACTAATATTAGTTGATGCAATATCACTAAGCAGATATCATGAATAAATTATTAGTGGATGAATTGTTCATTTGTCGCACTCTGAAGTACGTGGGTCTTTTCTGAATGATTATTCCTTGTTCCTTTTTTTATTTTCCCTTTTCCATTCTTTTCTTTTTATTCCTTTGTACCAACATATATGTAACATATGTTTTCTTTTATATGTATTTGAATGATTTCTGTTGTCAATATTTTAATGCGGTGATGGAATATTGAAAAATTGATATATATATATATTATGATACATTACTCACCGTAATCTCATTTCTGATGCTTGCATCTGCTTAGATTCACATGCTGTGCATAGGCAGACATCTAGTGGAAACTGCATATTACAGTTCTCGAAACTCGAGAAGGGACGTCCAACAGGGCGTGCCAGTATTATTATTCCTAGTGTGACGTCCCCTGTACCCATGATCCCTCACGCGTGTAGGACCCTCAGATTGTATTTTTTCTGACATGAGGTAGCATGAGGAATAGTGTGAGTACAGAGTATCCAAGCAGATAGATAAGACTACAAGCATCAATGCGCCTTCTCTCAGAGGGGAGGAAAGGCAGGCGCATGTGAATCTAAGCAGATAGAAGCATCAGAAATATGATTACAGTGCGTAATGTATCCCTTCTGATGTTTGTGAAATCGGCTTAGATCACATGCTGTGCATAGATTAGCGAGCAGTGTTAGAAGAAGGAGGTGGGATGTCAGAAGGGTCATGAGCAAACAAATGTCTTAGAACCGCTTGTCCCACTTGTGTATCCGTCTTGGAATGAGTGTCAATGCAGTAGTGCTGAGTAAAGGTGTGAATAGAGCTCCATGTAGCTGCTTTGCAAATACTGTCTAAGGGGACATTTGCAATGAAAGCTAGAGTGGCTCCAGTACCTTTTGTGGAGTGGGCGCTTGGCGTAAAAGGCAGTGTTTTATCTGAAAGGGAATAGCACAGTTGGATACATCTGACTATCCACCTAGAGATGGCATTTTTAGAGATGCAATCTCCTTCTCTGCCTGGTGCTATGAAGACGAACAGTTGATCCGTCTTTCTTAGCGGTCTGGTCTTGTCTACGTAGTAGAGGACCGCCCTCCTCACATCTAGTGTGTGGAGTTTCACCTCAGCAGAGCTTTTGGGTTCTTGGAAGAAAGCCAGTAGCTCAATAGACTGGTTAACATGGAATTTGGAAATGAACTTGGGTGAGAAGCTAGGGTGAGTGCGTAAAACCAAATTTGTCCTTATTTACAGTAAAGAAAGGATCGTGCACTGACAGAGCTTGGATTTCAGCGACCCTTCTTATGGAGGTGATAGCTACTAAGAAGGTAGTTTTATAAGTCAGGTGTTTGAGACTAGACTTGTGCATGGGCTCAAACGGGGGTCCCATGAGCCTAGCAAGTACCACATTAAGGTTCCAACCTGGCTGCGAGTTATAAATTGGGAGGGTGGAGTCTCTTTACCCCTTCCATAAATGCTTTGACAACTGGCACCTTAAACCATGACACCTTGCTATGGGAAGTGGTGTAGGCTGACAAAGCTGCCAGGTGTACTTTTAGTGAGTTAAACACTAACCCTGCATCTAGTAAGTGGAGCATGTAGGTCACAACATTAGAAGGAGTACAATCAACGGTGCCTATTTGTTTATTCTGGCACCAAATTACGAATCGTTTCCATTTAACAGTGCCTCGTGTTCGGTTTTCTTGACTCTTTCAAGATATCCATACATCTCTGCGGTAAATTGAGATGTCCGAACTCTATGACTTCAGGAGCCATGCTGCCAAGTTCATCGAAATGGGCTGAGGATGCACTGTTAGCCCCTCGTGCTGGGAGAGTAGGTTGTACCAGCACGAGTTTAATGGGGTCGCACACCGCCAGTTTGCGCAAGTGTGGATACCATGGTTGTCTCGCACACATAGGATCAAACAGGATGAGCGTCATCGGTTCCCTGTGGATATTGTTCACCACTTTCCTCGTCAGAGGGATTGGTGGAAAAGCGTAGGCAGATATCCCTGACCAATTCATCCATAGGGTGTTCCCCTTGGAGCCTGGCTGGGTGAAACCTGGATGCGAAGTTTGGGCATTGTCTGTTTTCGCTTGTGGCAAATAGGTCTATAGTGGGGAAACCCGACTGAGAGAAGAGGCCCCCTAGGACCTCCATCTGCAGTCGCCACTCGTGTTCCTCTGGGAGGGGATCTCTGCGCAGAGCATCTGCTAGCGAGTTGAGTTCCCCCGGAACATGTTGGGATGACAGGTAAATCTTTCGTTTGAGTGCCCATTTCCAAATTTCCTGGGCAAGCTTGGACAGATTTTGAGAACGAGTGCCCCCTTTTTTGTTTAAGTAAAACATTGCAGTCGTGCTGTCTGTTAGGATCTGCACTGACTGGTTGGAAAGGAGGGGTTGAATGCCCGAAGCGCTCTGAAGACTGCCAGAAGTTCTAGCAGATTGATGTGGTTCTGAGCCACTGTGTGAGACCAGATACCCTGAGCTGTGTGGTGAAGGTAGTGAGCACCCCACCCTGCCAGGGAGGTGTCTGTTGTGACGACGGCCTGTATCTCTGGATCGTAGAAGGGTTTCCCCTTTGTAAGATTCTCGCTTGTCCACCAACGAAGACTCTGAACCAGCGTTGGCGAAACGACCACTAGATCGTCCCACTGACCACTTGCCTGAGACCAGTTTCGCCAACCATTCCTGAATGGGTCCCCTGCGCAGGCGCGCATGGGGAACCAGGTAAATGCAAGACGCCATCATGCCTAGCAAATGGATAGCTTTGTGCACCCTTATTTGGCGACCGGCCAGATATTGAGGAATTTACAGCAACAAATTTTGAATTCTTTCCTCTGACGGAAAGGCCATCCCCTCTTGGGTATTTAGGACAGCTCCTAGGAACTGTTTTGGAGGTGCTTGGCACCAGGCTTGATTTTTTCTCATTGAATAAGAAGCCCAATAAGAAGAGGAGGTTGATAGTTCTTTGGATGTTTAGTCTGCAAATTAGGGGGGCACTCCCCTGTAATGAGCCAGTCGTCCAGGTAAGGGTACACTGGGATTGTCTCCCTGCGTAGGTACGCCGCCACTACCGCCAGTACCTTGGTGAATACCCTTGGAGCTGAGGCTATTCCAAAGGGCAGCACCTTGAATTGTTAGTGCTGGTTGTTTATCTTGAAACACAAGAATCTTCTGTGCGCTGGGAACATTGAAATATGAAAATAGGCATCTTTCATATCCAATGTTGTCATGTAATCCCCCTTTTTTAGTAGAGGGATTACCTCTTGTAGTGTTGTCATGTGGAATTTTTGTGGCTTGACATACTTGTTTGCAGGGCCCAAATCTAATACAGGGCGCATTGTCAGATTTTATTTTGGCACAAGGAAGTAGATTGAATAAATACCTCTGTTTACCTGGTTCAACGGGAAGATTTCTATGGCGTCCTTTGCTAGCAGAAGGGCAATCTCCTCAAGGAGGATCTTCTGATGTTGCAGCGAGTGTACTCTGTCGCGAAGGATGGTCGTGGGGGTGCCCTAGTAACTCTATGCAGTATCCTCCAGACACTGTGGACAGCACCCATCTGTCCGAAGTGATCCCCTCTCATGCATGGGTGAAGGTGGAAATGCACCCACGTAGTGGGGATGCATTGGAGGGGAACCGGAGCAGAACGTCACTGCTTGTTGTGTGGCGTACCACCTCTGGTGGGGGCTGCCTCTACCCTTAGAGCGACCTCTGGGGTAGCCCTGTGATGATTGGGTTTGGTTGTTACCCCACAAGGTTCCCTGGTTTTGGTAATAATTTGAACCCCTTTGGGAACTTTGGACCCGAAAGCAGCGACAATTGTTGTTACCCCTCTGTCCAGAGGGTTTATTGGTGAGTTGACCAAGAGATTTGAGGGTCTCGTACTCATTCTTTGCCATTTTTAAAGCTTCCTCCACTGCCTTGCTGAATAGTACATTCAGCTCCACAGGCATATCTATTAAGGTTGCTTGGGTTTCGGGTTTGGACCCTGTCTGCCTAAGCCAGCGTGACGCTTGATGACAGTGCCCTCGGCGATTAACCTTCCAGCATTATCCACTGCATCAAAGTTCGTTTTTAACACGCAGCCTGATACAGATCTTCCTTCTGCTGCCAGCTGAGCCAAATGGCTCTTTAAGTGATCGGGTGCGGAGGAAACCAAAACGGACACTTCCTCCCACTGAAAGGGTGGCACTGTTGGAAATTTGTGCCCGATAGGCTGAAGTGGAGGCAACCTTTCTCCCAAGAGCATATAGACGTTTACTTTATCTATCAGGAGGTGCTTCCGAGGAGGCAAGCGGGGTGCCTGCCCTCTTTCTGGTGGTTGTTACGACCAGGGAATAAGGCTTTAATTGGCCCCTAATGTAGAGGGGATCGGAGGGTGCAGCCCAGAACAATTTCTAGACCCGTGGATTAACCGCTCGAGTGAGATCTGGGGTTTGCAGTGAGGGATCAATTCTGCGCTGGATGGATTTTAACAAAGGGATAACCTGAGTAATGGCTTGCTCGTCTCCTAGGATTTATTCAGCGAAATCCCTGTCTGAACACCTTGTGTGTCTATACGAAAGTGGGCAGCTGCCTTAGCCAATTCCTCCTCCTACTCCTGGTCCTCCTCCTTATCCTCGTCATCCCCATAATAAAAGGTCACCCGCCTGGTCAACAAATTGAGGTTCCGTTTCATCACAATATGAATCAGGGTGATATGGTTCCACCATGAAGGGGCCTGTGATCAAGCCCTGGAACGGGGAGTCAGAGCGGAGTTTCTTAGCAGGGGGTTGAGAGGACTCAGGTGTTCCCTACGAAAGTAGTTAGGGTCTTTTTCATAAAAGTTAGCAATGAATGTTAACCTTTTCATGACCCTACCAATGTCTGCTGAGCTCCACACTTTGGGGCTAGGAATAATACTAGGTTCTGGTTCCTCATCAGTGCCCTTATCCTCAGAAGTGGGAGGAACGAGTCTTGTTTTTGGGGTAGGTTCTGAAACTTTAGCCTTCTCTGTCTCCTTTGGGGCCTTATGTTTCTCCTTATGAACATGGGGACGTGAAGATGTCTTCTTGTGTTGTTTATCCCCTCCCCGATGGCTAGAGGAATTTTTACCCGATTTTTTATGGGCATCCGTTGGTTTCGACATATTGCGTCGAGTTTCAGAGGCGGGATTCGAAGAAGGACGTGTAAACTCGGGAGTGCGGTCAGACACAACGTGTCTAGCCTCTTCGGAGTGCCGAGCGGTTTTGTCATCTGACGATCAGGTCTCGGGGGCTGTTGATTGGGCCACACCTTTATCAACCGAAGACGGTTGGGTCTTGTCGTGAGGCGATCGGGAACGCCCAGAGGACAAAGATTCATTGGAACGCTCTCGTGGTGTCGTCCGGTGCCGATCGCTTGACACGCGTGTCGAGTCACGGCCGGGGCTGATGTGCTTACTGGGGGTAGGATATAAAGCGCTCTTGCTGCAATGAAATTGAAAATAAATATTGACAAAAACCTTATAACCTATTAAGAAGAAATACAACAAAGAAAACAACGGAAATTCCTAAGGGATAAAGAGGACTACGAAAATGGCAGAGTGTACACGTTCGCCAGACGCTTTGATCAAATGAGAATTCTGCCAAAAACAAATAAAGCCCCAATGAATGGGAATAAAACTGGCACCTCCAATGAGGAATCTGCGGCCTCAGAATCAGACTTTACTGAAAATGAGAGTGAAGAGCCCCCAGTACGTCTTAATTTTTTAGAAGAGATGCGCTTGCTTTGTCAGGATGGGAGGACAAGCAAGCAACCCGGGGGAGGAAAAATCCGGGGTCAAGGAAGAGGAGGCAAACAAAAACGAGGAGGGGCCAAAGGGGCAAACATGGCAACAAAGAATATGCCAGGGAGATCACTGCGCTCTGGGAAATAAATGAGAAGGCCCTAGAAGCGAGTGTACAAATGTCAATCGTCAATCTATGAAAGCATGTACTAACTAATGCACAGCGTCAAGTACTCAGTTTGGGCCTTAATTTTTGTCCTGCATCGGAGTTCGGTTATCCTCAAACTAGAATCGATCTTGATCAATATATTCACAAAATTAAATTAAAGACATTTTTTGCAAAGAATCCCCCGAAAGAAAAACAGAAACTGATACAAGAAGGAAGAACAGAAATTTCAAAACAAGATTTGAACACTCTATCCACACTTGTGTTCCTACAAACAGGTGGAGAAGACATCTCAAAAGAAGTGGAGATCAATCCAGATGAACTGGATGTCAATATGGAATGGTACAAAACAAGTAAACTTAGAAATAAATCTAAATTCAACCCACCTATCATCATGGGGAGCACTATAGAGATATTCCAAAGTCTGGTCATTGAAGATCTCAAGAAAATGAGATGTAAAGAGGCGAATCAATTCAAACCAAATATGGGCAATGAATATCTCAAATCTCTAAAGGAATTAAACCTCCTATCTAACTGCATTATTAAATCATCGGACAAAGGCCGTAATATTGTACTTATGGACAGGGATCAGTATGTACATGAGGCCAACAGACAACTGAATGACAGAACCGGTTATGAGAAATTAACAGAGAATCTGATGCCTAAGTTGGAATTAACAGTGCAGGAATTTCTCAAAGAATGGCCAGACAAAGGAATGTTGGAAGATCGAGATGTGAGGTTCCTTTACAAATCCCATTCTATTACACCCACGATATACTTCCTTCCTAAAATCCATAAATGTGCCTCTAAACCTCCAGGTAGACCCATTGTCACGCTAACAGGCTCATTATTAGAGAACATGTCAAAATACATCGACGAATGTCTCCTTCCCTTTGTTTTAACATTACCATCATACTTGAGGGATACAAAGGACTTTCTGCTGAGAGTTAATGAGCTACCATGTGACCCGGACTTTCTATTAGTCACTATGGATGTTGTTTTCCTATATACATCTATTACACATGTACAAGGAATGAAGGCTTGTGAGTATTTTTTTAACACTAGATCCTTAAACTACACTCGACATTCGGAAATGATCATGGCCATGATCCACATGTGTCTAACCAACAATGTATTTTTATTCAACCAAAAATACTATAGACAAAAACAAGGAACTGCTATGGGCACGACTTTCGCCCCATCAAATGCTAATTTGACCATGGGTTATTGGGAGAAACATGAGGCGTGGAAGGAAGAATATGGAAATTTCACAAGCAAGGTGATCATGTGGCAGCGATACATTGATGACCTCTTCATTATCTGGAAGGGCACTTCTGAAGAATGGGTTGACTTTGTGAAACTGTTGAACATCAACAGCTACAATTTACAATAACACACGGTCCTAAAGAGGTGGTCTTTTTGGATGCGACAGTCTACATAGAAGATGGTAAAATTAAGACCAAATTGTTACAGAAACCGACCGGGGTGAATGCTCCTTTGCATGCAAAAAGTGCACACAGTCAAAATCTTATTTGGAGCATACCCTACAGCGAGTTCATATGATTGCGGAGAAACTGCTCTGAGATGAGGAAAGCAAAGTGACAGCATGGGGCTTCAAGAAACAGCAGTATCCGAAACAAATTATTCAACGTACTTACCTCAAAGCAAGGCAGAGTGATAGATCGTTGCTGTTACTGGATAATGCAAAGAAAATCCCCAGTTCGGGTGAAGATGAAACCGCTCGCCTCATATTAACATATGGTCACTAAGCTAAAACAATTAAAACCATCATTCGGAAACATTGGACGACATTAGTGGTAGACACAGATCTAAGACAACTACTGGGGAGCTACCCCAACTTTGCATTCCAAAAGTGTCAATCCATTAAAGACAAATTGGTCAGCAGCTACATGACACCTGAAGTAACTCACAGTCAATCAACCTGGCTAAATCGCAGGAACAAGGGCTTCTACAAATGCACAAAATGCAAGATATGCACTTTTGCAGATTAGTGCTCAAGTTATCTACACCCTGTACTTAAGAAAACCATCACGATCACTGAAAGAATTACATGTGAATCAGAGTACATAGTGTAGGCACTCAAATACACTTGCAAGAAATGGAACATTGGCAGCACTAAGTGCAAATTGAAAATACGTATCCAACAGCATATAAGGGCGATTAAAAATCGTGACTTTGCATACCCCATAGCCAAACACTTCTGGGAGAAGCATGAAGGGAAGCTTTGTGATTTTTCATTCATGGGGCTAAATCAAATTAACATTGGGCTGAGGGGTGGAAACAGAGAAACACAAATGAGACAGCAAGAAACGCGCTATATTAGTGACTTTGAGAGTAAGATCCCTCTAGGCCATAATATAGACGAGGAGCTGTATACATTTCTGGGTGAATAATCTAAGGAACCTAGTATTGTACCGGTGATATATACTTTTCTGCATAAACCATGAGTAATTTGGCACAATTGTGTGCTGTTACCTGCTAAAATGGAATTAATCACTGTAGTTTTGTAATGTTGGATAGCCTATTCCCTCACAATGTTGTTGATTTTAATTGTTCTTGTAAACATTTTTAACACTCCTGCCCTTATGAAATTGATTGTTTGGAGGCAGAGAGCTTTTTTAGTTACATTAGACACCCTGGAGGATTCCGGATATTCCCTCTTTTTCCACCTTTGTGGGTCATATCTTGTACCATTTGGGGTTTTCTGAAGATGGGCATTGGGCCCCCAAGTGGGCAATAAATTGAACCTTAGTTATTGAGTCTGGGACTCTAGTGTAGGGCAGGTATTGGAGAGAGGTAATGCACTACACACTTTATACTACACTTGGAGCACAAGATGTGAAGTGATATGGCAACCGTGGATATATATATTTTGTACGCTTGAATAACATGTAATCAGGATGTTATATCCCGAGCCTACAAATGTGAACTTTCATGAAAAACAGCAATTTTGTCTCATTTTGTGGGCAAGCTGGATATGAACATGGGATAGGCCACGTTACTGCGTGGCACTTCATATCAGCGTTTGGTGACCCACTACACTTGATTGCAGCCATACAGGTCATAGATGACCTAAGAGTATAGGTAATTATATTCACGGACTATCACACTTTCTCCTGTCCTCAGACATCTTAAGTTTCTTAGTTTCCTTCGTAAACAGCACAATCCAAATGATGATACTTGGTGTCGTTCTTGAATGTAAAAGGACGAGATTTATGCAGATAAGATGTTAATCTGAATTTCTAGTAATTTTGGCCATCATGGTTGCGGATGTATCGGGCATTTGACAATACAGATGTACATAAATTAACTAAATAGTAGGAGGAATAATATTGTTGCCAATGTAACCATATGGTAGTGGAAAATGTCTGAAAAACAAGCTCTGATATACCTGTGGGGTTTCGAATGAGTCCCTTGTTTGTTTCTATGCCCACCACGTGGTGGGAGGGGGAATGGAATAAAGGAGTGTCTAGAATGTAAACAAGATCATGTGACCAAACTACAAGGCGTAGCAAAACGCATCATCTGTGGAGCGCCTTTGTCAGGCGGGGCGTGGGATGGAGGTTTTTTGAATTAAATTGTTTTTAATCTGAATTTTTGATAAATAAAGCTCAACATTTTTTACTCCATTTGGATCTTGGTGCAGTCTGTGGTTTTGAGCTGGGAGCCTGCATTCGGAATCCCACTCCCTGAGTGCGGCTCAATATCACTCCGTGAGTTGGAGTGAACGTATTGGAATATATATATATATATATATATATATATATATATATATATAATACATTATTCACCGTAATCGTATTTCTGATGCTTGTATCTGCTTAGATTCACATGCTGTGCATAGGCAGACATCTAGTGGAATATGCGGAGTATTACAGTTTGTTTTTTGAAATTCGAAAAATGGGCGTCGACACAGGGCGTGCCAGTAATACTATCCCTAGTGTGACGTCCACTGTACCCATGATCCCTCACGCGTCTAGGACCCTCAGATTGTATTTTTTCTGACATGAGGAGAAGCGCGAGTACAGATTATCCAAGCAGATAGATAGAAAGATAAGACTACAAGCATCCATGCGCCTTCTCTCAGAGGGGAGGAAGGGTGGGTCGCATGTGAATCTAAGCAGATACAAGTATCAGAAATACGATTACCATGAGTAATGTATCCCTTCTGAGGCTTGTGAAATCTGCTTAGATCACATGCTGTGCATAGATTAGCGAGCAGTGTTAGAAGGAGGTGGGATGTGAGAAGGGTCATGAGCAGATAAATGTCTTAGAGCCGCTTGTCCCACTTGAGTATCTGTCTTGGAATGAATGTCAATGCAGTAATGCTGAGTAAAAGTGTGAATAGAGCTCCAAGTAGCCGCTTTTCAAATGGTGTCAAGGGGTACATTTGCAATGAAAGTCAGAGTGGCCCCAATGCCTCTTGTAGAGTGGGCTCTAGGCGTGAAAGGCAGAGTTTTTTCAGAAAGGGAGTAACACAGCTGGATACAGTTTATAATCCACTTAGAGATGGCACTTTTAGAGACGTGATCTCCCTCTCTGCCTGTAGCTACGGAGACAAACAGTTGGTCTGTTTTCCTTAGTGGTCTGGTTTTGTTTACGTAGTATAGGACCGCCCTACGCACATCCAGGGTGTGTAGTTTCACCTCAGCCGAGCTTTGTGGGTCTTGGAAGAAAGCCGGAAGCTCCATGGTCTGGTTCACGTGGAATTTAGAAATACATTTAGGTGAGAACCTAGGGTGTGTTCGTAAAACCAGTTTATCTTTATGGACAGTAAAGAAAGGATCCTGCACTAACAGAGCCTGAATTTCACCGACCCTTCTTATAGACGTAATGGCTACCAAGAAGGCAGTTTTATATGTCAGGTGTTTGAGACTGCTCTTATGCATGGGCTCGAAGGGAGGGCCCATGAGTTTAGCAAGTACCACATTGAGGTCTCATCCTGGTGGTGGGTTAGAAATTGGAGGGTGAAGTCTCTTTACTCCTTCCATGAAGGCTTTAACCACTGGTACTTTCCACCACGATGCTCTGTTATGCGAGGTGGTGTATGCTGACAGAGCTGCCAGGTGTACCTTCAGTGAATTAAATACCAACAATGCATCCAGCAGGTGGAGCATGTAGGTGACTATAGTGGAATGAGTGCAATCAACTGGGTTGATTTGCTTATTCTGGCACCAGATAACAAATCTTTTCCATTTGTCAAAGTAGCAGTGTCTCGTGTTTGGCTTCCTAGATTCTCTTAGGATGTCCATACATCTCTGAGGTAATTTGAGATGTCCAAACTCTATGACCTCAGGAGACATGCTGCCAGGTTCATTGAGTTGAGGATGCACTGTCTGGCCTTGGTGCTGGACGGGAGTTTGATGGGTTCACACACGGCTAGTCTGCGTAAGTGTGGGAACCACGGTTGCCTCGCCCACATGGGAGCAACTAGGACGAGCGTCATCGATTCCCTGTGCATCTTGTTGACCACCTTCCTGATGAGGGGTTGGTGGAAAAGCGTACGCAAACATCCCTGACCAGTTCATTCACAGGGCGTTCCCCTGGGAGTCTGGTTTGGGGAACCTGGATGCGAATCCTGGGCACTATCTGTTTTCGCTTGTGGCAAATAAGTCTATAGTGGGGAAACCCCACTGAGAGAAGAGATCTTCTACGATTTCTCTGTGTAGACAACATTCGTGTTCTTCCGGAAGGGGATCTCTGCTCAAAGCGTCCGCCAGAGAATTGAGATCCCCTGGAACACGTTGAGATGACAGGCAGATGTTGCGTCTGAGTGCCCATATCCAAATTTTTTGGGCAAGCTTGGACAGATTTCGCGAACAAGTCCCTCCCTGCTTGTTCAGGTAAAACATAGCTGTTGTGCTGTGTCAAGATCAGTACTGACAGGTCCAACAGGTAGGGCTCGAACGCTTAAAGCGCTTTGAATACTGCCAGAAGCTCTAGCAGATTGATATGATTCTTGGCCACTGAGTGAGACCAGAGACCCTGAGCTGTGTGGTGGAGATGGTGTGCTCCACACCCCGACGGGGTTGAGTCTGTTGTGACTACAGCCTGTACCTCAGGATCGTAAAAGGGTTTCCCCTTTGACAGGTTCTCTCTTGTCCACCAGTGAAGACTTTGTACAAGTGTTGGCAAAACGACCACTAGATCGTCCCACTGACCGCTTGCCTGAGACCACTGTTTCGCCAACCATTCTTGCATGGGACGCATGCGCAGGCGCACGTGGGGGACCAGGTAAATACATGACGCCATCATGCCCAGCAAACGCATCACTTTGCGCACCGTTACCTGGCGACCGGCTTGATATAGCGGAATTTGCAGCAGTAGATTCCAAATGATTTCCTCTGATGGAAAGGCCAACCCCTCTTGTGTGTTTAGGACAGCTCCTAGGAACTGTTTGGAGGTGCTTGGCACCAGACTTGACTTTTTCTCGTTCATGGAGAAACCCAATTCGAAGAGGAGGTCGATAGTTCTTTGAATGTTTGATATGCAAATTACTGGGGCCTCCCCTGTGATGAGCCAGTCGTCCAGGTAAGGGTGCACTGGGATTGCCTCCCTGCGTAGGTGTGCCGCCGCCACCGCCAGTACCTTGGTGAATACCCTTGGAGCCGAGGCTATACCGAAGGGCAGTACCTTGAACTGATAGTGCTGACTGTCCACCTTGAAGCGCAAGAATCTTCTGTGCGCTGGGAACATGGAAATATGAAAATAGGCATCTTTCATGTCCAATGTTGCCATGTAATCCCCATTTTGTAGGAGGGGGATTACCTCTTGGAGAGTAGTCATGCAACATTTTTGGGGCTTTACATACTTGTTTGCAGGCCGTAAATCCAATACTGGGCGCATTGTCAAATCTTTTTTTGGCACAAGGAAGTAAGTTGAATAAATACCCTTGTTTACCTGGTGTCCCGGGTAGGGTTCTATCGCGTCCTTTGCTAGAAGATTGGCGATCTCTTCTAAGAGGATCTTCTGATGGTCTAATGAATGTACTTTTTGACATGGAGGCTGGTTTCGGGGACGCTCTAACAGTTCTATGCAGTATCCTGCGAACACTGTGGACAGAACCCATCTGTCTAATGTGATCCCTTCCCAAGCTTGGGTGAAGTTGGAAATGCGTCCCCCTACTGGGGATGCGTGCGAAGGGACCCTGAACGGAATATCACTGTTTTGCGGGAGGCGTGCTGCCGCCTCTATTGGGGCTGCCTCTACCCTTACCACATCCCCTTTTGTTACCCCTGCCATAACTCTGGGTAGACTGCTAGTTGTTGTTATTATTCCATGGTGTACCCTGCCCCTGGGACTAGTTGGAACCTTTTTGTCAATTTTGGCATGTGGGCGAAGAAAATTGCCATTACCTCTTTGATTAGGGGGTTTGTTGGTTAACTGGCCCAGGGATTTGGGAGTTTCGTATTCATCCTTGGCATTGTTTAATGCGTCCCCTACCGCCTTGCCAAACAGTAGATCAGGCTCCACCGGTTTGTCTATTAAGGATGCTTGTGTCTCGGGTTTAAACCCAGATTGTCTTAACAAAGCATGTCTTTTGATAACGGTGCTCTCTGCTATCAGTCTGCCGGCGTTATCAGCGGCATCAAAGGTTGCCTTAAGGATGCAACCTAACACGGCTCTTCCCTCTGACGCAACCTGTGTCAACTGGCCTTTTAAAGGTTCTGGGCGGAGTCAATGAGTGCCGCAACTTCTTCCCACTGATGGCAGTTGTAACTCGCCAGCAGGGTGGTGGAGTTGGCAATCCTTGCCTGGTAGGCGGAAGTGGAGGCTACCTTCCTTCCCAAACCATAGATCTTTTTGTTCTCCTTGTCGTGGGGAGCTTCAGACGATGCTAGGGGTGTTCCCGCCCTCTTTCGGGTATTAGTCACTACCAGGGCGTCCGGTTTCAGTTGCCCCCTTATGTACAGCAGGACTGATTGGGCTGCCCTGAACAGTTTTTCGATCCTGGGGTTTACTGCCCTGGTGAGGTTGGGATTGCAAAGGGAAGGGTCCATTCTCCTTTGTATAGACTTGAGAATAGGGATGGCCTGGGCAACAGGTCTCTTTTCTCCCACTAGTTCCTCGGCAAAGTCCCTCTCCTCCTGTGCTCCCCGAGTATCTATGTAGAAGCGTTCAGCCGCTCTAGATAAAACCTCATTTAAGAGAGGTTGGTTGTTGACAGGAGAGTCGGTAACCAGAGGTTCTTTGCCTACTGGGGAGTCTACTCTGTAGGCTTCTGGGTCATCTTCGTCCTCCTCTTGGTCCTCGTCATAACCATAGTAATCCATCCCAGTTTGGTAGTCCAACGTGGCCAATTCTGGATCCTCGTGTAATGGATCCTCAGCATACTGAGAGTATGGCTGTATGTAGAAAGGGTCAGAAGACCGACTTTGCGTTGGCGCCTCAACTCGAGGTTTCTTACCAGGGGATTGCGGGTCCCTAGACCCTGAGGGGGTAGCCCCGTCAGGGGTATAGGAGAGGAAGTGCTCTGGATTCTTAGCAAAAAAGTCTGCTAGGGATGACATTCTAGACATAACTCTGTCTATACCCTCACTTGACCATTATTTGGAGCTGGGGATTACCCTTTCCTGGGAGGGTTTCCCTGCCATATCCTGACCCTGACTGGACCTATGGCCTTGTGCAGGGGTCTTGGAAATATTTACAGAAGACTGTGACCTGTCTTTATGTTTCTGTTGTGCAGAAGAAGGCTGAAAATGTATCTTTTGCTGCTTTCCCCCCCTCCCCGTGAGTGGAAGAGTGCTTCCCTGGTGTTTTCACCTTTTCAGAGCTTTTCGATGTCAAGATTCGGGGGTAGTGTCCCCTTTCCTTAGAGTGTGGAGGTTGGGACACGGGAGCGGCCGTCAGGCGGTCTGCTGACGCCGACTCCTGGAGAGCGGCCTGGGGATGGTGGTCGGCTTCGTCTTCCGACGATCGAACCTCCGTTACTTTAGTGAGCGAGGCACTCTTGGCAACAGCGAATGGTTGCCTGGTGTCATGCGGCGATCTTGACCGCGAACGCCCAGAGGACACCGATTCGGTGGACCGTTCTCTGTGTGCCTCTTTCCGGGAACTCGATGCGCGCGTGTAACACTCACCTGGTATCCACGGGGATGGCACTCAGCCTATTCTGACCTCTTACTACCTCAAACCCTTCCCTGGAGTCTACTCGACTGGAGACTGGGCCTGAAACAAAGGATTGGTAGAGTTTAACTCCCTATTGTCTCTGTGTGCTTGAACCCCTTCTTCCCTTTGATCCACAGCTCACCTTGTTTTCTTGGAAAGTGTGCTCTCTGTCCTGCTTTCAGCGCAGGGGCGCGTTGATTGTTGCAGGCTCATCATTGCTGTCTGGTTACTTCACTGGCAAGAGTCCGACAGGTAAGTATAATGAGTCTTTTGAACAGTTTTCTAACTTCGTTCCTTTCCTTCCTTAGATGATGGCCGGAGTCCGGGGATCGCAACGTACTGCTGAGATGAGTACCGCTGAAGGTGAGTGAGAGCGCGATGCACGATGCGACCCTTTCGTATTTGTATTGAACTGAGTTCTTTTTCTGTGTCTTTTACGTGGCGCTGTTACGCTCACCTGACTTGTCTTGTCTTTTTCTCCCTAGGCGCTGTGATGTGGCTGCGAGTCCAGATGTCGCCGTAGAACGTGGTGGTATCTTGTACAGGTGAGTGAGATGCGGCGCTGCAGCGATCGATGCGATGTGCTTTTAAATGGACGTCTTCCTTTTCCGGACCGTCGGCGAGATGTCTCCGGAATGCGGATTTAGCAGGTAAGGACTCTTCTTTACCCTTTTCTCTTCTCTTCTCTCTTTGCAGGTGTTCCAGGATGCTGGCAGGAGTGGCAGAAGACAGAATGCAGGAGCAAACACGGTGAGCGTCCAGCTGCTAGATGCAGAACAACGCGAAGCGTGAGTTGCTGCTTGGGCGTGGCTTAAATAGCCTTCAAAGTAGTTCCAGGTATGTATCCTTCCTCTCAGGTATGTATTCTTCCCCTGACCACACCCGTGTGGTTAAGTAGTTCCAAAGATAAAGTAGTCCCATTCAGGCCTCAGAAGGCCTGGATGTTGCAGCATGGTCTGCATCAGGTAAGTTAACACTAAGCACCTTTAACACAAAGTCCCCTTTTATGAGCCTGGCGCCTATGACGCCAGGACTGTGGCCCGATATGAGCCTGGCTCCAAAGGCGCCAGGACTGAGTCCAAAGAGCCCCTATTTGAGGCTGTTGTGACTTCCCTTGAAGACATGTCGTCTGCCTCTGGGGTAGCTGGGTCTTGTCTGGCACCTTGGAGGTAGGCATCATGACAGTACCCCCTCCCAAGGCCCCTCCCAAGTTCGTCCTTTCCGGGGGTTTCGGCTTGCTTGGAAATTTTCGGTGGAATCTTTGCACTAATCGCGGGGCGTGTACATGGTCACTTGGTTCCCATGATCTTTCCTGAGGTCCGTACCCCTTCCAATCAACTGGATAGAAGAGTTTTGATTTTAACATTTTGGAATCCAATATGTCCTTAACTTAAAATTCTAATTCCCCATTAATTTGAATCGGTTCAGGTGGTTTGCTTAGTCTGGTTCCAAGCTGCACCGGTTTTAAAGGTGATGCATGAAAAACGGGATGAATTCGCATGTTGGCTGGTAGATCGAGTTTAAAGGCCACCGGGTTAATTATAGCTTTGATGGGATAGGGTCCAATGTATCTGGGATTAAAAGTCAGCGGTCCTTTGAGAGGCAAATGCTTGGTTGCCAGCCACACCTGGTCTCCAATCTGGTACGAAGGTGCTTCACTCCGATGTAGATCAGCATTTTCTTTGTATTTTTTCTTGGCTTGTTGCAAATGAGTTGTAGCTTCCTTGAAGGCTCGGGTTATAGTAGAATGCAAATGATCAACTGCAGGCATTTCCAGGTTTTGAGGAGGGTCTAGGTCTGAGGTTCTAGGATGATGACCATACAAGGTGTAAAAATGGGTTTGTCCTGTTCCAGAATGTACAGAATTGTTATATGCATACTCTGCGATCCATAGAATATCTTTCCAGCTGTTTTCAGATTGATGTAACATGCACCGAAGATAATTGTTCAAGGGTTTAGTTAGTCCTCTCGGTTTGACCATCGGTCTGGGGATGGTGACTAGTGGATAAGCGTACATCAATTTGTGCCAGTTGGCAACATTTCCTCCAAAAATGGGAAATAAATTGGCTTCCTCGGTCTGAGATTAATATGGATGGAAAACTATGCATACGAACTATGTTTTCCAGAAATTCCTTGGCCAAGATAGAGGCTGAAGGTACCCCTTTTAAAAGGATAAAGTGGGCCATCTTGGAGAACAGATCCACGATTACCAAGGTAGTGTTATATCCATAGCAAGGAGGCAGGTCGGTAATAAAGTCCATTGACAAGGTGTGCCAAGGGGCCGGTGGAATATCCAAGGGTTGTAGGAGACCGGCTGGTCTCTTCTTTTGACCTTTATTTTGAGCGCAAACTCCGCAAGACATCACAAAAGATTTTATGTCTTTTCTCCAGGATGGCCACCAGAATTGTCGTTTGATCTTTTCCTCAGTTTTTGCGATACCAGGATTTCCTTCCATTAATGTATCATGATAGTGAGCAATGACCAATTCTTGCAGTTCTTTGTTGGGCAGAAATAACCGCCCCTGGAAGTACGGTAAATCGTTATTAACGGAAAAGTGTGACCCCTTTTGAGTCCATTCTTGCAAGGCTGTGGAATTTAAAAGTTGTTAAACTCGAGTTTGAACGTCCTCTATAGTTTGTAAAGAGGTCAAGCCTAAAATTCTTTGTTCGGGTCTAATTGGTACTGGTTCTAAGTTTGAATTTGTTTCATCCATTCCAATCCGGGATAAAGCGGCCGCTTTGCCATTCTTGCAACCAGGGCGGTACGGGATTATGAAATCAAATTCTGCAAAGAATAAAGCCCATCGGAGTTGGCGGGATGATTGGGCTTTGGCCGTTTTTAGATATTGCAAATTCCTGTGATCTGTAATCACCGTAATGGTGTGTCTTGCGCCGAGGAGGTAATGACGCCAAGCCTTGAAGGCGGATTTAATAGCTAGTAATTCTTTGTCGGTGATTGCGTAATTGATTTCAGGAGCCGTGAATTTCCTGGACCAAAAGGCTACAGGGTGCATCTGGTTAGTTTCTGGATCCCTTTGAGACAAGACAGCACCCATGGCCAAACTGGAAGCGTCGGTTTCAACAATGTAAGGGAGATCTGGGCGCGGATGCTTCAATATAGGGGCGGAGGTGAATTTGGTCTTTAGGTCTTGAAAGGCCTGTTCTGCCTCAGGAGTCCATTGGAAACGTTTATTCTTCCGTAAGAGGGCTGTTATGGGTTGAAGATGAATCTTCGATAGAAATTGGCAAAGCCAAGCATACTCTGAACCCCCTTAACAGAGTTAGGAGATGGCCATTTGAGGATGGCGTCCACCTTTCACGAGTCCATTCGGACTCCTTTAGGTGTCAGGATGAATCCGAGAAACTCGACTTCTGTGGTATGAAAAACGCATTTTTTGAGTTTCGCAAACAGGTTGTGCTGGCGCAATTTCTCAAGAACTGCCATGACATGTTTTCTGTGTTCAGATTCCGAGGAGGAGTATACCAGGATGTCATCGATATATACAGTGACACAAACATCGATAAGTTCCCGAAGAACATCATTCATAAAGTATTGAAAGGCGGCAGATGCGTTGCATAATCCGAAGGGCATCACCTGATATTCAAAGAGCCCATATTTGGTGCGGAATGCAGTCTTCCATTCGTCGCCTTCTTTTATACGTACCAGGTGATAAGCTCCTCAGAGATCTAACTTGGTGTATATACAAGCATCTTTTACCTGGTCAAGAAGTTCAGGGATCAGAGGCAGAGGATAACGATTCTTAATCGTTATTTGATTTAGGGCGCGGTAGTCAATACATGTTCTAAGGTCGCCTTCTTTTTTCGGCACGAAGAACAGAGCTGAGGAAACAGGAGACTTTGACGGGCGAATAAAACCGTTGGCAAGATACTGATCTAAATACTGACGCAAATGAACGTTCTCAGGTTCAGTAGGAGCATAAATACTACTACAGGGCGGTTGAGCATTGGGTACCAGGTCGATTTGACAATTGTACGACCGGTGGGGAGGTAACGTGTTTGCCTGTTCTTTTTGAAAAACGTCTTGGAACTCTTGGTATTCAACCGGTAGTTGTATCGTGGTGGAAGTTACTGTGGCCAGACCCATATCTGGATTTCTTGGATAACAAGTCAGTTCACAATCAGGAAAGGTTATTCTCTTTGCTCGCCAGTCAATTCGAGGATTATGTGTTTCTAACCAAGGGATTCCTAGAATTACTTGAAATTGTGGGGGCCTTGATTACATCGAACACAATTGCTTCCCGATGTCCATCCTGTCCCACTAGTGTCATTTCTGTAGTGGAATGTGTTACCGGCCCTGAGGCTATTTGGGTTCCATCTACTGTAGTAATGACATCCTTGTTAACTTTCGGACGGAGAGGAAGATTAATCCTGGAGGCCAATTCACGATCTACGTAGTTTCCAATAGCTCCACTGTCAATGTATGCTTTTATAGCATGCAACCGCTGAGGCTGTTTCGGGTCCACGAGCACCATTGGCATGACAAAATGCGAGGTCAAAGAGTCTGTTTTCAAGCTCGGCAAGCAGACCTCTACGCTTGTCGGGCTTGACCGTTTCCCGAATCAGGTTCTATTAAATTGTTGTCCTTGGCTCCAATCACCTTCTTAGGTGGCTTCACCGGGCAGTCTCGTAGAAAGTGACCAGAAGCCCCGCAACAGAGACATAGTTGCTTTTGCCGTCTTCTCTCTCGTTCCTTCTGCGTCAATGGTCCTTTAACACCGCCGATCTGCATAGGTTCTGAAACATCGGTACTCTTAGGGTTAGCGTGAGTTTTGATCAGCACTCGAGTTTCGAACTTGGACTGATCTGACTTTCTAGTTTGCAGTCTGTGGTCAAGTTGGACCACTAAGTCTATGTATTCTGCGCAGGCTTGAGGAGGATTTACTATTTGAGCTAGAACATCCTTAAGTTCTCCGTGCAGGCCTCGATGAAATATTGTGATCCTTTTATTTTCAGGCCACCCAGTTTCTACAACCAGCCTATTAAAGGTGGCAATATAAGATAAGAGATCTTGGTTACCTTGTCGTAAGGATAGTAGTTCGTTGTCAAGGGCCTGTCCCTGAGAGTGTCGAGCGAATAATCTTTCCATGCTCGCCTGGAAGCTTTGAAAATCCTGGAGAATTGGGTCATCCTGACTTACCAACGGAACAGACCAATCGGCAGCACAGCCACTGAGATAAGATAATACAAAAGCTACCTTGGTTTGATCATTAGGGAAGGCCCCAGGTCTGCATAGAAAGTGTAGGCGAGATTGGTTCATAAAAACAGCATATTTCTTGGGGTCCCCCGCAAAACGTTCAGGCGGGGCCAAAGGCATGTTTCCAGGTAGATTAATTTGTACCGGGTTATTCGAAACCATTGACGAGGCATTACCCCCAGAACTAGTTAAAGGAGTTTGTCCTGCTTGACCCTACAACAATTGTTTGGCCAGGTCATCAGTTATTTCCTTGGATAAGATTAATTCTCTTTTAAGAGCATTAGTTTCCTGGCGGGCGGAGTGTACTTCCTCCCTTAATTCCCCCCAAAAGCTGAGCCAGCTGGTCTGTCTCTGAAGTTTCCATAGCGCCCGGGTGGGAAATTGTAGGTAGTCTTTGCGTTCTGTTACGCTCACCTGACTCCCAAAGAGGCGCAGGTCTGGTTTGGAGTGTTGTTGCTTCTTCTATGGTGAAGCGCAGGACCCGGAAGATGGACTGGACCGGACCTTCGAATCTGGCTTGTCTGGCTCGCAGGAATATCTTTCTGTATGTGAAAAGGGAGTATTAACAATCTGCGGGAGAAAGTATAAGCCTCCCTTCTCTCCCCTCTACGAAACCCTCCTGTGACCCCCACGTGAAGTCTCACCTTAGGGTTTGAAAGGGTGAGCTCTCCATCCTGCTTCTCATGCAGGGGCGCGTTGTATCCAGTTACTTCACTGGGATTTTGATTGTAGAGGGTTCAAGTTTTGTTTTCCCAGTATAGTATCATAAGGATTCTGTTAATGAGTATGATTCTGCAATAATAATTGTTGGTTGTCCCTTTTTCAGGTGCAGAAACTATTCCGAGAAGAGCTGTGGAACCGAAGATTGAGACTCTGGTGAGCTTGATGAGAGTTCTCTCAGTGTCCTTGTATCAATGCGCTCACTAACGCTGATGTCTTTTTTTCCCCATAGGGGCCGGGGTCCGGAAATGCCTGGATGCGGCACCGACCCGAAATGAAGTTGGAATAACCCAACAGGTAAGCTTTGTAATGGAAATTAAGGTTTCCTTGTTTTCTTTCCCCTCTCACCTTTATTCTTGTCTTTTTCTTCCTAGGCGCGGTGATGTGGCTGCGAGTCCAGATGTCGCCGTAGAACGTGGTGGTACCTTGTACAGGTGAGTGAGATGCGGCGCTGCAGCGATCGATGCGATGTGCTTTTAAATGGATGTCTTCCTTTTCAGGACCGTCGGCGAGATGTCTCCGGAATGCGGATTTAGGAGGTAAGGACTCTTCTTTACCCTTTTCTCTTCTCTTCTCTCTTTGCAGGTGTTCCAGGATGCTGGCAGGAGTGGCAGAAGACAGAATGCAGGAGCAAACACGGTGAGCGTCCAGCTGCTAGATGCAGAACAACGCGAAGCGTGAGTTGCTGCTTCAGCGTGGCTTAAATAGCCTTCAAAGTAGTTCCAGGTATTTATCCTTCCTCGCAGGTATGTATTCTTCCCCTGACCATACCCGTGTGGTTAAGTAGTTCCAAAGATAAAGTAGTCCCATTCAGGCCTCAGAAGGCCTGGATGTTGCAGCATGGTCTACATGTCCAAAGAGCCCCTACTTGAAGCTGTTGTGACTTCCCTTGAAGACATGATGTCTGCCTCTGGGGTAGCTGGGTCTTGTCTGGCACCTTGGAGGTAGGCATCATGACAGGCGCAACGTTTTCAGCGTGGATGCTGGTTATGAAGAAGAATTACGTACGGTGAGTAAGCGTGGTATGCCGCGCCTCTAGATGTTTCCACGCTAACCTGGAGTGTCTTTTCCCTCTTGCAGATGGATGAGAAGTCCCAGAGACAGAGTTCCCTCAGAGCAGCTGGATTCAGGTAAGCGTTTGAAGCTCGTACAGTCTTTAAAAATAAGCGAAGATTTGCTGAATGCTTACTAATGCTTTTTTTCTTAGGAAGCGGCATGCCGGGATGGGAATAACACCACCGAAGATGCCCGCAGAACAGAAGAAGCGATGAACGAAGGGCAGACGCGCTGCAAGGTAAGGCTGTTCCTAACTGTGTTCTTGTTCTTGCAGGAGCTGAGCGCAGAAGAAAGATGTAGGCCTAATGTAGACCGATCAGAACACAGTGAGTGTCACGCTGCAGGTGCAGAAAACAAAGCATGTTTCTCAGCCTGGGCGTGGCTTGAATAGTCTCTGGGTATCCCAGATTTCTCTGGGCTGAACCACACCCAAAAGACTAGACTGCACATGCAGTTCTGGGAACCAAAATATGTGGGGACATCCATCTTGTCCCATCAATGCACTACAAGTCCAATCCCCAATGTTATCCTATGGGATTGAGTGAGTCTGGTGCCACAAGCGCTATGTCTGACTCCAAGTGGGTCTTTGGAGGGATGGCAAAGCCCTTCAGGGCCATGTAGGTGATCGTGGCCTGGCTCCAGCCTGACATCTTGGAGGGCTGGGGACATGAGGGGCAGGAATCATGACAGCGCGTCGAGTCTCAGTTGGACTTCGAGTGTTTAGTGGAAGTGGTGTGGGTAGCGCTCATGTCGCCGGGGGTGTTCCCCATAGCTGCCCTGCCGGACAACCTTCCAAGGTCGGGGACTTGCGCTTGGCTGTCTCTCGATGCCACGTTGCCCTCGCCGTCCGATAGCACGGCGTTGCTGCCATCAATGAAGGCGCCCTCCGCTTCCATGGCCTCTCGTTGCCTGGCGTGGTGGGCACAACGTTTGATCGAACGGTCCTTTAGAGTTTTCGGCTTAAACCGACTACACGCTCTGCAGTTCGCCTCGGGGTGGTCCCTCGGCAAGCAGAGGTTACAGGTGGGGTGATGTCAACCCAAGGGTACATGCGGTTGCACTTGGGGCAAAATTGGAAAGGGGTACCCTCCATACGCACCTTGTGGCAGCGGGCTAGTGTGTGTAGGAATATATAAGAAAAATATATGAGAGTATGTACCACCCCACACTCTCCCTACTTGCAGGGCCGAGGCCAGAGGCATTCCGAGGCCCAAAGTCTGTCATGCAGCTCTCAACGGTTGTTTTCTTCTCCGGGCCGGCATCGAGTGTCGAACTTCGGTGACTCACCGTTGGGATGGAGAAAATGGGGAAATATTATGATATTTTGCAAAATTATGGCTAAAGCCAGGGAACTCCGCGGGATGCTTCTGACCAGTATGGCGTAAAAAAAACAATCTGAGGGTCCTAGACGCGTGAGGGATCATGGGTACAGTGGACGTCACACTAGGGATAGTATTACTGACATGCCCTGTGTTGACGCCCATTTTCCAGTTTGGAAAAACAAACTGTAGTACTCCGCAGCTTCCACTAGATGTCGGCTTATGCACAGCATGTGCTATAAGCAGATTTCACAAGCCTCAGAAATAAATATATATATATATATATATATATCCTGTGCAGTCCCAACTTTTAATTAGTAGACATTTTAGAAATAGGAGGCATTTGAAGTACCACATGCTTTTACCATTGCCATAATACTCATGAGGCCCATAGTGGAACAAGTCAAATTATAATCTGTAGCACAATCAGAACTGCATGACCAAGACCTTTAGATGAACACTCTTCCCCTCAGGAAAGAGGGAGACATCTCCACTTGGAACAGGAGTAGGTACATCTAAATACAGACCATCAAGTATGTTGCTATTAAAAGCACAATAATAGTTGAGCATGTACTAATGACTCCCTGTAAAATATGAGATGTTGTTACAGTTCAAATGCTTCCAACATCTGTATGGTCAATGTCTTTCTCACCTATGATGCTTCAGCAGCTTCCCTGTGTACAATAAAGTACAAAATAACAATCAAGCAATTGACATAGAAGATCACTATATTTTGCAAATAGCCTTACCTTAATACTGTTTAATCCCGATGGTCCCAACAGTACACCACAAATAACATAGCCGAACATTGTGGGCAGTCCTATCATTGTGCATAACCAACCACATGGCAAAGACAACATTCCAATGGTAACAATGTCCTAAATCAGAGAAAAATAAAAATTATTTTATTTAGTAATAATAATGATGCATGTGTCCACTATCAGACAACTTAACCTGAATCAGCTCCTTAAACTTACAAAATAGTTATTATCACTGGTGGATGTGTTGAAATGCATTTCATCCACCTTTGACGGATGACTGGCAGAATTAGCCCCACCAGCATTTGGCCTGTTACCTACAGGCTGCACACAGATCTCTACAGCAGGTGCTCAAAACATGGATATGCTTTACCAGTAATTAAAGAAGAGCATGAACACATGTGTGGGGATATACTCAACCATGTTTCTTTCTTTTTCAGAAGGTGGGGGGGTGTAAACACACCTTATAAATGTCCATATTATGATAAGCATGTACTGTTCTGCACAGTACAGCAAACATTTTTAGCTGCTACAAATGTAACACAGCTACATGAAAGATCTCACTGAGTACAATTACTTAACAGACACTATACCAGTTTACCTCCTGATCTTAGTTAAAATAACAGCTGAAACGTATAGCACGGGGAAGGAGACCACAATTTTTAACCCCAAGTTTACAGCCTCAAGATTTTGTGCTAAATCTACGGTTCACTGCTAATCTATATGACATCTGGAGAATGGATGGCAATTTTCCCTTAACATTGCATTAAAGTCATGAATAGTGACAATAATAAAGGGCATTTTGGCTTAGAACGATAATGATTTGCTTAAATCAAGTTGCAACTCAAGCACTACTAAAAGAGAATATATTCAAGCGTCACCTTTATATCTTAGAGCCACGTCATACTGATTCACAATGCGTCTTATCTGGTTGTAAGTGATTGTAACAAATTTCCTTTTTGATTTTCTTTTACTAATTATTTGACAAAGTCACAGATGACTTTTCCAGATGTTGGCATTAGCACCTGGGTAGGTGCATTAACCAATCAGTTCATTCCAAATGTGGGTTTAAACGGTTTATCCAAGCCTGCGTTTGGAGCAAGCCCAGGGCTCTTTGCACCTGCCTGCCATTTTCTGGCTCCTACAGAAAATGCCAGCCAGGCTAAAATGTCCCACTATTATTTCACCCCCTTCCAACAAACCAATTTCATGACTTCCTTACCCGCTTGCTGTCACTCCCTCCACCGGAACAATTGGCACCAGGGAAATAGCAAAAGGACAACAAGTAGATCACTTGTCCTTTTGAATGCCTTGACGGCCATATTCTTTTTTTAACTTGTGAAACTACTGCTGTTCATTTTTACAAGTTAAAAAAAGCCAATAATGTTAACAGCAATAATACAAGGCCTACATTTGTGCGGATTAGCTCCGACTCCAGGCCCTTACCACATAGTACAGGTCTTGAACTGTGTATCATTACTCAATTATAGCCCTTGAAATTTTAATAAAGCACTCTACTGGACAATCTGTAGGCTTTATAAGCCATTATAGCTTACAGCATGGATACAATGCCACATTCAAAGCTTACTGTCATCTCAGAGAATTCCCACAACCAATTGCTCACAAACACTGGGTGAGTTTAATACAAACAGGTCTGTGCCTGTTCGTACCTGCAGCCAACTTCCAGCAAATGATACGGCTGATTTGAATACTATCAAAAAGCACCTGCATGCCAATGTTAAAGTCAATACCAACAACCTCTTGGGTATGACCCACAGGAATTATAAAAAGCTAAACCAATTATATCATATGCATATCCCTTAAAATTGCGACAAATCCCAGGATGTCGTCACTGCTTCCGAAGCGGTTGCCCCTTCCCATGAGACCAGGGTGGTGAGATCACTATCCGGTAGTCCATCTGGTGGTGGAACTCAGCAGCAGGTTCTCGTGGGAGGGGAAACACCCTTTGGGATCAGTGACGACAACATCAGGAGAACACCGTATTCCAACAAATCACATGACCTTAAGACCACCCCCTTCCCACAGTTACCCCACCATTCCTTCACCTCCTTCCTCTTCAGTCATATCCTTAGCCCCTATTCACTTTTCTAAAGCAGTCCAGGTAGAAAGTTGTGAGAGAAGGAGGATCCTTTGTGAGTTACCACATCAGCGCTCAAATTAGTACTGAGCGAGGAGGAAGTGCGGAGCAATACCAAATAACCATCGGATCCACAATTGATTGGAAGACAAGATAAAAACTGAAAAGGGACTTGACATGGCATCAAGCCCTCCCTTGAGGAACCGCGAGAGCCCATACGGGCCCAACGTGCAGGTGGATGCTGACAGATGCCTGGGGGGGGGAGGGGGGGAAGAGAGAGAGAAAGAGAGAGAAAGAGAGAGAGAGAAAGAGAGAGATAGAAAGAGATAGAAAGAGAAAGAGAGAGAAAGAGAGAAAGAGAGAGAGAGATATAGATATATATATATTCAGGAAGTGAGGACCGCAAGGCCTGCAGGCGGACTAAGATTCCGGGAGCCCTCGAGGACCGGAAAGCGCAAGATCACACTTTCCCAGAAGGAAAGAAGAACGTGGAGTCGCTGCAGAGTGAGGGAACCTCAGGAAGTTACAGAAGCCCGCAAGAGTCCACCTACCTCAAGGAAGCGGACACTTGCGCAGACCACACCACAAGGTAAACGGGTGTCGAAAAAAGCGCTGAAGCCTCAAGGAGGTGGTGGCACGAATGGGAAGGCTGGGAAAGGAGAGGAGGGTCCGGTACCCTACTGCAGTGGGAGAAAAGCAAAGAAGTACATGAACTTGCACTAAGGCTTGGCAGAAGAGTGAAACAAGCCCACAAAGGAAAACTCAAGTTGGAAATTGAGAGTCTGAGACTCGCATCCAAATAAAGAGAACTGGAAGTTAATGGACAGTTCATACATTACTTGACTGGTTAGTGAAGCAAGTCTGTATGTGCCAGTACAACCTGGGGAGTGCATCGAGGATACTCTTCTTCATCACAGTACATGGTCAGAGAGAACCAGGTCTGCCCACTGGGGTCAGAGACCCACTACAGCTTGGGGAGAGCATGCAGGCTGTTCTTCGGTGCAGTATATGGCAAGAGGAAGCCAGAGCTGCCAACCAGGGTCTGGAACCACAAGAACTAAAGACATACGCCTGAGGAAGGCCGGGGGGTGGTAGACATTCCCCCAATAGCTAAGGAGTGGCTGAAACCACATTGGGAAAATCCTTCCAAGACAAGAAGTACCTTTTGTCCAGGGAAAGGGAGTCATTCCACTGGACCAAGAAGACTTCTCCTTTGATTTAGTTAGCGTAGAGTATAAGGGACAGAGTTAAGATTTTGACACTGGACATTGGGACTTTTGCTTTGGACATTCTGACACCAGTTATTCCAGTTGAGGCAGGGAAACCCCTCTGAGAGTTAGGACGAGATAGGGGTTTCTTTTCCTTTTTACCACTGAAAAAAAGTGTATAGAAATCAATATGACCCCTCTGTGTCAGAGTCTTACTTCTGCATCCTTACAATAATCAAATTCTTATATGGTGCTACAAATCCATGGGTCTCAGAGCGCTGAAATAACATTATTATCCCACAGAGTGGTACTCCATTTATCAACCTCAGAAGAATGAAAGTCTGAGTTGACCTTGCTGGGATTTGAATGTGCCACAGCAGGCTACACACAGATATCAGGGGCGAGCGATTAGCTCACTGTGCTATCTGACCGGCTGATATAAAGGAATTCATTGCATTCTCCATTTATGCCATTTTGTCTGTGGAAAATGATGGGTAATACACCCCCCCCACCCACCATTCTCATCCATTTCAATGTATCCACTACCTTTGATACTGCAAACCATCAAACTATACTTAAAGGGCTTGAATCATTGATAGGCATTAACGGTTCTGCCTTAAACTGGATTGTCTTCCTACATAGCACTGCATCAATGCTCAGGTTATGTAATTTAATGTCTTTGGCCTCCCCGGTTACTTGCACAGCCCAACCCAAAGATATTAATTGGTCCCATTGCTTTTCAACATTAATGCAAATCCACTGGCAGACCTCATTGTTCCTCTTGCAAATTGCTTCTAAATGTACGCAGTTGATACTGTGTGTGACATGTCAGAGACCTGCCCCTGTCAAGAGGGGATGGGGAACCCAACTCAGCGTGGATTGGGAGGCCTACCACGAGGATTCCAACAGCCAGTCCTGCTCAAGTGGCAGGGTGCAGGAGTTGGGAGGGCCCCGTACCTGGCCATCCTTCATGTGCCGACATGCTTGTACTGTGTGTACCACGGTTGACCATCCAATGCCTGCACTGCCCAATTCCGGACAGTTTCTTTCTCTTTATTTCTTTATTTATTTATTTCCTAATGCAACACAAATCAACGACTCCATTGAGGAATTAGGCTTCACCCAAAAGGTAGCAGGCGCTACTCATACTAAGGGCAGAACCCTTGAATGGATAGCGGAACACCATTGTGTAACGTCCATTAATGTCATAACACCTTTGCCCTGGACTGATCATCATTTGATCTCATTCACCCTTGAAACCACAGCTCCCCATTCTACTATCAGTATAGCCCTGCTATTCCTACAAGGAACAAAAAGACCATTACAGCTGACAAAATTATTCCTCTGATCATCCCTACTTTGAATTCTCTCCCTGACTCTGCAGACCCATCTACCTTGGTCAAAGACTACAATAAGGTAATGTTATCCGCCTTAGATACCATAGCACCTTTGAAAATTAGAAAAAACAAACAGAAAAAAACATGTTAATTCATGGTTCTCTCCCCACATAAAAGCCAAACGACTCGAAAAACGTAAATGTGAACAGATATGGAGATTAAACCCCTCTGAAACTAACAAAAACAACCTCTTCAAATTAGCCTCGCTATACAAAAAAGAAATAATCCTTGCTAAACAAGAATCCTACAACTTGCGCATCACTCAAGCTAAGTCCAACACTAAAGAACTATTCACAATCCTCAAAGAACTGGAAACACCTATCCAAGCCCCTGACACTTGCCTTAAGGACAAAACCTGGTGGACTAGTATTCAGAGCGCCCTAGCCAACAAAATAACGACTTTGCAGGCAAAGATTAACAAAAAAGAATCCCTCCTCCTCGCCTGCAACTCTAACAACACTACGACCCTTGTGCCTTCAAACGCCTCCTCACCTCTCACCCTGTCCAAAATATCTAAAACCCTTTTTAACTTTAAGTGTCCACTCTAGAAGTTGAAAAGGTTATCTTAACTCTCAAACCGTCCAACTGCCAAGGCGACCCTTGCCCCGCACAAATTATAAAGGATGCCGCAAGGGACCTTTCCCCTTTTATATCCAAACTCATAAACGCCTCATTCTCTTCTGGTACCATTCCCAACAACTTGAAACAATCATGGGTCCTCCCACTTCTAAAAAAACAAACACTTGACCCGAACATTCCCACAAATTATCGTCCCATCACGACTGTACCATTCCTGCTTAAAATTCTGGACAAGGTAGCGTACCTCCAAATTCAACAATACCTGGAATACAACCACCTCCTAGTAGTACGTCAGTCAGGTTTTGGACCGCAACACGGAACGGAAACTGCACCGATTGACCTTAAAGCACAAATAGACACCCTGAGAGACAATGGTAACACAGCACTACTTCTGTTGCTCGACCTCTCAGCAGCGTTTGACTTGGTTGACCATAAGACTCTCTGCCACCACTTAGACTCGGCCACCCACTTCTCACAAGAAGCCATAGACTGGATTCAATCCTTCTTAGACAATAGAACTCTGTGGGTCTTCGCACCTTCAGCAGCCGCAGACCCTATTCCCATCACTTGCGGTGTGCCTCAGGGCTCATGTGTTTCACCCACTCTGTACAACATCTTCACAAAGCCCCTTTTTGATGATCTAGACGGCCTGGGAATCAACTATACTAACTATGCAGATGATACACAGATCCTCATCCCGTTGACCGGAGATTGCGACAAGGATTTGGCCTTTGTGAACAGAGTATATCTCATCATCCAGGCATGGATGGCCTCTCATGGACTATGCCTGAATGATGACAAAACAGAACTTCTCATTTTGGGTACTACGACGAAATATCAATACATTAGGCCATCTATATTCTAACTTCACCATAGACAATAACAATATCCCAGTAGGCAAGGAAGTGAAAACTCTTGGCTTCTACCTTGACTCTACTCTCACCTTCAAAAAACAAGTGAACTCCATGGCCTCGGCCACCGCCTGCACTTGTAAGCTAATTAGAGCAGCTAAGCCTTTCCTTACACCTAACAATTGCATCAATCTAGCAAGAGTCTTGGTATTATCTAAACTAGATTATTGTAACGCCCTATACATAGGTTGCAACAAATACATTACCAATAAGATACAGATTTTACAAAACAATGCTTTAAGAGCAGCCCTCAACATTCCCAAGAGAGCTCACATATCTGACTTCAGAAGATCAATCAACTGGCTCTCCACCAAAGATAAAATCTTCCTCAAATCTGCCTCCTTAGTTCACAAATGCTTACACATGGCCGCCCCCAGTACCTTACTTCCAGATTCCGGAGACAATTCACTAATGGACCCTCTAGAACAGCTAATACTAATCTACATCTTGTGCCTAGATACAAACGTATAAAGACTGGTGGTAGTAGCTTCCCAGTCAAAGCTGCCCAAAACTGGAACTCACTCCCACCATCCTTAAGAGAAGACATGCCCTACTCACGCTTCAGATCTAACCTCACCCAATGGATTAAGGAACATGACATCTGACCTTCCACCACACCGCCACACCACTGTCCACTACTGCGTATAACTGTATATATATATCTGTATAATTGTATATATTGTATATAACTGTGGCGCGATGCTCCTCATTAGCCCTTGCCCTTTTGTATGATACAAGCCAACACTGTTTATTATTATTTTGTACTGTAACGCACAGCAATGTAACCTAAGCTGAACAACCCACTTTTCCTTGTTCTGCGCCCTAATACCTTCGGGTCTGGTGCGCATAATAAATAAACAAACAAGTGCTGAAAGCCCACAGGCATCGGGGCGCTACACAGACACAAAGACGTAAGGCAAACAAAACAAAGACAAACATAAAATTGGGTCTTCATGATAAAGGAAGTTATCTCCCAAAAAAATGTTATCTTCGATCTTGTGTGAGAAACCAGAAGATGTCTCACCCACTAGTCCACAGGGATCTGTCATCCAGGTGGCAAGGACACGGCCATCGCTTTTGGATCCAGTGTTCCTGGGGGTGGACCAGTGCGAGAGGATCACTTGAGTGAGGGGTCTTCGGGGAGTGGGACACTGGATGATCCCCTTCCCTGTAACACCTTTAATCCAACCTACCAGGTAGGATTCTTAGTAACTCTACCCCCCACCTTTCACAACATAAACACTTTCTCACGGACAGCCTTCTATGAGAGAAAATGGACTAACACCCGAGCCGTATACCAGACATCTCCCAATACAATGGTCAGGCAATTACTGGCCACAACGCACATCTGACTTCCATTACACTTCCCGACACGGATAAAAGACGGAGCACAAGAGCACACTCTGAGCAAGGCAAGGCACACGAGGAAACAGCAGTTCCAAGATGGCAGTTTAACACAAAGAGAAAAGACAGCAAAACAGAAGGGGATGCGAGAAGGGAAGTGCCCTGGACTTTATCAACAAGGAACCGTTACTTTCACGAAACCTCGAGAATAAAAGCATAAGACCAGGAAACCAGGATGAAGAATCCTGCTTGTGTGTTGCAGGTATCTGGGGCCCTCCTGTGTCGATAATCAAGGTTGGGAGAATTCTGCTGCTGTGGTACTGTCCTTGGCTCCCACAACAAAGCAGTGCCAGTGAAATCAACACAGCTGGTGAGTTGGGGAGGCCGATACCAGACCTTTCTCTGTTGAAGCCAAGGTTGCAAGCAGCAACACTGTATGGTGAGCGCTGAAGCGAACAGTGTATGAAAAGCATGTGATAACCAATGTGAGTAAAATTGAACAACAGAGTAGTGATTGAACTGTGAACCAAGATACAATACCTTTGACAGAGTGGTCAGGCACCACATGCATGCTCATTTCGAAGGTCTCTGTAAGGTATCCAACTGAGAGTTTGTAAAAGTGAAGGAGTGGCAAAGGATTGTGAATCGAAGTGGTCCTGCAACCGGTCAAGCAAAATCCTGTGCACAATCGAAAGTCTTCGATGTCAATACTGCCAAGAGATTTGCAAACAAAGTAGATAAAGTTGGTTCGAGCCCAAACAAGGGAGATCAATCGAAAGTTTTGGGTTAAAGCACGTTTGTGTTCAAGTGAATTTAATTGGTCCAAGCCCGGCGGCGGGATACTGATTGAACATCGTGTTGAAACGGATCTGAGCCAAGCTGAGGGGATTCCGGGGGGGAGGACCGTGAATCACCTGAGAAATTGGATACATGGAAATCCTATTAGCATTGTGTTGAAGGGGATCAGAGCCCAGCTGAGGGGGATCCGAGGTGAATGGGGAATCACCTGAGAAATTGAGTATGTGTGAAATTCTAAGAGGAAAAGGAACGTATTGTTTGTTTGTCAAATCAGGCCCTCTGAAAGAAAAGACTTTAAAAGGCAAAGAGACTTGGGCACAGAAGGCCCTTATACTAATGTTTGAACTGCAACCTCGTGCTAAGAAGCCAGAGACTGTGCCAAGCACTAGTGTGCTGCCTTGTCCCGTGCTGAAAACATCGGAAAGGGAGGCCAACGGCCTGAATATCCTGACATATCATTTCTTGAACACTTCTTTCCAGTACATAACATTGTTTCCCACACTATTTCTATTTAGATTTTTTTTTTAGTATAGGACCTTTTATTTTTACAGGACACCACTAGAACTGCATTATTATTTGATGGTCGTAGCTTGCTTCCATCTTTAGATTTAGGATTAGATAGGCATTTTTCAAACCCCTTTGAAGTTCAATAAACACCCTTAAAGTGTGGTCACTTGTGTCCGTCTTACTGTTGATACCATGCCTTCCTTACACTAGCCAACTATAACATTTGAGTTCAAAGAACACTTTGGTAGATACCGGCAAGTACTTAAGTATGGCAAGTTGCTGCACCCACATCTTACCAAGACAATCCCCGTTTTCCTTGGCACACCAATTGTCCATCTCCAATCTACGTAGAACCTTTAGGTCAGAACATCTAACCACCTCCGTCCGGTCCTTTGACAAAGCCATGCCAATACTTTATTATGTAGGGCCTCTCGCGATTCTTTCCCACATGGTTTCTCAACATTGCTAATAACAAAATTCCTGTGATCCATGACAAAGTCTTAATGTTTTAACCACCGGCGCCGGCATTTGTGTTTTCCTTATTCGCAGACTTCTAGAAAAAGATGGGAGGGTTCTACACTTTACAGATCGATAGGCAAGAGCTGGTTTAGATTTACCTACCTCAAACAGAGGAAGGAACTTAACAGGCAGCAGTTGTGTATTTAGTTCCATAGGCAGAGAGGATATGACAACAGGGGTTAAGTGGAAATTTCAAGGCCCAGGCAATCAGATTTTTCGTATGTGGCGTGCAAAATGTTGTCTATTTTTTCCCAATAGACAATCTGTCTGGCAGGTATTATCCACATGTTGAGTTGTTAATGATGGGGGTGGATTTTCAGTTTGACAAGGCTGCAATTTCTCAACACAATTATCCAAGTCCGCCCATTTACAAAAATCCGAGAAATTATTACACATTCAATTCTTTGGAGATATTAGTCCTAACTAGTATCCATTGATCAGGTGAGTAATGCTCCTACGGACTCCCCCTCCCAAGTCCAGCAATGGCTGGGTATCGTTCTTAATGGCGTCTAAAGTAGCAAGATTGTTTATTTTAACGGACGGCTCCTTAATATTATTCAGAACAGTGATCCTCCCAGAAGCCCCAATAGTATCAAGAAACAGGTCAGTTTTCCCCAAACATAATCTTTGCCTCCTACGAGCACTCAGTGCTAGGACATCAGATAAACGGTCCACCCTGGGCGCAGTGGAAACTGCCCCAAGTTTGGAAACCGAGGCGTCAAATCCATACATTGTAATCGTCAAGACAGGGTCCCTGAACATGGAGCGGGACGATGGCTTTTTTCGTGACAAGCAATTCTTCATAGCAGGCATAATACACGAACAGGCACAGGCTCATTAACACAAAGAAATAGCAAACGCATAAGACTCCATTACTCATGGGGAGAAAGACAGGGTACCTGAAAAGCCAGTCGCTTCCAAATTCAAAAGTAACTGCAGTCCAATAGCAAGTACCCCAGCAATGCACAAGACACACCGGCGCCAGCGTCCAAGGTAAAAGCCCACAGAGCACGGTGCAAGCAAACTGGAACGCCCGAGAGCACTTCAGCCGTTACGGTTAACTTTCCATCTAGCAAAGCAGGAAGGCAAAGAGCAGAGGAAAGGACCCAACAAACTGCAGTAGGGACGTCAAGCCGCACAGTAGAAAAGTTACAGCTGCTTCCGAGGCCTTCCAAGAGGAGACAGGTATCCAAAAACCAGGCTGTACTATGGCGATTAGTCTCACTGTAATGCCCAAAGGACTACCAGTACTAGCAGTCTTAGTGGTGTCAGACAGACAGCAGGGAACTGCAAGACTCCAGAGCGACCCACACGGTGAACCAGCAGAACAAATCACTGTTGCCCAACAGCACAGAATGAGGGACAGTTTGCCAGCCGCCGCTGGGGGCACCTCAGCAGTGCAGCAACCTCTGGGCACCATTCCCAACTGACAGACTGTCCCCTTACCCATCAATGGGAAACAAATCGCCCACCCCCACTTTGCAAACCAGCATGACAAGGTCCCGAAAACTACCAATACGAACAGGGGCATTGATTTGGATTTCAACGGACCACCACTGCCTAAGGATGGTGGACCCGCAAATGAAAAAGGGGTGGGCATTAGACTCCTTTTATGTTTTTGTCCACTTGTAACTACTCCCTGGGAAAAGGAAAGCCAGCGGTTGACACAGTGAACAAAGTGACAGAGAGATCTAAAGGAGGTGTGTGGCCAACAGGCCATGGGATAAGATAGTGCTCTTGAAGGAGCTCCTGCCGATCCGCAATGATCCGACAAAAAACTATATTGAAAGCGGAGCATATGCACCGATTCTGGCTGAGCATGCGAGTGAAGATTTACAGCGTACCAGCAATGAAAATTGGAAGGTGAAGACGGTGTAATAAGCCGGAGAAGAAAGGGTTACAGCTCGAGGACGAAAGAGCCAAAATTGCACCGTAACGAAGACAAAGGGACGGACCTAAGAGATAAAACACCAGAGCTGCATTGCGCAGTGAAACAAGCCCAGAGCACACTATTGGCGTTGAGGGTGGGCAGTCCATTTACGCAGCAAAGACACTTTGTGTTTCATACAGTAACAGTGGCCCTAGTGATCCCGAGCAAGAACAAGGACATATAGCCCGGAGGCAAAAACGCTCATGGTGCGCGCCCTGCTTGAGCAAGGAATCGTCTGAATGCGGACGGGTTTGCCGTGTCGGAAGATAAGCATTGCATTGCATTGTTTAACGAGAAAGAATACACCCGGTCCAGATTGGCACGTTCTGAGCAGGTCACGGATACAATAGCAGAAGGGAAGGGAGACCGGCAGGGACATTGTTGCGGCGAGGAACCAAATATTCAGAGGCGAACGCGAGTAATGAAACTGACACAAATGCAGTGGATAGAGTTGCTGGGTGCTCTGTGAGCGCAGACGAAATCCTCTGCGCCGCGTGGATGCTCCGGATAATAACAGAGGATAACAGCACGATGCTGATAGCGTAAGGATCTGGCAAGTGTGCAGGAGAGCCAGAGATGAGCACGACAGAGCACAGTGAGGCGCAGTGCTTGTGGAGGCCCGATGGCAACCAGCACCGAATGGTCAGCATATGGCAATAAAAGACTTATAGTCTGTGGCGGAGAGCAACGAGGATGCACGACAATGAGGAAATTATCCTTGCCTGTAGCAATTGCACTTTCCAATGAGAGGGAGCAGCCCGGGCCTCCAGGGATACGAAAGTGACGGGGCATCAGAACGTGGGGACTCTGAAGAGCACAGGCACCGGCTAATACATAACACTGGGCAAGTGAAAGGAACTGGCATAAAGAGGAAGGAACGCATGGAGACATCACAGAAGAGCTGCGCATTTTAATGTGAGCAGACTGCCCGAGTACCAGAGTACAATTAAGCATAGGCCCAGCGCAGTGGTTGAGCCGGCACACAAAGCACGTGGCCTGTGAGAGGTGCAGGCTGGTGGGGGATCACCTAAAGTTGGGATCAGCACAGTGAATAGCGGACCGCTGGAAGCCTGTTGTCGCCCACAAGAAAAGAGGAGACAAGACACAGGGGCAGCAGAAAAGAAAGAAGGTAAGGCGTTGGTGGGGGTGAGGGGATCCCTGACTGGACCAACGTAGTGCCTGCACAGATAGAGTGCTCCCCCCGCCACTCCCGGGACTACGCAGAGACCCCTGGCCCCCGTACACACAGACAAGCTGAGGCCCGGCTGAATGGCTGGACTCACACACAGACAGCAAGACCTCAGTGACAGAGACCGAAGTAGATAACGGGGCACAGCCAGTAGAAGCACCACTGCAGATGGAGCTGTAGGGGCCGGGGTGCTAAGTTGCAGACTTCAAGCCTGGCGTTAGCAGAGGTCACCAGAAACAAGAGGGTGCGACCACAAAAAGACGGGGCAGGCACGGGCGCTCCCCATTGGAGCACCCCAGGACGTCACACAGCAAGATATTAAAACCACAACCGGGCCACACGCCCGCAGGACATTGTCAAGACTGACTTTGCAGATCCCCGCGAAGGGAAACTTGCAGCGCACAGAGCGAACAAGAACCCTACAAGACCCAGAAAGAAAATGGCGACTAAAGGGGGCAAAACAAAGAATAAGCAAACCACGCTTGAAACATTTGTATCAGGCCAGACACACCAGTGAGACAAAGAAGAGGACATAGTGAAGGAGCAATCGCAGACCCCGAAGGACTCTGAACCAGATAATCGGCAGATTCTGGAAGCGATGCAGTCCTGCAAACCACGCTGGAAGGCAAGATAGACGCGGTGGCAATCGATTTGGCACTGCTGCGCCAGGATGTCTGCGCAATTGCGGAACGCACAAGCAAGCTAGAGGAACAAGTGAAGGAAAACTCTAAAGTTAGGGCGCAGACGACAAAAGATGTGGATGTCCTCATGCAGAAAGTGAAGCTACTGGACGACAGTGCAGAGAAAGCAAAAGGGTGAGCCCGCAGGAACATACGTATCATCGGCCTGCCAGAAGGCATCCAGAGGGAGCAGACCCCACCACCTATGTGGAAAACCTACTGCGACAGGAAATCAGAGCAGAGAACTCTCTCAAGGTTTTACAATAGAAAAAGCGCATCGCTCCCTCAACAGAAGACCACCCCCAGGTACTCCGCCCAGGCCAATGATTGCCAAGGTGCTCAATTACAGAGATCGAGAAAAGATACTGGCCTTCTCTGGGGCCGTGGGAATGATACAAAGAGACTCTGCTAAAAGGCCAGACTACGAAAAGCAGGGCTTAAGCACATGCTCATATACCCGGAAAGATTAAAAGTGATTTACAATGGCAATGCCCTCTTCTTCGAATCACCCGAGGAAACGAATGGATGGACAAGACACAGTTGTCATGGATATCAGGCAGGTCGTTGGGGCAAGCTGGGTGGAGGCTTGGCAGGCCTGGCATAGGCACACAAAGAACCCATAACAAATTCCTTCTTTCATTTCTTCCTAGTGTTTGTAGTAACTTCCTGGTTACTGCTTCCTGTTGCCAAACAGGAAGTGCATGATAACTCATGAGCTCTCTAGTGTTTGGGTGTGGCTGGCTATATAAGCCACACCCAAGATTCTTCCAGTGCTTTCTGTTGCTTACTGTGAGCTGTATCAGCAATACACTTGCCGTGCTCCGGATCATCCTGTTTCTGCTTACCTGCCCTGGATCATCCTGCTTCTGCTTACCTGCTCCGGATCATCCTGTTTCTGCTTACCTGCTCCAGATCATCCTGTTTCTGCTTACCCGCTCCGGATCATTCAGCTTCAGTTCACCTGGTTCTTACTCCACGCTGCAGCTATCTCCAGTCAAGAGGGGACTTCTACACAGGCACCTGTAAGAACAAAGAAGAACAGCGTTAACACGTGCAGATCAGTAACGCTGCGCATACTCACCGAATCTTCCTGTGCCGCTGGAATCCAGGTTAGTTGCACAAGCGCACAAACCCCTGTAAGAAAGAGGAGACATTCATTGCGCTCGCTCCAATAACGCGGACACTTATCTCACTGCGCTCGCTCTCTCTACGCGGTGCATACTTACCAAAAGCCTCTGTGCAAACTTACCTAACCACCAAGTCTCCAGTAGCGCTGAACCCGGACTCGAGGCGCTAATACCACAATTTCTCCTGCAAGGGAAAGGGAGAGACATTACCAGGCGCGCTCGAATTGAACGCGCTGCACAACCTACCAGCAGCTACCTTCTACACGCAGTGCTACTCACCCACAAAAATAACGGCAAACAAAGACAATACGGACAATTTTGGACACTCAACATTCTCTGCGCAACGTTCGCTTGTGGGAAGGACTTTCTAGCCAGTAAAGCCTTGAACTCTCGGCCTCGCTGTGAAGGCATAAACAGCGTTTGGCATCTGAACTTGGCCTACAGACATTGGCACCAATCACATGAGTGAATCGTGCCCCTGTGAATGCAGGATGAAGTGCACACCCTACTAAAGATCAAGGTAAGCCCATAGGGGGGACATCACAGCACACAGTAAAGAGAAGGGAAGGGAAGGGCCGAGGGGAATCGGGTGAATTCTGGTCTGAGTGTAAACCCAATATTTGACAGGTATTCCACCGGGTGAAACAGGGGAAGTGAAGACTCGGGGTCAAGGGAGGCTCAACCATCGCTCCTGCAGAGACACAAGTGAGTGTGACAAAAGTTGCCCGACGAACTGGAGACCGGCCAAGGACCTGGACGATCTTGACATAAGAGGAGGGTGTCGGCGACGCAACACAAAAACCAAGTAGCCAGGCAGTGATGTGGAGCTTCAAGAGGACTCGCATGCGGACACCTGCACGAAATGCTAGATATGATAAGTTACAATTGCAGGAGCAGAACCGGAATCACGGACATCTGGTAGAGGGAATGCTAACGTAGTCCCTATACCCCCCCCTTTTTAGGTAGTTCAGGGCCGAGTTTAGGGCCCGCCCCTAGGGCACCAGGAAACTAGTATTACGACCACGTGGAATGGAGTGGAAACGGGGGTATAGCATAGTGGGACAAGTTATGTTTGCAGTGGGGTATGTGTGTGAGGGAAGGGAGGGGGTGGGACGATAACGAGGAGCCTGTCAGTTAATAGTGAACTGCATCCTACTCCTACTTAGTCTGGCCACAGGCCGGTGGCCTCACTAGCTCTTTAACATGAGCTATGATGGCTAACACGGTCAGAATCATGACTTCGAATGTGAGGGGACAAAATAACTATGTGAAACGTAAGAGGGTGAACACGGATATCCAGAAACACAAGGTTGGAATAGCGCTAAAACAGGAAACACACTTAGATGGGAAGAAGCAAAAGAATCTGGAAAAGGCATGGGGGGAGGGGTGGGGGGAGTGATGGTGGGCTCCACATATTAGACATTTGCGAGGGTGGTCCTTATCTGGATAGCCCCCAACATACCATCCCAAAAATAGGCAGTGAAAATCGACAATGAAGGTAAGATGGCCATAGTGCATGGGCTACTAGAAAAGCATGAGATTTGTGTGGTGAACACCTACGCCCCTAATCACGACGCTACAGTGTTCTTCAGGGTCCATATAGACACTACCATGATTTGGGGGGGGGGGATTTCAACTGCACAAGGGACCCAGCTTTGGATAGGTCTGAAACCAAGCACACCCCCCACTGGCCAAAGTATTGAACTCACTAGTGGATCACTTTGAACTGTACGACTTGTAGAGGGCCGAGCACAGAGAAACAAGGGGATATTCCCATTACTCAGCGCACACAGAGTCTATACCAGAATAGACTATATGTTCATGGGAAGGGAAAGCGGAACCGGATTTTCAGAATCTGACTACCTGGATAAAATACCGTCGGATCACTTGCCACTGGTGGTGAGGTAGAGAGTGTCCGCTCCAAGGCCACAGATTCCCACGTGAAAACTGAGGAGTGAAGCACTGCAAGACACTGCATTCGCTGAGCAAGTCAGAAAAAGCACTGTTGAATACATTTAAGTAAACAAGGGGAGCGTACAAAAGGTGGGCATAGTCTGGGAAGTATACAAAATAGTTATCAGGGGTGTGAAAGCGGAATTGGGTGGGTTACAGAAGGTCCTCATGAGGGAATTGGAGGAGACAGAGGGAACTGAAGAGACGGGAGGAGGAGGCCTTGACAAGTAAGGAACATCTGGATGAGTTAATTGCACTGAAACAAACAGGCCTAGCACAATGGGATAGGCTTGGGAAGTTTAGTTAGCCAAAGCTCCTGGAGAGGAGCCATGCGCAGGGAGATGAGCCTGGGAGAACGCTGGCGTGGCTGTGAAAGCGTGAGACCCCCCAGGTCTCCGATTTGCTCAATCAGGAACGCAGAGCTGGAGGAAGTGCACACGCAGGAAGGGATGAATGAGGTGTTCTCCAAATATTACAAGGCATTATACACTGCCCCCCAAGGCGGTACTGAGGAGGACATACAAGATGTTCTCGTCCAGATAAATCTACCCAAATTAGACGGTCCCCAAGTTGAGTCACTGGAGGCACCCATTACACTGGAAGAGGTGGTGGCCACTATCAGATCGCTGCCGACGGGGAAGGCACTGGGGACGGATGAGCTCCCAAGCTAATTTTATAAGGCACAAGTTGATTATACTGGCGCCACTGTTGGCCAAAGTGTACAACGAGTCATTTGCGGATAGCATCTTATCCACAAGAATGAGAGAGGCCCGATAGTGCCACTGCTCAAACCAAACAAAGTAAGCACGGACTGCGGATCCTATAGGCCCCTGTCCCGACTAAATCATGATAGCAAGATCCTTACAGCAATCTTGGCAAGTAGACTTGCTATTACACAGGCTGATCCACCCAGACCAGACAGGGTATGTGCCCGGAAGAAAGATCTCGGGGGAATTTAAGACAGCTTCATCACGTGATGTACAGTACGGCAGATCGGTCTTCACAAGGTGCAGCAGTTTCTCTAGACGCTACAAAGGATTTCGATTCAGTGCACTGGGATTGGTTGTATGCCACGATGACAAAGATGGGGATTGGCCCACAGTTCATGCCATGGGTGCACTTGATACACACAGAACCAATGGCCAGGGTCAAGACGGGAGGCATGTGCTCAGGGGCATGGCAGCTATACAGAGGCACTAGACAGGGGTGCCCACTGTCCCCGATGCTATATATTTTGGCAGCGGAGGCCAGGGCAGCATACCCGAGGCAGGAATACGGGGATGTGGGCATAGAGTGGGGATGGATAGACGGAATAGGGCACGTGATGAACAAGTTACTCTCTTACCTTTTAACGTTCCTTCGATGGGATGGTCCGACGATGTATTCCATATCTATGACAGGTAATCACTACAGCTGTGCTGCTTTGGAAAATTTCCGGCGTCTGCGTCGATGACGTCGATACGCTGTCCTTGAGGGCCTCCGTCAAGCTGACGTAACCGGATGTTATAAGTAGGACGCGCGACGCCCGTAGCCTCAGTTGTCGTTTTTTCCCCAGAACGTGTGGCACCAATCTTCTGCCAGTATGACCACAGAAAGCCTTGCGGAAACATAAGCTGCAATTGCATAAGAAATTCTGTAGCGGGGTAGGCAGGGAGGGAGCGATATGGAATACGTCGTCGGACCATCCCATCGAAAGAACGTTACCAGGTAAGAGAGTAACTTGTTCTTCGAGGGAAGTGGGTCCTCGGCCGTATTCCAAATCGATGACAGACTCCCAAAGCAGTACCAACGTATGGAGGAGGGAAATGAATTTAGAATATAGAAATTTAGAATACCCAATTAAATTGCAGAGTAAAGGACCGCCTTGCCAAAGGCCAGATCCTTTCCATGGATAGAATCTAGGGAGTAGTGTCTTACAAAAAGTATGGACCGAAGCCCATGTGGCTGCTTCACAGATGTTACGAATAGGACCACCCCTCTGCAGGGCAGTAGAGGCAGCCATACCCCTAGTAGAATGGGCCCGTAAGCCTACCGGAGGGTCCTTACCCGCCAAGCGGTAACATTCAGAAATTGCCAAGATAATCCATCTAGACAAAGTCTGCTTAGTAACAGCTTGTCCCAACCGCCTTCCAGCCTAACCTATAAAGAGCTGATCGTCCACTCTGACCTGGGACATGCGTGAAATGTAGAAACTTAAAGCTCTCCTAGGATCAAACCTATGGAGCCTCTCCTCTTCCTTACCAGGATGCGGAGGAGGATAAAATGCCGGAAGAATGACCTTCTGGCTTAAATGAAATTCCGACACCACTTTCGGAAGAAAGGAAGGAAGAACCCTAAGGACAACCCTGTCCTTATGAAACACTGTGAAGGGTGGTTTAACAGAAAGTGCCTGCAACTTACTGACTCTGCGAGTGGAAGTAAGCCCAACTAAAAATACAGTTTTAAGGGTTAACAGTCTCAAAGAACAAGAAAGTAAAGGCTCAAATGGAGCACCCATCAGGAATTTTAGAACAAGGTTCAAATCCCAACCGGGCACCTGGAAAGGTGACGGTGGAAACACATTAGTTAGCCCTTTCAGAAACTGAGAAATTAAAGGAATTTTGAAATAAGAACACTCCTCAGACAAGCACTTAAATATGGACAGCGCCAGCAGGAAACCTTTAATGGTACCCACCTGCAGGCCCTTGTGGGCTAATGAAAGCAAAAAAGACAGAACCACAGGAATGTCACATGAAAAAGGATCCACATTCTTAACCCTGCACCAGTTGCAGAACTTTCTCCAACGGCAACGGTACAGGGACTTTGTTGCAGGCCGCCTGGCAGAAAGCAACACCTCGATCACGTTTCAGGGAGGTCCCAATCATTATACCTCAACCCTTCAGAAGCCAAGCATGAAGGTTGAGGGATATGACCTCTGGTTGGAGAACCTGACCCCTCCTCCCGTGAGAGCAGATCGTCTCGGTAAGGAAGACGGAGTGGAGGGCAGATAGACAAGTCGAGAAGGTCCGGATACCACGCTCTCCGGGCCCATGCCAGAGCAAGGAGGATCATCCGGGAACCGAACCTCCGTAGCACTTGCAGGATGACAGGGACTGGAGGAAACGCGTACAGCAGTGGGAAGGACCACTCCACCACGAACGCGTTCCCTAAGGCTCTTCTTGGAGGAAATTCTCACAAGCAGAAACTTTCGCACTTCCGGTTGACACTGGAGGCGAAGAGATCCACTTGTGGGGTCCCCAAAGGGCGAAGATCTCCAGAAGAATCTCCTGAGCCAGCTCCCACTCGTGAGAGATCGCACTCTGCCTGTTCAGAGCGTCCGCCGTCTCGTTTTCGTCTCAGGCCAGATGAACTTCCGAGATCGAAATTTCCTGCTGGATGGCCCAGAACCAGAGCTGCATCGCCTCCCTGCACAGAGGAAGAGACCCTGCCCCCCCTTTTTGTTGAGGTAGTCCATGGCCACTGTGTTGTCTGTCAGAATCAGGACATTCTTTCCTCGCACAGTCGGCAGAAAAGCTTTCAGGGCAAGCCTGACGGCCCTCAGCTCCAACAGATTGATATGGAGCGTGGACTCCGACAGAGACCAACGACCGCTGACTGTCAACTCTTGGCATGAGCTCCCCATCCCGTGAGGGATGCGTCCATCACGATCGTCACCTCCGGCCAGAGTAGCCAATATGGAGTCCCCCCTCATCAGATTGCCTTCGACGGCCCACCACAGAAGGTCGTGGGCGACCGAGGGCAGCACCAGAACGGGGTCTGACATCCTGCCGGAGGACTGACCACTGCATCGTGAGAGACCATTGCAGAGATCTCATCCGCTACCTGGCCTCTGGTACCAGAAGAATGCAGGATGCCATGAGGCCGAACAACCTCAAGAACTCGAACGGCGGGAGACTCTGGCCATGTTGAAACTTGTGCACCATCTGCTGAATGTGATGAGCACTCTCCTGGAGAGGGAAACATTGCCCGAGGGACGTGTCGAGCACTGCTCCGATGTACTGGAGCCGCTGCGTTGGCGTCAAGTGGGACTTCTTTAAGTTGAGGGAGAAGCTCAGCTTGTGAAGGGAGTGGCAGGTGTCTGACAGATGATCCAGGACTTGCTCGGGAGAGCGCACCCTGATCAACCAATCGTCCAGGTAGGGGTAGACGTGAATCCCCCTTTCCTGAGATACGCTGCCACCACCACCATGAGCTTGGTGAAAACCCTCGGGGCGGAGGTCAAACCGAACGCCAGGACCCGAAACTGAAAGTACGAGTCGCCAACCGCGAACCTCGGGTACTTCTTGTGCTTGGGATGGATCGGCACATGAAAGTAAGCGTCCTTGAGGTCGAGATACACCAACCAGTCCTGAAGTTGAAGGGCGTGGAGGACTTGAGAGAGAGTAACCATCTTGAACTTGTCCTTCCTGAGGAGCTTGTTCAAACCACGCAAGTCCATGATTGGTCTCAATCCACAGTCTTTCTTCGAAATCAAAAAATAAGGGGAATACCATCCCTCCGCTACAGGCACCAGTTCTATGGCACCTTTCGCCAGTAGGGATTTTAATTCCTGCGCAAGGAGCGGATCCGGATTCTTCAAAGAGAGGATTCCCTGGTGGATTGTTGCGAGGCCTCTGCCGAAAAGGAAGACAGTAGCCGTGGGCTATGATCTCCAGAACCCACACATCTGAAGTAATAGCACGCCATTCTACAAAATGCTGCGCCAGCCTTCCCCAGCAGGTGAACCATGGGACATGGCCTCATGACTGAGCTGAAGCGGCTGTGGCATTGCCTGATGGTAAAGAGGCAACTGCCCGAGCGGCCTTGGCACCTCGAGTACCCTTTTTTCCACCTCTGTTACCCCTACGGCGGCCCCTTTGACTTGCAGCTCCTCTCGATCTACCAGAGGATGAGTAATATCGAAAGGAACCTCCCCTCCATTGCTGTCCCTTCAGACGAAAAGGCAGAAGTTGACAAACTGCAGCGCTCAACGACTTCGCTGCAGCTTTGGAGGTCTGCCACCTCTCATGGCTCTCATCAGCCTTGCTGCCAAAAAGATGTTCACCATCAAAGGGCATGTTGAGAAGCCAGGCTTGTACATCAGGAGCAAACCCAGACTTCCGCAACCACGCAAACCTGCGCATTACGGTGCTCGCCGCCATGGACTGGCTGATGCAATCTGCCATGTCCAGACCTGACTGAACGGATTCACACATGGCATCCTTGCCATCCTGAACAAGAGCAAGAAAGCCATTCCATTCCTCCCGTTCGGGAATATGTTCAGTCACCAAAGAGACAGTTCCACAGAGTATGAGTGAAACGTGCTAAGGCACACACGGAGTTGGCTGCCTGTAAAGCCATACCCCCCTGAAGCAAACACTTTCTTCGCCCAGCCATCAAAACGTTTATTGTCCCTATCAGGAGGGATGGTACGATACAATGCCTGTTTTGCCGGGGCCCTAGCCACCTGCACCACCAAACTTTCCAGAGTGGGGTGCATAGTGAAGTAGCTGGGGTTGCTACTGGCGGGACGGTATTTTTTCGGCAAAGACTTGCTCACTGCCGGGAGACTCTCCAGAGCAGTCCAAGCCGCTGCCACCCTGCTTTGCAAGGCCATATGGAAAGGCAGTACCGGGTCAAGTGGAGGACCTTGGTCAAGGATATCCCTCAGGTCATCCTGCAGAAAATCCACTGGTGGCGCAGACCACCCCAAGTATTTCATCACCCTCGACATAAGGCGCCGGTAAGAGGAATTGGCGTGCGTGCCAGGGTTCAGGCCTACCAAACTCAACCTCAGGAGAGGTGTCCAGACCACTGGCATTGTGCAAGGACTGACGCAGTTCTTCTAGCTGGCTATAACCGGACAGGAGTTCGTCAGGAACCTCTTCAGGAACCACCGGTCTGCGGGGCACCTTTGAAAAATCCTCCTCGAAAGGCGTCGACGTTGAGCGTGGCGCTGATGGCTTCGACACAGGCCTCGAGGGCGGAGCCCCGAGCGGGTCCTTTTGACGGTCTCGGCACTGAGGACCGGGACCTGGAGCGGGCATGGCTAGAGCGATCCACCTTGTCTGACCGGGACCCCGAAGGTTCCCGGTGATTGCAACGACTGTTCGAGCCCGAAGGCGTGCGAACAGTGTCTCTAGCATGTTCCCAGCCGGCGTCTTTCGACGGAACCGAGCCCTGCGACTGAAAAATCGCCATCATCTCCTTACAGAACGAATCCCATTCCGCAGGAGTGGAATGCTTGGTGGGACAAGCAACCCGCGATGGGCGGAGTCCTCGGACGAGGACATGGGGGGTGACTGATGACGGCGCTTCAGTGAGTGCCTCGAAGAGGCAGAAGAATGGCGGGAGCTGCTCCGGGACTGCGACCCCCTGGACTTACGCCGACGATGCACAGAGTCACCCCTCGAATCGTCAGTCGAAAGCCCAGTGGATTTCGACTTCTGGGGCTTGGACACCTTACCGACAGAAAGCTTCTTCTTACGCTCCCGCAAGGCCTTCAAAGTGAACGCCTGGCAATCGTCACAATCGTCCGTGTTGTGGTCCTCACCCGTCAGCGCATCTTGGAACCGCAGTCCCAACACTTCTTGAAACCTGGCCGCGGGGTAGAAGACGACGAAGACATGGAAATCTTCACAAACAAACTGGCTCGAAGAACCGATAGAACTCAGAAGAACCGAGGCACGCCGAGATCTCCGAAGCGAACACGTTCGCAGAAAAAACTGAACTGAGGCTACGGGCGTCGTGCGTCCTACATCCGGTGACGTCGGCTCGACGGAGGTCCTAGAGGACAGCGTATCGACGTCATCTACGCAGGAAATTTTCCAAAGCAGCACAGCTGTGGTGATTACCTGTCATAGATATGGAATACATCAGAGGACCCAATCCCCTTGAAATCTATGTACTACACTAGTACTGCGCTGTATCTACATGCTGCTATATACGAGAGATCCCCAGGTAAATCTGCCATACATATTGGAAGTGCTGGACAACTCTAGCAAGTTCACGGTATTAAAATAAACGAGAAGAAATAATGTTTGTTCCTGCTGGCGGCCACCGCAAAGAGAGAGGAAGGGAACTTGCCAGATCTCCCCATGCCCTGGAGATGGACCTCCTTTAGATCCCTGGGTATTAATATAAATCGGGACCCCTACCAAGAGCAGGTGGATAACACGGCGCGCGCCCAGGCGGGACTAGTTGCTTCCATGGGGTTCTGGGGCAAACTGCCCCTATCAATGATGGGGAGGACGGCATTGTTAAAAATGGTGGCACTGCCACGACTTATGCACTGCTTTGGAAATGTCCCAGACGACATTCCGGGGAGTTTCTTCCAAGAACTGGAAAAGTTGTGCATGGGGTTCCTGTGGCAGGATGGGCGCAATAGAGTAGCCCTGAATACACTTTAGAGGCCGTACGATCAGGGTGGATTAAAGGTTTCGAGCTGTATTTCCTAGTGTACCAACTACAGCACGTGGTGAAATGGATGGTGGACGAACCCACAAGAGACGGCGCTGCTGCAGCCAACATTGCGGTGACATCACGAGTGACGTCCTTTGGGGTACTACCAAGGAGCGGCACGAGCGCCACTTCCTGGTAAAACTGGGCATTCATATCTGGCACAGGGCCTGTAGGGTCATGGGGATAGCGTACCCGCTCTCTCCGCAGACACCGAGAGTGGCAGGGAAGGGGACAGGACCCAGATAGAATCAAGGTGGGAGATTTGTGGAGTGGCCATGGTGGGGGACCTGAGGAACGAGGGAAGGTGGAAAATATTTGAGTAGTTACGAGGGGAGGCTGGGATACAAGCGGGACAGTTATTTTTGCAGAACACTGTTCTGGGGTGTGCTATGCAGGAGATGGCCAAATGTCACGGAAGGAGATATTGAAAATGAGAATATTGAGATGTTGCTCAGAGTGGCGGAAGGCGGACATGCAGTGTCCAGAATTTATGAAATATTGTTAAGTTGCACCTCACAGGCGGAACTGAATTGTAAGAGTAAATGGAAGCAGGAACAGGGGAAGACGTTCGAAAAGAAAGAATGGGGGGAATACAGGGATATCACAAGACAGTATCCCAAAACGGCAGATTACAGTTAGTACAAATGTATATAGTGCATACCTTACAGCTGCAGTCATCAGCACATTTAAAGGGGCTGGGAAGCAAGTGTACCCCAAATGCAAGGGGGAGGAGGCTGGGTTCACGCACATGTTTTGGGAATGCCGGGTTATACAAGGGTTCTGGGTGAAGATAGCAGTCAGGCGGCACAAGGAGGCATTGACCTAGATGTCAAGACACCCGAAGTCTGCATGCTGGGGCAATATAAGAGTAACGCTAAAGACAAACCACTGAACAAACTTAAAGACTTGATGTATATATTGACTAGGCGGATCATAGCCATGGGATGGAAAGATGCGAGAGAACAGAGTGTGTACAGATGGTGGAAAGAATTAGAAAAGTGGTCCACAGCGGAAACAGGGGTGTGGGAGAAGGCACTCAAAACACAGATACTGGAATGGACATACATAGATGGATAGCGCCAATGGTAACATCGTTTCGCAAATGTAGTAAAGAATGAGAGCGCACAGCAAACAGAGGATCTAGATATTGTAATTGATTGGGGGGCGCTGTTACGCACAACGTAGATGGCCGCCTGATTGAGAGCTCCTGCTCCAACTAAGAATCCTTAGACCAGACATCCTGATGGACGCCGCCCGGAGTGCTACGAATCAAGGCACAGATGGCCTGTGCACCTGACCGTGACTCCTGAAAATCCTGGGCAGCTGCGTTCGTGCTGGCCGAAGTTCTGCCCATTGGAGTTTGGGCCGGCCCACACCGAGGGCGCGATCCGCCCGAGAGCTCCGTGGTGAAGTCACCGCCGGCCGCGGCTGCGAGAAGGCGTGAGGCCGCAGAGGGGCGGACCCTGTGCTCGCGGACCGCGCTGAGCCTTCGTCGCACATAGCTGGAGTATGTGTCGCGGGCCGAGAAGGCGAAGTGGCATCGGCGTTCTGGGCACCTGCCTGCGGCTGGGCTGGGTGCTGCCCTGGGGCCTCTGGAGCCCCGGCGTGAGGATCGTGTCAGGTCAGCGTGCTGTCGCGGTGCGCTTGGACCCGCCAGACAAGTAAGGAGGTTGTGGGAGCGGCGGTTGGGGAAAGGAGCCCATCTACCCTGACATCTATATTAGAGGCCGTCCCTCCCCCCCGCTGCTTGACGGCCGATCGGGTCCGGCCCAGCTCTTGTGTGGGAACTGGCACAATCAGGATTTCGGATCACCTGATCCCAACGGTCGTTGGACTGTTCATTGTGGACTTGCCCGAGTTCACTGGGGGACAAGCAGTGTCGAGCTTTGCCTGAGGTACCTGGTCGGGGTATCCTATACCAGGCCACTGGATTTCTCCCCATAGGGGTTGCGGCAGCGCCGCATCCCAGCGCTGTGTAAGGGGGCAATATCCACCTATATCTGACTGGAGGGCGCTGAGGGGGGGTGGCTGCCCACCAGGAATCCATTCATCGCGGCCTGCGCGGCCTCCTCCCACTTGCTGCTCTGACGGCTGCTGTTTGGGGCTTCTGGCCTGCTCACCCTACTGTGTACACGTGGCCTCCATCTCTTAAGCGCCCTGATAAACAGCTGAATGCAGGCAGGCCCCTGGCCCAACCTGTAAAGAACACATATAGGCCCTCCAAGGCAATCAGTACGCAGGAGGCTCTCTAGAAACTCCTGGCTGACAACGCTACTAGGCTGCTCCATCTTCATATCCTTTCTAAAAAATATGTGGGAGAACACAGTCCACAGGCGCTGGACACCTCCTGATCACTGCAAATTTCTTCTGGCTCCCTCCGTGAGTGCGAAGCGCCCCACAACCTATACTAAAAGGAAGGAGGGAAGAATCACAGAAAACTGGAAAAGGAGGCAAGACTCCCAGCAACAAGAAAAAAGGCCCAATGGATGCTTACACAGGTAGCCAAATGCAGAATACATCTGCAGATGTACACACCAACGCTAAAGAGGCCCTGGGCACGGAGGGTGAGGAGCAGGACAGGTTAACAACAATAGTCCAAAACGGTTTCCATGCAGTGAACATTAAACTAGACAACATAGTATCCACCATAGGCTCTCTTAAAGCAAGGGTCGAGAAAGAGTGCGCGTGTCACGGAAACGGAGAACAGAATAAGCACTAACGAAGATGTCATAGCACACCACAACCGAGACATCACCCAGCTCAAGGAGGCCATGTCAAAAATGCAAAATAAGTGCGAGGACCTGGAATTGCGATCAAGGCGGAACAACATCCGGGTAGTTGGAGTGTCAGAATCCTTCGGTAAGGGCCAAATGGAAAAGCAGCTCGAAGCACTACTTAAATCCATATTCGGACCGGAGGCTTTCTCAGAGCATTTCCTAGTTGAGGGAGCGCATCGCACTTTGGCCCTAGCCCCTAAACCTGGTGCACCGCCGCGCATGATAATTACTAGACTCCTCAACTATTGGGACAGAGACACAATCCTATGGATGGTGAGAGAGGCTGGAACACTCCAATACGAAGGGAACCGTATACATATATACCCAGATTTCTCTGCCGGGGTTCAAGCGAGTAGAAGATCCTATGAACCGGTTAAAAGACTCCTCAGAGACCGTCAAATTTCATATGCCTTGATGTTTCCGGCCAAGATGAGAATTCAGCACGTGGGCAGGGCGCACTTCGTCGAGTCCCCGGCTGTGGCCATGCAGTACATTGAGACTTCTATACCTCTTCCTCCCAGAGGGGGCCGACCGGCACAAAACAACAGGCCTAGGTCGGAGGATTAGGTCACACTTGATGCTTGCATATTTGTAGGGCCGCTGTGCCACCTGGAATTTGAGAAAAAATGGTCTGGGTGGCTCCATCTAAGATTATTACCGGAGTGCTGGGGCCAAATTGGCGGTCATGTGGAGCAAAATGTCCACCCCTGGAATGCTCCACCAGTTAAATGGGGTATATCATCAAGTTGGGGGTGATGATGTGGGAGGGAGGGGAGAGAGGACGGGAGTAAATGGTGGCCTTGTGGTGGTGCTGGCCACATAAAAGACAACGTAACAAATTGCTTCCACCACAAAGTACTGGGTTTTGTTAGACTGAGGTTGATGAAGGTTGGTTGTTGGGTTAATGTTAAAAACGTGGTTGCTAGGAGACTGATGTTGTCTGAATCGCATAGATTTTATTGCTTTAGTGTACGAGATAGAGTAATGATTTCTTTGTCCGATTCATGGGTGATGGGCTAAAGATAAAACTGTTAACGTGGAACGTAAGGGGAGCGAATAACCAAATGAAGGTCAGAAAAATTGGTAACTATGTCACTAGGCATGGCCCCAACATCCTAATGCTACAGGAAACCCATGCAACTGGAACAAGCAACCTACATATCCTTCCTAAATGGGGGAACTTAAAGGAATGGTTCGGTCAACATTTTTTATTGTCCCTACGGGCCGGCCATGTGTTTTTAAGCCCAAGTCGCACGATTTTAGAAAAATTTCCTATGGACCTTACCCGAGTTTTCGTCCATTAAAAGCACGCGAAAACAGGCACCACGGCGCTGCCATTTTGTGATAATCCTATCACTTTCCCCATCGCCCTGGCTGACCTGCTTTTGTGGCACTAAATCATATCCCCCGACCCTGAGCCTGTCATCAGCAGACACGTACCGTCCATTTCACAACGCCAAAGCACGTCTCGTATCAACAATCGCTGTGCTTCAGCTAATGACGTGTCGCCATGGAAATGGCAGGAAGTATCTTTACTCAATAAGTATAAACAGACCGCTTCACAACACACAGCAGCAGATTTTCGATTCCATTCCTCTCTCTGTGTTACTTTGAGTATTCTGTGACTCGTTTCTGTGCTATGGTCAGCTACCTTCGTTGCTTGTAGCCCGTGTGAACAGATACCAGTACCACCGATATAAATTATTTTCGTTTGTTTACCACACAATGGCTACAATAATGCCCTACATGTACGAGCCCGAGTATACCGAGGAGGAACTACTGGAAAGGGAAACAAGGGAAAACTATGGGGCTTCGGACGGCAGTTGGCAGGACAAATCAACGGATGAAGACACTGGACCTAGTCGCATGGACGGTGTTTCCACCTGTTGCACATGCAATCGGTGCGAGCTAATGCCAACCGAGGACCAGAACTGCTGCTGCTGTGAAAACTCGGGATGCATGGCCTACATTTCGGAAGTCGAGCCACGGCCGCAATGCATCACCGAGCTGCCAGACTTCAGGGAAGCCTGCCTCACACGGTCCGTGTTGAGGATAATGATGGTGCTTATGCACGAACTTCGCGCTACTGTTCGTCCTCGTAATCCGAGTAACGAGTAAGTATACTCTGCTTGTGAGGCCACTCCTATTTCATGGTCTTCTACTATATCCAAAATTACATATACATATCATGTGAACGCATGAAAGTCGTTCAATAGTGTGCAGTCTCTAGATAGCATTTGTCCAAGCAGAATGCCTTTAGTTACAAGAATTGTCATTGACAACAAATGTTTAATAAACTTATCTTGTTCATTTAAAAACAGTTTGTATCATTCTTTTTCACAGGTGGTACTGGCTGGTGGCCTATCGTTCCTTTACATGGTGGCTTCACGGGAGGCTTGAACACAGCGTTCGAAGAGTAATACCCGCCTGTGCCGTTCGTGCCATAAGAGAAACTTTCCCCGAGTGACAACGGTCAGTACAGGGGATTTTCCCTCACTATGCCGCAACCTGCCCTGTACAATGTGTAAAGTCTTGTATTTTTGTGCCATCAAAATAAAATACAAAATAAAACACCACATATATTTCAACAACGGTTGTTTCAATTTTTCAAATGAATGAAGTGTGTCTCCATTCAAGGATGGACGTCAGACATCTGTGCTCTGAATGGGTGAAGGTCACGTCGCTGTGAAGCGGGGTGGTCACTATCTAAGCTAACAATATATTCTCAATAATGCATGCACTAAATAACACTTGTTCAAAGTCTTTCAGTAGGTTATGTCTCTATAAAAGTCACACATATATCTATACTATCAATTAACATTGGATTATACAGGCCTTAGGTTAAGGGTCTTGGCCACTATAATACACTGGTTGAAGTGTGGGTCTGTGCTCACAAGAATCTCCGGTATGTGTCATTTGTTATTGATAGGCCACGATATACTGTGGTAGGGGTCTAATGTTAGTTGGAGATCTGCTAGGTGGGCATCATGGCGTGGTCAGTGGTCTGGCACATGAAGAGAATACCTTGCATGGACACAGGGTCAGAATGGCAGTAAGTTTCCACTGGCGAGGGTGCGTGGGCAAGGACACGTTTGTGGAGATGAACAAGCTATGTGCTTAGTTCAGGCTGGTTCACAAGCAGGACAGTGATCTCAGAGGAAGAGTGATGTGTTACATTTATTAGCTGTTGTAAATACCTCCGGAGTTTTCCAGTCAGAGTGGGAACGAGGGTGGGGGCCATGTGCTCTGCGCACTGTACTATTGCAGTGAGGCCTGGTCACCAAGATGGAGTCGAAAGGGGGTACAAAAATGGATGCCCCGTGTCCTTGCTCAGGGGTCCCATCTACGCGAATGTCAACCAAAGTTAACATCACATAGGGCAAGGGGCGAACCCACTACTGGAGGCACTTGGTCCGAGTTTCTACTGAGAAGTAAAGGATGAGAGGGGCCTGATGGCACCTCGCTCCCACACACTTGCCTGCACGCCCACCGGGCCATCCATCCACCCCTCGTCCCCTATCAAAGGCCTTTCGCACCCGTGGATGAGCGCTGCCATGGGGTGCTGTCAGGGGCGATAACGGCCAAGGTGCCAAACACCATGTACACTTCAAAAGGTATCCCAGGCCAAAGGGGCAATCGCTCACATGGCCTCCTCAGACCCCGTGTCTCCAGGCAGGCCTCCCCTGAGGCAGGCCGCCCCCCTGCAAACCACATAATACCACGACATACACACGTCATTCATTCACAAACACACTCCTGTTTTTAATACTTTATAAACCACTTGATATGTCTCATGAGAACACCTTTGTGCTTTGCAAGTCAACTCCTGAACGTTCTACCTGAGAAGCACTGAGATCTATGCTAATCTGCTCGTCGTCGTGCCATCTGTGACCGCTTCGAGCAAACTCGGCAGTGTGCTACCTGTAGCCATCTACCTGTTCTCCTGCAACATACTGCTCGGCCTGCTGAATCCAACTGTTTGTTGGTCAAGGTAAGGTCATGTATCCTAGTCATATTTCGGTCATTTTTAAATTTCTATCTATTTGCGATTAGAGTACCCAATAGTTCTAGGTTCATTTGGCTCATTGCTATTGACTTGAGTTTCAATTGTTATGCTATCGATAGATCTATTTATTTTCATCTGTGTCAATTGTCATCGAATTGCATCCTTCGGGGGTCCAGTCTATAATGTAAGCATGTTTCCTTCTCGTGCAAGACAGAACATCCAAGGCACGAGTCACATGTTCAGAGTTTAGTCACATCATTTACAAATTTCTGCAACTTATGCAAACACTAAGCCGCACATGATGAACTGGTATAGTTCCGGCGGGTAAAACAAACTTTGCATTGAACATTGTATGGTTCATTTACTTTTGTATCACATTTTTATTCATCAAGATTGTTTAATAATGTCGATATTTACTTTTCAGAATTTTCAGAATTTTCAACAATGCCTGCATTCCCGAAAACTGTTGATCGAATAAGAGAATGGGTCGGACATTGCGGATATCCACTGCATAAGCTTGAAAGTAGAGTCCAACAAGTCTTTGAGGACAAGAGGGGTGATCGATACCGCATCTGCAGCCGGCACTTTTCCCTCGAACATGTACGCCAAATCTTGGGTAACAAAGAAGAATAAACGGCGAACGACACGAAAATTGCTCGCAAACGCTATTCCCACTCTATTCGTCCACATTGCGCCACTGGTGTGTCAAGTGTCCGTTTTTAGCTTTAGGCCTTGCGGTAGTGTGTAGGTAGCCGAATGGATACATTGATATTTTAGGTGTTGTTTCCAATTTGTAATACTTTCGACATTGATATGAGTGTATAGCTTTTTGAATAATGACATTTATCAATATATTATTTTTAGATTTCATAACCCACAAACAAAATCTATATATGGGCACAGGGAACTGTGCTATATTGCGCATTTTCAAATGCATTACTCAAGTATTCTGTCTCCTTACATGGCAATTTTAAATATTGGCATTTCATTGTCAAACAATAATTTACCTTTACAACTGCTTGACTATCCCTTGAATCTGAAGCAGGAACATTCTACTTCCGTGACGTGCTCGCAGTTATCAACCACTTCTAGCGCGTATCAGGTAATCTTACTTGGCTATTCCGCTACAGACTTGTTTTATGCATGTCAAGTAATAGTTTTTATGTATTGTGTGATTATTTTACCAATTGTTTGGTTAGTGTTTTCCAATTGATATACACCTTAGTTGTCGTCCCCTGGTGTTTCTTTTCAGTTATAATTAGTGTTAACCATACTAATGCAAGTACTGTCTTTCAGGGAGATGCTGAAGCGTCCACCACATTGACAACAGCCCTAGATGTTCTTCAGTAGCACGAGGTATGGATACTGACAGCTCCATCGACCGTGATCATCAGGACTGGAACACTTGGCGTTTGTTCTACACCATGTTTCATTCGTGGTTAGCCATTGATATGTACCTGTGCGGTTGACCCCAAGTGTGTGTTATGTTTTCAATATTGTAAACCTTACTAATGCAAATACTATGTTTCAGGCAGTTGTTGAAGCGTCAACCCCCGCACTTGATGTGGAGCCTGACATTCAAGTAATTCCAGGGGAAGTGCAAGCGGGACCATGCGGATACGAATCGGCACAACAGCTTTCGGAAGTTCGCACTACATTTACAACATCCCTAGATATTCTTCAGCAGCACGAGGTATGGATACTGACAGCTCCATCGAGCGGCATCATATAACGTGATTCCATTTGCTATACTTTCTTCCCAATTAACGCAAGTACTATGTTTCAGGGAGACGATGGAGCTTCCACTACAATCACAATATCCCATTTAGATGATGCAGATGTAAAGAAATCGGAGAAATAAGTCGATTAAATCTGATCATATTTAAATATTTCTTGATTCTTTTAGACAAAGCATCATTTGTGGTTATCTCTTTATATGTACCTGTGCCGTCGACCCCAAGTGTGTGTATGTTTACAATATTGAAAACCATACTAACGCAAGTACTGTGTTTCAGGGAGTTGCTGGTGCATCCTCTCCAATACAATCATTCATGGCAGTCCATGCAGAGCCAGAGGTATGGATACTGACAGTTCCATCGAACTAGGTCATCAGAGCTCGAATACTTGTCATTTGATTGTTCTACACAATGTTTAAATCGTGTTTAGCTATTAAGATGTACCTGTGTGTTCGTCCTCACGTGTGTTTTATGCTAACAATATTGTGATACATAGTAATGAAAGTACTGTGTTTCAGGGAGTCGATGGAGCCTCATTCCGTGCTGTCTATGCGGATACAGAAAATATAGTTGTTGCAGCGCAACAGGAAGGGAAGAGATGAGGAAACGAATCGGAGCTACAGCGCGCAGATGTTGAAGGTCGAGTCAAAAAAGTTGCAAAGAAAAGAAACAAAAATAAGGTTAGTTACAAACAGTTCATAACTTTAGACATTTTTTTGTGCTGGGGACTATTTTATGTTTTTTTCCAGTCAATTGTACTATACTTTATCTTGTGTTTAAACTGAACATCCCTTTTCCAGTCTGTCCTCTAGTTACCCGTGGGTGTACGAACTATACATACACAGACAGTGAAGCGAATGAGAGATGTTGCTTGCCAGACCATTTACACTATTAATTCAGACGCCGCGTGTTGAGACTAGAGATGCGCATGTCCAATGGCCAGAACATGAAATGAATGTGTCCGGAGAATCCAGTAAAGTTGTAAAGGACCATTGCTACAGTGCGACTGCAACACAACAAGATGATACTGAATGTATTGAAGATAGCTCTGAAGTAGTCGTTGATCAATTCACACAATCTACACCCGCCAAAAAATTGCCACCAAAAAAGCTGTCGACATTGTTGTGTTCTCCCATCAATGTTGAAGTAACAGATGATTAAATGACAGAGAATGAACCAGCAGCAGCATTCACAGACGCATCAGAACCTGATATCGGCGATATTTCTTTCAATGCTGCTGATATGTCCTCAACGATGCAGTCCGAAACAAGTGTGATGCCGTCTAATAAAAGAGGGCAAATACGTAGTATTCGACAGTTGTTTGATGGATATTATAAGTATGCTGAAATGTGGGCATTCCGTCAGAGGGAAAGTATGTCGGAAGCAATTGATTCATGTGACTCGTCAAAAACAAGGCAGTGACGTCACAATACATGCCGCCTGTAGATTAAATCATACGTTCTCATACGTTCTCAACCGATGCTGGGGGAAACTACCAACAGGAAATCTACTGTGTGCAGCTGCATCACTTTTTAGTGGCTCCAGTTTTAGAAAGTTAGAGTCTTCCTTTCAGTTTGTGGGACTCCATTTCATTTCTAAAACGCAGTACTACAAATTCCAACATGATTACACATTCCAACATGATTATCTATTTCCGGCCATTAGTGATGCTTGGAAAATTGAACAATTGTCTCTAGCAAGTACATTCGAAGGCAAACGATTCAGGCTAGCCGGCGATGGACAGTGCGACAGCCCTGGATTTTCTGCTAAGTACTGCACCTACCACTTTCAGGACATGGATAGTAAGAAAATTGTGAGTTCGGTGGTCGTGGAGGTGTCCCAATGTAAATCCTCAGTGGCCATGGAGAAACTAGGATTCATAAAATCAGTGGAATATCTACAATCAAGGGGAATGCACATCGACCTCATAGCCACGGACAGACACGTTTCAATTGCCAAGACAATGAGAGAGCAGTTCCCACATATTAAACATCAATTTGATGTATGGAATCTTGCTAAAATCAATCAATCAATAAGAAAATCTCGGCTGCAGGGGGAAAAAAAAGGTTTGGAAAGTATTTCACAGTGGTCCCAGTCTATCAGCAACCATCTTTGGTGGAGTTCCAAAACTTGTGAAGGGTCAGTGGAAATCCTACTTGAAAAATGGCAGTCACTGATGCACCACTGTACCAACGTTCACCACCGGACAGAAAACCTACATTTCCACCAATGTGAACATGGCCCTTTGTCCCCAGAGGAGGCACGGAAGAAGAAGTGGTTGGTTCCATGTTCACCCACACACAAAGCCATTGAGAAGATAGTTTTCGATAAAACTCTATCAAGAGATTTAAGGGGGCTGACAGAATTCTGTCACACAGGAGGTTTGGAAGTGTTCCACAATATGTGCCTAAAGTACAGGCCAGAGCGTTTGCATTTCAGCATGCAGGGCATGAAACATAGGACTCTACTTGCGGTCTTGGCCCATAACGAGAATGTGTGCCGTGAACAATCTAGAACTACAGGTCATGTAGGGATGCTTCGCTACACTACGGCCTTTGCAAAAAGAAGTAAGCAATGGGTAATCAAACCAGTCTATGAGGAAATGGAGTTCAACTTTGTTAAAGGCCTTATTGTTACTGTACTCGAGAAGCACAGATATGGAATTTTGAGCGTTTCTGTGCAGAGCACTTATGCATTGCCACCAAACATTGCCACTGTGCCATGTCCACCCAAAGAAGAACTTGTTGAGAAGTACAAATCCCGGTTTAAATCATTATAATCTGATTGTCTTTTTGTAAAAAAATATTATTGTACAGTGTACATACAAAGTATGCAAACCCTAACCCCTACCTTCACCATCCTGGGTGGCGAACAACCTGGGTGTCATCTTTGACTTCTCTCTCTATTCACCTCATATCTCTGACCTTGTCAATATGTGTATGTATATATTTGTGTTGATGTAACTAAGTTTCGCAATCTCATGTAAATGCTGCGCACGGTTAACCGAGGGGAGGCTTGCGTATTGCAAATAATGAAACAAACAATAAATCTCACTTTCAACTCAACTCCTGGGGTACTTTATACTTTCCCTGACCTTCCCCCAAAAAGTCAATATCCCCATAGTCATGGTTCTGTAGGGCTGCAAAGCTCGCGGACAATGAGGACAAAATTGGGGGCCTTAGAACGCACCAAGCGAGCTGTTGCAGATGGGAGAGAAGCCAGTTCGTATTTCCACATTGAGGCCCAGTACATAGATGGATTCGAAAATTCAAGTTCTCACAGATGGCTTTATAACGGGATGTTGCAAAGTAAGAATGTATGCTTATTTCGAGTGAAGGTCAGCGGCTTTGATTTTCAGCTCGTGGCCTGAAGAGGCTCACAATTCGCACTGGCAGTATAAGGTTCTATTGTTTTTTTACCTTGAGAGACAGGGACCATGCCGAAAGGACTTCATTTGAAGGAGGGGTGCAATAACGTAAGAGACGATAAGGTAGAAAATTCGGAAACTAGACCGAGTTTCATGTTAGTTCAGTATACGAAAAATCGTTGTCACGAGCACAGTGGGATTTACGGACTGCATTACACAGATACACAATGGAAATCGCAAATATAATGTAAGTAACTCTTTAGACGCTATTATACCGGAATGAAGAATTAATGAATGGATGAATGAAGGAATGAATGAAGAGCAAGTAAAACGTTTGTGGGATCGTCTTTGTACCGGGCACATGGGCATGCAGGTCCACATTCCACACGCATGTAGACAAACAGTCGTTTCTCATTGTGTGTTAACCTCGATTTATTTCGTTAGTTTTCGCATTGATTTTAGAGCCGAACATACTCCATTGCACTATCCTTGCAAGCAAATAGTTTCGGATCGGCCGTAATAAATAAAATGAAAAATAGTAAAAGATCGGCTTGTGAGATTATTCATAATTTTTATGTTTTCAAAACAGGTATATCCTACCCTATTACTACTGCCACCAGTTTCAGACCCCGGCAGATGGTTTTTTCAAACGCCAGCTGCAGCTTCTCGTAAACAACTGCACCACTTTGACGATCTTATGGGACGATCGCCAAGGGCCCATATGCCCTTATGCGGTACTAGCGGCTAGAAGCAACATATCAACCTTTACGATGGCCTAGTGCCTAGTTGATGGAACAGCCTTGCGGTTCACCGTGCGACCAAAGTGCTTCTTTTAACGAAAAATACTCCCTGTGTACCATAAAGGAACAGCGCGTGACTCACGATAAAACGGAACAGCATTTGCGGATGGAGAGAAAAGAAAAAAAAAAAAAAAATCACATTCAGATTTAATATGCCAATTGCTGAATATTCTATAAACATTTAATGTCAAATAAATGTACTTTACCAAATGTACCGTGTTGCTGTTTGATTTTAAAGTACAGTTTCATATTCCGAATTGTGGCACGCTGTGTTGCGAGTTGATCTGTGTTGGTTTCCGGGTTCTGTGTGAAGTCGCGTAGAAGACGACTGGGCGCGTTTGCCTACGCAGCACAGTAACGTCATGGAGAGAGGCGGGGAATATGAATGTTTTAATAATGTCAGGCTCAGGGGCAGGGGATATGATTTAGTGCCACAAAAGCAGGTCAGCCAGGGCGATGGGGCAAGTGATAGGATTATCACAAAATGTCAGCGCCCTGGTGCCTGTTTTCGCATGCGTTTAATGGAAGAAAACTCGGGTAAGGTCCATAGGACATTTTTCTAAAATCGTGCGACTTAGGCTTAAAAACACATGGCCGACCCGTAGGGACAATAACATTTTTTGACCGAACCATTCCTTTAAGGTTCCACACTAAATACTCCTCACAATCCAGGGGAGTCATCACTATCATACATCCTAGTCTGGGATTCGGACTGGAGGGCCATAGGGTTGACCAAGCTGGTAGATATGTCATGGTTTGGGGGAAGGTGGCGGGCCAGCAATTGCTCCTGGTTAACACATATGGTCCCAACATAGATGACCCTACTTTCTACATGGAGGTATATCAGGTAATCACCTCACTCGATATTCCCAATGTGATCTGCGGGGGTGGGAGGGGGCTTTAAGTTGCTCTAGATCCGGTGCTTGATAGATCCTCGAAAACCATCAGAACCCCGAGCAAGACTGCCTTAGCGCTCAATCACATCCTTTCGCAACTGTTATTGGTAGACGCCTGGCGGGAAACACACCCGGGCAACAGAAAATACACATATTATTCGTCTGTTCATGACTCCGAGTCAGGAATCGATTATTGGCTAGTATCCACAGCCATGTCCACAGCAATGAAGACATGTGAGATTCTTCCCCGCACACTTTCCGACCATTCCCCAGTTACACTGGAGCCGACATTCCAGGACGGTCCCAGCCCTTTAAAAAGGGTGGAGAATTCCAGGTGAGATCCTTGCTGACCCGGGGGTGGCGGAACCTCTTCATACTGAAATAGCGGAATTTTTTACCAATAATATAGGATTGGTAGAGAGGTTCTCCACAGTATGGGAATCCTTCAAGGTATGGGTCAGAGGGGTTCTGATGTCCAAATCAGTTGGTATGCTGAAAGGGATCCGGGCTGAACTAATGGCTACAGAGGACAAGCTGGATGCATTGGAAAAAGACTACACCCGTACGCAGAATACTGAAATACTGTCTGACATACACACCAATCTTCAGGAGTTCGATAAACTAGCCATTAGAGAAGTTCGCTATATTGCGGCCCCCATGCGGGCGTGCAGGTATGGGGAGGGTAACAAGGCGGGCAGAACGTTGTCCAATTTACTTAAACACGATAAACAGCCCAACCACATTGCCAGTATACAAACTACACAAGGAGAAGTACTCCTGAAAGACAAAGATATTAATGCGGAATTTGCTAAATTTTACAAAAACTTGTATTCAAACAAGGACAAGAAGTCACAAACAGAAACTGAAGCCTATCTCGAGGCTCTCGCCCTCCCAAAACTCGCCGAGGAAGAGCGACTGGCAATGGATCAGCCAGTAACAGCGGAAGAATTAACAGAAGCAATTAAAGCTCTGTCATCAGGTAAAACACCAGGGTCGGATGCACTGGGGGCCGAATTTTATGAAGAGTTCCACTTGGAACTGGTCCCAGTATTAATGCAAGTGTGGGAAGAATCCATAGGAAGCGGCATACTACCCCCCACCATGAGAGAGGCTGTAATTACAGTACTTCCTAAGCCGCGTCGACCACCACAGGACGTCTCCTCCTATAGGCTCCTCTCCCTTATAAACACTGACGCCAAGATTTTCACAAAGGTGCTGGCTAATCGTCTCTTACCTGTAGTCCCCCCACTAGTACACCCGGATCAAAACGAGTTTATCCCCACAAGATCCACATCCCTGAACCTCCGCAGGCTCTTTGGCATAATGGCACGAAAAGACCTAGGCCGGAGTGCGGTGGCCGTATCCCTAGATGCCGAAAAGGCCTTCAACTCTGTGTCATGGGCTTATCTCCTTGCCGTACTGAAGGCATTCGGGATGGGCCCCAATTTCATTAGATATGTTAAACTATTGTATACGGACCCAGGGGCACGGGTTTTGACCAATAGATCCATTAACAAATTCTTCCTGCTAGGTAGGGGCACTAGGCAGGGCTGCCCTTTCTCTCCCCTATTATGCGCATTAACTATAGAACCTATGGCGGCTGCGGCACTCAGACAGGGGGATCTGTATGAGAGGGTTTACTCAGCTGATATCGTTGTACGCTGATGACACATTATTATATGTTCGGCAACCGGAAATAAACCTTGCACCGATTATGGCCGAAATACAGGAATTTGCGGAGTATTCAGGGTACACTGTTAGCGTGGCTAAATCAGAAATATTCCTACTCACACCCATTACCAAATTCCCCGTTGATACACGAGGCCTTTTGTGGACGGAACACCACATCAGATACTTAGGAGTCCTTGTATCCAGGGAAAGGAACACACTATATGCAGACAATCATGAAAACGCACTGCAAGCAATACACACAAGATTACAGATGTGGGGACGCCTCCCTATCTCGCTTTATGGCAGAGTGGCCGTCCTCAAGATGGTTGTCTTACCCAAGTTGCTCTACCTCTGTCAAAATCCCCATATGGCCGGGTAGGTCCTTCTTCACCAGGCTCTGTTCCATGGCGGTGACATTCCTTTGGAATGGGAAAACAGCAAGGATAGGATGGGAGAAAATGACGGAGCCATACGCCTCAGGTGGATTGGCCGCCCCCCGACTTAGAGCTTTACTATTACATTTCCCAGGCTCAATTTGGAAAGTATTGGTACAATGTCACAACCAGAACACCCCATACATGGATAGAGGAATACCCCACACCTCCCACGAACATACAATCAGTCATCTTTGATTCGCAATACAGGGACACCTGTGGCTACAACCCTGTGAGTTGCACTGTGAGGGCATGGGAGGCCATATACAGGAAACTTAAACTCGAGACACCCTATAACCCAGATATCCCCCTCTGGAACTTCCAGGGCATCTCGCCCACCCATGACAGCAGCATACAGGAATCCTTGGATCCACATCATGAGATGAAATTAGGCGATGTTCATTGATGGGAGGTTTGCAACCTTGGGGGAGCTGGTGCAAGCACTGGGAGGAGGGCCGCTAAAAACAATGCAATATTACCGCATTAGAGCTGCCTTTCAGAAGAGATGGCCGCTCTTCCCAGACGAACCCCCCCCCACCCCCACATCCATGTACACAGCTAATAACCGCTGAGGTGGGCCTGGGAATCTCCAGGCTGTATGAGGCAGTACAGGCCAATACCCCTACGGTAAATCGCATTAAGGAAAAATGGGAAAGGGAGCTACAGATGTCTATAGAAGATGTGAAATGGGCCAGGTACTGCTCCCTCACCAAGAACATTTCGCTCAATGCTGGGCTCCGGCTAATTCAATTTAAAATCCTAAATAGGCTACATTACACGCCGGCAAAAATTGCAAAATTTGCAGCAGAAAGCTCGGATGCCTGCCCCAAGTGCAATGCGCCCCGAGCTGGAGCCCTCCATATGTATTGGGAGTGCCCGGTGGTGGCCACATTTTGGTATGAGGTGGCTGAGATGCTGGAAGAGATAACGCAGGTTCCCCCTGTGTTGACTCAGCAGAAATATTTATTTGGTGATATTGGCAAGTGCTCAGAGAAGGTTAGAAGACTGTTCAACATTTCATGTGCGGTGGCCAAAAAATGCATATTACTGAAATGGAAAGACAGGGGCCACCCAGCATGGAACAATTTCTTCGAGAATTAACATATGTCAATGAGACAGAAGAATAATATGTACTGACACGTCCGACAACATGTAGACCAAAAGACATATGGGGCCCGTTCAGGGGGTTTTGTGCAATTTGATCTCGGATGACGAAGAATCCCTGTAATCTTGATTGTATGTATGAAACAAATATTGTATATTGTTGCATTATTGATGTGCGAGTTGGAATGGCAATGCAGTTCTCTCTGTGACCACAAATAAAAAGAGTTTAAAAAAAAAAGATATTGTAATTGATTGATTAACTAACATGAAGGCTTCGCGGGGGGTGTTATGTAGTAGGAGTTAGTGATAGGTACTCTTGTTAAATGGTGTGCATTGTATTAATGCTTGTTTTGTGTGGTTATTATTGTTAGGACATATAAAGAAACGTAATAAAAATATTTACATTTTTTTTTTTAAAAAAGAGATCTAAAGGAGAGGGAAGGGTAAATTTTTCTTTTAAAAGGTGCCGTGAAACAGGTTATTCAGGTGAGGTCAAAGGAGAAGTTGTGCCAGGAGACCCAGCAGAGGAAGAGTGTTGAAGGAGAGCGTGGAGGAGAATTGCTGATGGGGTAGGGAAGGTGAAGGAACAAAGTTGATTGGGAAAGTGAAAGGAGAGCATATGAGATAGAAGGTGTGAGTGGAGATTAGTAGTGTGGAGTGGGGGAAGAAATCTTGCGGAGAGGGTTGTAATGGTGTGGAGAAGGGAGAGTAGTAGAGTAAAGAGGAGTTAGCAGTAGAGTAAGATTGTGGAGTGGAGGCAGCTAGTGGCAAGAGGAACATCAGTGGTAAAGAAGAAGCAGCTTGAGAGAGGAATAGGAGAGACAGCGGGGGGAGTAGTAGGAAGAAGGGCAGGGGGAGAAAAGGGAGAGGGGCAGATGGAGACAGAGAGAGACACAGACAGAGAATGACCCTTAGCGATCCCCATTACAAATCTATAAATAAAAACCCTTGAACTAACTTTGGTTTGTAAGAGGGACAGAATTAGTAACACCTAATCATGTCTATGGTGCCTCTCCAGCATTCAAGACTGGATAATTGACACCACTGCTTCAACGTTTCCAGATCAGAAATTCTTTTCCTGATTAGGTCTCACAAAATATGGGTCTACAGAGTCATGACCTTAGCCACCAGACAATGGTACCAACCTCTACCTGGGCCTCCCAAAAACACAGACATTCCATCAAGCACAATCAGAACAAGGCAGTCAGGATACTATGCCTAAAACATAGGAAGCATGTGAAGACAGACCTCTAAAGCATCCAACAGCGACACATTAAAGAGCACATTTCATTCAAAATCCTGTGTACCATCCACTCGGCCTTCTGGGAATGAAACCTACTATATCCACCTAAGAAATGAACTACTTCTCGCCAGGCACCTTGAAAACTATTTTTTGATATATGATTTTGCATGTGATTTTCCCAAAAAAGGATTACACTTTTAGTTTGAATTTTTTGCTCTGAGTTTTATTCAACTATCACATCAGCATTTGTTTCACACTGGTACCCTACATGTGTTTATCTGCTACCATGGGTTCATCAGGCGATTTTCAATAATCCAAAAACTTATTATATATAAATTGAAAATTAAAAGTAATGTACATGTCATCCAGTTTTGATTTATGTCTTCTGAAATTTGTTAGCATTTTACAATGTTATACCATAGCCAACATCCTCCCCGCACCCATGACCAACAGAACCATTTTGCAATTTTTAAAATACATGCAAGATTGCTACTTACATAGAAATACTCTACACAATATTCAGTAGTTTTCAATCTTCTGGGACATAATGGGTTCACGTAGTCATTTTACAAAAATGTCAAAACAAGGTCAAATCCCGCCAAAAAATAGAATACTACATCTGTATGCAGTATGTTACCCATTCCAGAGCAACAAACTCCCACACTTTCCTTATCCATTCTTGTTCTCACAGGATCTCTTTACTTTTCCATTTCTGTGCTATCAACAAAAGGGAGGCCAGAATCAACATCATACGCTTTAAAAAAGGTTTCGACTGAGGATATTTTCAGACCCAACTTACTGACACCTGAATCCAAATCCATATCTGATCCAAAGATTTCTCCCAATCTAGGCTGAACCCGATCCGAAAAAGCTTCAAAATCCACCAGATATGGCTCCATTCTCCCTTCTGTCCAAACCCCCTCCAACAATCCGGAGAGGATTGGTGATACATTTTCCAAAGAGTGGTCGGAACATAGTGCCAATACACCATAACTTTATACCATATTTCTCTAAGTTGTATTGCCCCTTGTCAACCTTGTTATGTCCCTCCAAAGAAACTCCCATTTGTTCAGAAAGATGCTACATTCCAAAGTTCTCTCCCACTTAATCACATATGACCATTGTGTCTCAGGGCTGTTGTCAGAGCAGATTTTATATAAAGAGGCTATCAGACTTCTGCGTCCAGAGTGGGTCACCAGAAATGGTTCCACTGCCGTAAGTGGCCTAGAAGCAACTTTGTTCATCACAGGATTCTGTACCCAATGACGTAATTGATCTTATCGGAGCCTACCGTCTTTTGTCTATCTTTTGATAATCCACCTTTTTCTATTTAAAAAAAGCCTCCATTTCCATTCCCGGTAAAAACTGTAGATTGCAAAAGAGATGTGAAAGGTAATGGGAAAGATGTGATCCCACATTTTTCAATTAGTTTGTCCCTGCCTTGTGATCCAGCTCAAATACATATTTTTTGGGGCAATGTTCCTTTTGAACTCAAAGGACTTCATTTAGTGGAGCCCCCACAACCGCCCTATCCATTTGTTCCCATATATTGCTAGAATGCAAGAAAAACCATTCCCTTTTAACCCATAACTGCAACGCCTAGTAGAAGGTGTACAAATTCAGAAGCAATAGAGACCCCCTTTGTTCCTTGGAGCCATCAAATTCTTACAGGCAACACTTGAACATTTATTTTTCCATACAAATGCAATAATTTTGTTCAAAGCTTGTCACTGGTAACGGTATGAGTATCGCCTGAAAGAAGTACAAAAACATGGGAAGGACGCCCATTTTAAATGATAGTTATCCATGCAAAACACGAAATAGACAAGGGCTCCATCTAGACAAATCTGCTTCAACCCTTTCTAGGAGAGGAACATAGTTTACATTATACATGGTCTTGAGAGATTCTGTAAGGGAAATCCTCAATTACCCAATGGCTTCCGACATCAACCTAAATCTGGAGGAAATATTAGTTTGACCCTGTCTGTCTCCACGTACAGAGAGATTTAGTATCTCGGATTTGTTAACGTTCACCTTCAGCCCAGCTACATTTCCATAGGCCTCTAGTTCTTGCACTAGTGCGATCAACGATGTCTCTGGGTCTGTCAAAACCAATAGCATATCATCAGCAAATGCTATTACCTTGTGCCCCCCCCAAATGGAATCATCTTAACTTCCTCCGCTGCCCTCAGGCGTATCAAGAAAGGTTCTAAAAAGATAGTGAAAAGGAGGAGAGAGATGACACCCCTGTTTCGTACCCCAGTGAAACTATTTTTTGTAAGAGTTGCCTATTAATTACAATCCGAATAGAGGGATTTATGTAATTTGGCCCCACCATGCAAAGGCAGGCAGGCCCAAACCCCATGTAAGGCATAGTGTTATTTAAAAACGTCAACTCCACCCTATCAAAAGCCTTTTTGGCATCTTATGAAAGGAGAATTGATTAACCAGTTTGTCACTTTTTCAATTAAACGGGACCCCCTCCTAGTATTATCGTCTTATGAATGTTTTGACACCCGTGACAGTGTCGGGGACTTCACGCTGTCAAGGGGGGACGACGACACCCGACTTGGGGCAGGATGCCCATTAGAGAACAATATGAAACCGGACCTGCCAAGAGGCAGGGTGAGGGAGTTGTTAGGGTCCCAGTTCCTGAACCCATTTCCCCCCAAATGTGCAGCACAGAAAGAACTTGGTACCACTTTGCTTCACTCCATGCCTCACAAAAACGATGCTGGCCCCAGGTATTTTTGTTTGGTTCCAGGCCATGCAGACCAGAAAACCTTGCAGTGCCCAAAGGAACCTGCTGCCTGCAGGCAGAGTGAGACCAATGGCCTGGATGCAGACTTGAATGCTCCAGCATCAGCTAACAAGCAGCCAAGACAAAAACCTGCCATCATAGCCGAGCTGTGGGCGGGAAGCACACCATACCACGACAAACCATTGACGGAGACTAACTCAAATTCTCTGTGCGGGAAGATCTACAATCTAAACTAAAGTTAACTTAGATTGTAAATACCAGGGGTTACCTTTCATCAGTTGGAAGGATCAATTGTGGGATTAGGGATGCCTGAGCTGGGGTGGAGGGAACCCACCTGAGGTCGAGAGAGAGGGATGCCTGATAGCTTGGACATTCCTCTGCCTGTGAAACATCTAACGAAACATTTTTTTAGAGAGAATAAAGACCATTGAGCCCTTCTTTGGAGTCAGGGAATTTGTGAAGTCATCTGTGACACGTCCAATGCCAATATTATCTTTTTGGGAAAATAAATATATAATATTTGTCTAATTCCTCAATAATGAGAGTATCTTTCCATTATGCCACCATTTTGCAGAGTGTTCAACTGCTTATCCACTTTGATACTCTACTTCTATTAAAATCACACCCACATCTATTAGGAAGATAAGGGTAGAGGGAACTACCTCACTATTTCCTTACGGAACGAAGAAAATCACCTACGTTTGGAAAACTTCTGACCTGTGTGAGAGGGTCATGGTCATGACCGTTTTAGGGAAGAAACATGGATCCTTCCTTAAGGGGGGGTGATCTACCAGGGTGTATGCCAGTGCCGGACATAAACCAGAGGCAGGGTGAGAAATTGGGGCAGTGGGGAGGGCCCAGTCACCAGCCCCCTGAGTATGCATCATATGGGACTGTTAGTAGCTTTGTATCTTCCACAATGGCTGCCAGGGTTCCCTTTTGAGCGGAGCATAGTGTATTGGGGGAATGTAAAAATGAGTGAAGCTAGATAGAGAGGGGCAGAGAAAGTGTATGGGGGAAATTAGAGAAAGAGTGATAAATAGTGTATGGAAGGAGTGTGTGGAGAGAGTGCAAGGCGATAGTGAGAGTAATGTTGAGGGCGGAGTGAAGCAGGAAAGGGGAGGTAGTTGGAAGAGATGGTAGTGTGTGTGGTAAGATTATTCATACACGAATTATGCTGATGACACTCCGGTGCTTATCCCCCCTCTCCGGGGATTACCTGTCCAACCTGAACACGCTCAATTCCATCTACTCTACGATCAAATCTTGGATGGCAGAAAACTGGTTATGCCTCAACAGTGAGAAAACCGAGCTTCTGCGGATTGGCTCCCCGTCCACCTTGGGCAAGCTGGACAAGCAATACAACTCCTTCACCATAGATAACATTCCAATCCCTGTCTCCCAAACGGTCAAGACCTTGGGTGTCTACTTGGACACGAACTTGAACAGGCAGGTCAATGCCATTGCATCCTCCTCAGCCTACTACTCAAAACTTCTCAATGCAATCAGACCGTACCTCTCCCAACAGAATTGCCTAACTATCGCGAGGGCAATCATTGGCTCAAGATTGGACTATTGCAACGCCCTTCTAATAGGGAAGTCAGGAAAAAACTTTGCTAAATTTCAACTAGTCCAAAACAATGCCCTAAGGGCCACCACTGGACTATCACGGAGGGACCACATCTCTGACCTCAGGTCCACTGGCTACCGGTTAAGGAAAGAATCGTGTTCAAAACCCTTGCCCTCACGCACAAATGTCTTCACGATCTGGCCCCTAAATATCTCGTCCAGAGATTTTCTAAACCCTGTGCCTCCAGGCCCTCCAGAGTGGCCTACTCCAACTTGATAACTGCGCCAAAAACCCACAGAATGCGTGCTGGTGGCACTAGTTTCCCCACCATGGCAGCCACCCTCTGAAACTCCCTTCCACCGCACATCAGACTACTTGACTCTCACACTGCCTTTCGCTAGGCTATCAAGACTAGTCTCTTCAAATAATGTGCCTGTTTTTTGTCCGCTACCTAGGACCTATGTATCTGTAACACTGTATGTATATTCTAAGAACTCTTCTGGGGCGGCTTTTTTGTAACCCTTAATCAAGCCTTCTTACGCACCGCTTTCAGCGCCTCCATGCCTTCGGACTGCAGTGCGCTTTACAAATGTAAAAAATAAATAAAATAAGATTAGGGCAGAGATGTGTAGATAGTTAGGTCAGGAGAGGGGCATGGAGAGAAGTGAGGAGAGAGGGGAGGATAAGAGGATACTCTGCAGACATCAGACGGACAGAGCGGGAGAGGAGAGAGAAAGGAGAGAGGAGAGCTAGATAGGAGGCCCTCACACAAAACAGCAACCATACAAAGGAAATGATATAGCAATACAATATAATAAACAATATCAACACAATATTTGAATGGCCTTCTCCTGTCATGGGTAAGATCCCTTCCATAAGATTCAAAGTCAACTCAAAATGTTCAAATCAAAGAAAAGAAAGATTTTGAACCAGTTCTTGTAAGTTCAAAGTCAAAGCAAAGATTCAACAAACAAAATTCCACTGGTAACAACTCTTGTTGTTCAAGATCGCCTTCAAATTTCCAGAAAAGAAATAGCACCAATGGGAATCCTAGTTATGATGATAAATTCTCTTCTTCAAGATTATCTTCCACAGTTCAAAAATAAAGTTTAATATTCTCCAAATGTCGATAATACACAATTCCTAAGACTTCATTGGCTACAACTCTACATTTGGTATATTTGTCAGGATGCTTCCTCTGTGCTGCTACTTCTATTTTCAACAACCACACTTCTACTGTTGGTACTATGAGAAACGTCATCTTTGTTCCAAAGTACGTTACTGCTTCAACTACTTCAATGTGACATAAGCTGACAACGTAATATACCAGAACAGTTAAAGTATTACTGCTATTGCTCAGTACTGTTGAATAAAGTAGATGATTTCTACCGGACACTTCAACCCCGTCAGGTAGGCAAGGCACTCTTCCTTTTAATGGCTTTCTTAAAAGGAGCAGCCTCAATGCCTCTTCCGTCTGTCTCACAACAAGAACAACCTGCTTCTGCCCATAAGCCTCTCCCCTTCCTAGCTTCAGCAGTCTTTCGCACCAAAGGTTGGATTCTACTTTAAAGTATTCTTCATAAGCATTTAATTCTCCTTCCCCAGCTTTGCACCCATCTTTCTGCCAGTCATCAACACTAATAATTACCCAGAAGCTTATGTGCCACTCTCAGCTTCAGGTAACAATAGGGTACTTTTTTCGTGTGCCACTTGATTGTTAACAATGTCACTTTGCAGTTAGATGGCTTTGGCAAGACAGTTTTAATATATAAAGGGAATGCCGCTTGGCTTGGGGTAATGCTTGTTTCTCTCCATGGCTTTAGACTCTTTACTTCTTTGAAAAAGAACAAATGTCCCTTCTAGATACAGTATAGAGGTCAGTCTCTCATATGAAAACACAATTAGGCACATGCGACCTATCCTTCAAGATGAATGTAAGGTTTAAAATAGAGTACTGAAGTATATTCCCATGTAACGGTAAAGGGTGAGATTCAAACTTCCTTTGAGAATTTTAATTAGGCACACACACACGACCTCTCTTTCAAGTAGTTTTCACTTTCTGCATCTTATAGATGGACAACATTCGGTATTCGGTAATGGTTTAGGAAGTGTTTCCTGGTATAATTAGCGACACAGGACCACTCCGTTATACGGCAACAGTCTTCAGATACATCAACAACTGTCAAGTACTTTAGTTTCTCTCGCAAATAGTGATCTTCAACATTATACGCGAGTGCTACAATTCCATTGTCAGTAAGACTTCTGCTATAACAAACAGCTTTTACTCGCATTCAACAACACAGGAGTCTGTTAGGAGTTGGCTAGTTTTTTTTTTTTAAACTTTCTTTATAAATTTTTCATATAACAGAAAATCAGCAAAACATTCTCCCCCCACCCCTCTTCCACTGGTGCTTGCTCACAAATACAAGTCTTTACATGTTGAGGCGATCCACAAACGGTTTACAAGGGTGTTGTGACATTTCACTGCATACATTCCCATGTCGCATAGATAGTCAACTCAATGGTGTACAGATACCACTCTGGAGAGTCTGAATTTCGGCTTAATGTCCCCTCACTGCCAAATGTCCCCAGCGCTCCGGGCCCCTGTGCCCCCTCTCTTGACAATCCTCCAGCGAGGTATGAGTCATTCAGTGAGTCTCCTCCTGTAGTGGAGACTCCCGCACAGCCTCTTGCGGCGAAGGGGTTTGTGTCCTCATCACTCGGTTGCTTCAGAAGATATGACGTGTATGCATCCAGTATCTGTCGATCTCCCCATCCCTTACCCTGCAGTGCACCCCATCTGGACTCAAGGTCATTACAGTATAAAATGTCCACCGCCCACTGGGCGATCGTGGGGCATCACATCCCGCACCACTCCATAGCTACTCTCTGTTTTGCAAGGATCAAAAGGAGGCCTACCAACTTCCTGGTCTCCCTAGAGACTTGTTTAGTGTATCCCAGTAGGGCCACCATAGGGTCCGGATTAATTCGCTGCCCCACTATTTCTCCGACCACTGTAAAGACCCGCACCCAAAAACGCTGCAGTACTGCACATTCCCAGGCGTCTTTTTTTGGAGGAAAATACTCTTTCAATTTGACCGGGGAGTAATAATACTGATGCAGGAACTTAAAATGAATCAGTTTAAATCTGGCGCATATTGCCCCTTTCCTGGTCATCTCACAGCAGTACTCCCACATATCCATAGATATCTCCGTACCCAATGTTCATTCACATACCACTCACGATGACAGCGCAGCTGCCAGCTTGTTCTTCAATGCCATCGCATACAATTCAGACATTACCCTTTGTACCAGGCACCCTCGTATCACCTTATCAAGCATATCCGCCGTACAGGGCTGCTCGGGAAAAGAAGGGAACAGCTGCCGCAACACCACCCGCAACCTGTAGTACACAAATATATCTAGCTCTGACAAGGCCCCCCTCTCTCTCGACTGATCAACTGATACAAACCTCCCACTTGGGAACAGTTCCCCGAATTCGGTTACTTCCAACCGACTCATCAGAGCTACAAAGCCTGCCTCACTCGTCAGGGGAATAACCGGGACGTGGATCACCGGGAGCTCCGGCAAATAGAGTGTATCCCCCTTAGTTTTAGGTTCCAAAAGCGACCAGGCCCTGCACGACAGATCCACCATATTCCGAGGTATGTGTGGTTGATTTGGTAACGTAAGGATAACTGCCTGGAGTAGAGCTGGGGATGCGATGGATCGCTCCATCTCTACATGTCGCCGTTCGGCCGCCATCCCATACCAATACCTTAGAAAGCTAGCATGTGCCCCCGTATAATATAAACCATAGTCTGGCAAAGCCAAACCCCCCTCTCTGACGGGTGCCACAAGCTTATCCCAGGAAATCCGTGCCCGTTTACCAGCCCAAATAAATCTAGTAACCGCTGAGTGGAGATCCCGTAAGTACTTCTTGGGCACAGTAATGGGTGTGTTAAGAAAAACAGAGGAAACTGGGGAGAATGGTCATCTTGACCACTGAGATGCTGCCATATAAGTTTAGTGGAAGCGAGGCCCACCGCTGCATTGGTAATTTTGCGGAGTCGAGTGCTGCCAAGTAATTACAACGATATACCACACCCTGGTCTCTGTCAATAGTGATCCCCAGGTAGCGGGTGCTAATCAACTCCCACTGGAATCCCCATCTATCCTGAAATTGAGCCGTTGCATATGTTAGCGGAAACAGAACGGACTTCCTGGTATTCACCTTGAGCCCCGACAATTCCCCAAATAACTGTACATCTGCCATGATCGGGTCTAGTTTATTCAAAGGGCAGCAAATGAACAGGACCAGATTATCTGCTTTTAACTAAAATCACCACACTGTGGGTGTGCAGCTGTGTATATGTAATTCCCTAACCAGCTCAGCACATGACTATTGCCAAGGCAAACAATAGTGGGGATAATGGACATCCCTGGTGTGTCCCTCGCTCCAGTGGTATTAACTCGGTCGTTTGCCCATTTACCCTCATCTTGGCTACTGGATCCGTATACAATAGTGATATCAAGGAGATGAACCATCATCCAAGACCCAGCCTACGTAACAATGTAAACAGGAACGGCCATTCGATGGAATCAAATGCCTTGGTGGCATCCAGGAGAGCTGCCACCACTGGCTCATCCTTCCGCTCCAGCTCGTCCTTCCGCGCTGCCGCCATTAGGCCAAACATCCTTCGCAGCCCAAACAACGTTGATCGCCCCGGGATAAACTCCGCTTGATCAGCCCTTACTAATGTTGTCATCGGATGCGCTAGCCTAGCAGCCAATATTTTAGCAAATATTTTATTGTCAAGGTTGATAAGCTTGATCGGGCGGTACGAGGAACAATCCCCGACGGTTTCCCAGGTTTAAACAATACCACGACTACTGCTTCCCTTAGGGAGTCCGGGAGCCGCCCCTCATTTACCACCTGTTGATAAACATTTAACAGATATGGCGCCAGCCTCTCTGCATAGCAATTATGAAATTCAGCCGTGAAGCCGACTGGGCCAGGAGATTTACCACCAGGCAGCTATCTGATGGCTGCGACCACCCCCTCCAATATTAATGGTCTATTCAGCCACTCCCGCTGCTCGTCTGAGCACCAGTATAATCCCACCTGATCCAGATAGGTTTCTATATCCGCTTGTGTAGAGTATAGGTGGCTATGGAATTTATGAAATTCCCGAACTATTTTCTCATCCTCAAATTGATCCACCCCATTTCCATCATTGATTGCCGTTATCCTATTCTCCTGCCCACGCATTCGAGTGGCCTTAGCAGGTGACCGTCCTGGGGCTCATCTCTCCCCATATTGCTGAGGGCCCTCCTGTCCCACTGGTATTTCACTTCCCTCTGGGCAAGAGCGTGGAACTCCTGGAGTTTCTGCATAATTCCCCCTTGTTGAAGCTTGGTTGGGGTAGGAGCCGCCTCCTGCGTGATGCGTATCTCCTCATCCTTGTTAGCTAGGTCTTTCCGTATCCGTCTCAAGATTCCTGATTCTTTGGCTATACACACCCCCTTATCACACACGTAAGTCCCTCCAACAAGGAGCCCACTGAAGTCACCAAACCCTCATTAGTTTCAAAGTACAAATCTATCGCACTCGATAGTTCTTCCTTAAAGACTGTCTGTAAGGCCATCACTTTTAAATCGCCAGGGGTGTCTCGTCCCCACCCGACCCCTCAGCAGGATGGTCAGTAGTACGGGGGCGTGATCCGAAAGAGTGCGAGCCAATATTTCCACCCCACTAGTCTGCCTCAAGAGCTCACAAGATATTAAAAAGTAATCTATTTGTGCAGCCGAGTTATGTGGAGCAGAGTAATGTGTAAACTGATGTGCTGCCGGATTCCTCACTCTCCATACATCCTCCATTCCCCACACCACCAGCATTCCCCGAATTCTATCAGAGCATCTACTACGGTCCCTGCGCGTGGCACTAGCCATCCGATCCAGGGTCTTGTCCAACACAGTTAAAATCTCCTGCCCATAGAATTTCCCCCAGTTGCCCCTCTAACCATTCCAAAGTTTCCGTCGTATCCCGATTGGGGCCATAGTAACAAATCAGCGTGCATAGCTTCCCTTGAATAATCCCTTGCACAATCAATTCCCTACCCTCCTGGTCCCTCACCACCTTGGTCTGCCGGAAGCCCACTAGGTAATTCACCATAATGCACACCCCCCTGGAATAAGAGGAATAAGAAGAATAGTACCTGTGGCACTCACAACTTTTACCAAATTTGGACTCGGTCTCTGCCGTCAGGTGGGTCTCCTGAAGGAAGGCCACCTCTACCCGATGGCGCCTCAGGTACTGCAAGACCTTCCGGCACTAAGGGGGGGGGGTTGTTTAAACCCCGGACATTCCAGGTTATGAGCCTAAGTGTCCCCATTCTTGAGTGACATACCATGGGCACCCGGATCCCCTCTTGTTTGTCTGCACATTTGCACCATCTGTACCCCCCCCAACCCTACCCTCCTCCCCTACCAACAAACCCTAACTTTTTGGTGTTTAATCCCCTCCCTCACACCCCCGCCACACCCACCCAATCATCTCCCCCATGCCCCCCACTGATTCCCCCAACATTGCAGTGCAGTAACAACCCCAACCATGAAATATTATCAAGCTTTTGCTATAGGGAAGGTTAGGAGCCGACCCTCCCTGCACACACTTAATGTCATATATCCAAAACATTAAGCCATCGCCTAGTGTAACAACCAGAAATGACTCACCCTGCATGATAAGCTCGGGGGTTCTCATGTGTGATCTCAAGGGCCTGAGGGACCGGGTAACATGTCTAGAAAGATGCTGGCCTCTTCAGGGGTTTGAACGAAAAATGGTTTACCCTGATGTTCAACCCTCAATTTAGCCGGAAACAGCATGGCATACCTCATGCATTTATCTCGTAGCCTTTTCTTGACAGCAGTAAATGTTCTTCTAGACGCCTGCACCTTACTAGAGAAATCAGGGAAAAAACATGCAGTGTCCCCTTTGTAACACACCAAGCCTTTCTCCCTTGCCTTACGGAGGACAGTGTACCCGTCGCGATAATTCAACAGGCGGGCTATCAATGGACGGGGGTGAGCCCCAGGGACCGGCCACCAGTGACTATGTGTGCTCTCTCCACCACACAGATTAAAAGCCCTCGGGTCCCAACACCTCCCGGAGAATCTCCTCCACCATCTCCTCCATATTTTTATGGTCCTGTGTCTCCGACAGCACCACAATCCTGATGTTATTTCGTCTAGAGCGTGACTCCAAGTCTTCCTGCTTCTCCGCGAGCTCCTTCAGAGCCCTCTTGACGGCAACCATATCCCTGGATGTAGAGGCCACCTCATACTCCACTCTCGAGACCCTTCCTTCCACCTCATCCAGCCTCTCCCCATGCTCGTCCAGCCTCACCTGCATGTGATCTACCTTGCAGGTCAAGGAATCCAGCTTCCCGTCTAGAGACTGTACACCAGATTGTAATTGCATGAACATCTTCTTAATATCTTGAAAAGCAGTCGCATGGTCCGCAGGGAATGTCGAAAACTGGGCCTCCCGAGACTCTTCCACTGACTTGTTACCTTTCACTTGTGACGCCATGTCAAAGTTTAATTTAGCCTGCTGCTTACCGCTTTTACAAGCGTTGGACATGTCTGCCAGCATTCACCAAGAGGATCTAACCCAGCACGGGAAGGATCCAAGTTTATCTGACAGGGTCTGAGCACAGTCAGCGCTCCTCCACTCTTCCCTCAGATTCACCAATGAACACAGTCTCTTCTGCACCGCCCGGGGAGGAATGGTGATCCAGCCCCACCGGCCAGCCCAGCACTGCTCGGTCTGAGCTCCTCTTACTACTCATTGAGGCTTCCAGATCCAGGTGCAAATTGCCCAGTAAAGCCCTCCATACATTGCCTCTGTTAGCGTTGTTATCCTGGATGGCTGCTCAAGACCCCAGTTCATATAGGGAGCTGCTATCCGCCCCCTACTCTCAGCTGCCAGAGATAGCGGATCAACTGCGCCTTCCGCCCACTCCAAGCGCTGCTGCTCCAGCAGTCCAGCTCCCCCACCACCCCTCCGGCTCTAGGGCCTGCAGCGAAGCTACGTATATGAATTCAGCTGCCAGCAGCAGCAGCCCATTCCGGCTCCCACCTCCCACTGCCGTGGAGCACTCATTGCAGCTGGGCTTCTCCAGTCGCCGGCCTCCCGTATCCGGGTCGGTGCAGTTGACACGATCCCGATGGATCCCACTGGATGGGCTTTGCGCCGCACTGCTGTCCCTCCACCACCACACGCAGTCTGCAGTACCGCTCTCTGCTTCCCTGCCAACGAACGCCCTCTGGGAGAGCTCACGCCTCCGGCACACCTGACGGGCCGCCAAGTTCACTGCCCGTCTACTGCCTGGATCCAGGCTCGGGTCCCTGCAGCACTGCTCCTCCGCCCTTGCTGAGCCCGCACGCTCCCCCAGGAAGCGTTCTCAGACCTTCAGGTCCCCCGGGAGGGACCCCTCGCGGACGGCACCAGGCAGACAGGTCAATCCGTTGCTGCCCCTCCCCTACTCAGCAGTCCGGCCACACTGCCCACTCTCTCTGCCACTGAATCCTCGATTTAGGCGTTCCCTGCTCCAATTTTCCTGGGGAAAGTGCCCACCCGATCCAGGTCCTCTCCGCTTCACGGTCCCAGCGATTGTGTGGTGGCTGAAGTCTGGAAATCGTCCGGATTAACTACCGGATATATGTGTGCAGCGGAGCTTCACGGGCCCATGGCCATTTCGGTCGGGCTCTCTAGCATCCCCCCACAGGAGTTGGCTATAGTTCCAGCAAGGCTTGCACAGTGTATCTGTACGCTGTGCTTCCCTCACCGTCTTTAAAGACACTGGTCTTGTGGGTTGCACTGCTGTCCCAACTTCCTATGCTTCTTTTACTAATTCTGGCTCGCAGGGGACCCACACCCTTCTCCAGCACTGGTGTCTCTAGTCCGGCCATTTGATTTGGGAATTTCCTTTTATCCAGAGACCCTTGCTTGCCTTCTGCTTCTGGCCTTCGTCTCCTGCACTTCCACAGTTCTGTAATCACAGCAACAAGGCTCACATGCGGAAAACTCAGCCTCCAGCACGACTTCCGTTGTACAGCTTATGCACTTAAAAGTTTGGGAGAACAAAACTATCGGAGCTTGCAGGTGAAATCTGCTGTCTCCACACTCTGGTGTCCCTTCTGTTCTTCCACATTGCCAGCCTCATGCTTCTCCTCTACTACTACTGCCACAGCCCGCCTTCCAGCTTTTGTTCCAACGCCTTCTATTCCTCCTTTCCTGCTGGGGCCTTTTATGCCCCGCAGGTGTAATAACTGTCTTCAGGTATGGGCAATTAAACTTAATTGCACGACTACTGCAATGGCTACCACGCTTAATTGCCCGACTACTACATCTACATCCCTCTTCCTCGTCTCAGTACCTCTAGGATTCTCTGACTTGTAGTTTCTCCCAACAAAGTTAGGTTTTTCAACTTCTATATTATTTGCAAGGGTAGATATAATTCCTTTTAAGGCTATTAAACACAGGGGTTATGAGAATTAGCTATAGATGAAGATGGTTTAGTGAAGACATTTCCATAATCCTTTACATTGTACCCTTGGGTTTGCGAAAGGTGTTTGGTCTGGGATATCAAAAAGGATCTTTCTTTCGGTATAGTTTGTTCTGATTTCTTAACCTTAGGGTTCACAACCTCAGATCAAATATTAGGTTGAGAGACATTAAAATGACAATAAGCAACAGCCTCTTTAGGTATAGTGGTAAGACTCTTCCTGAGTCTGTCTCTCATCGCAGGGAATCTCCTCACCACCCTGGGCCCTACAGGATTCTCCTGTAGTACAAGCCTCCCCCCCAGAGTTGGGATCAGGAAGCGCCTGCCTTCCCCTGGCCCCCCCTCAAACCTCGCCCCCCTGCGAGGAAATTTTAGGCAGGGTTTCAGTGAGAGATCCGTAGGATTCTTCACAGAAGGCACAGGGACTGTAAATCAAGTGTTAAACTTGCATTTCTCAGCCCTGCCTGGGCTATCAGGCCTCTCAGACCATATGGACTTCCCATTGCTTTAACCCCGTTGTAGGGTATTTTCTGGCTCTGGGTTTCCTCTGTCCACCATGCCATCTGCATGGCCTTGCCTCCACGATCAGACCTTTTCTTTGCACTCCAGCATAGACACCCGCTTTGCTCCCTCGGGAATGTTGATTTTGACTTTTAGGCCAACTTGCTCTGTAGTAAAGGAACAGATTCTAAGGCACATTACTGAAATAAGGGAGGAAAGGGGATATGAGATAGATATATCACACTGATGACCCCACAGCTTATATGTACTGGTCTTTATCTTTTAATGAAATGTCCATTAGCCGATGTTTAATCTTTTACATATAAACTGTGTAGATATATGGAAAAGTCAGGAACCAGAGAATCTTCTACTCTGTCCACTATGCCCTCATGAAATTGAGACGCAGATGCATGTATTATTCTTTTGTGTGGCCTACCATACTTTTATGAATGGAATGTTTAATGTCCATTTTAAAAGAAAGGAATTTTCTGATTTTACCACCTGCTTTTATGCATCTATATAATGGTTGTGTTGAGCTATCCCTTGATAGTGCGCCGAAAAATAATGGAATGGGAAGTAGTGATGATTAATAAATTCTTTATTTTTGTGATGTTAGAGCCTTTGTGGATGACACGTGTTTCGGCAGAACTGCCTTTATCGAATCCAGGCTATATACATAGCTCATAAGTCACTGCATAATGCATAAAGGTGCTGAAGTTCACAGGGGTGAATCCCTCCTGGTACAAAGAAGTCCTCCGTATGTACGAGTGTCACTCGTACATACGGATTCATCCCTGTGAACTTCAGCACCATTATGCATTATCAGTGACTTATGAGCTATCTATATAGCCTGGATTCGATAAAGGCAGCTCTGCCGAAACACGTGTCATCCACAAAGGCTCTAACATCACAAAAATAAAAGGAATTTATTAATCATCACTACTTGCCATTCCATTATTTTTCGGCGCACTATCAAGGGATAGCTCAACACAACCATTATATATTGTCACAAACGGAGCGGAGGGACTCTAAGTCTCCGTAGTAGCTAAACCTGGTGCGACACAAGATCTTTAACATCACCTCAACTTTCATGGACAAACCCTTTTAATTTAACGGGGCGCGTAGGTACTGCAGAAGGTGTCATCACAAACAGTCCCTCACCAAGAATGCAATGCTTTTATGCATCGCCTAATAATGGGAGATAACATGCTTAAATGGGCACTGAATACATATTTAAGAAAGGCTGCTAACAGGATAAAGATAATAAAAAACTAATTAGGAACGCTGATCATGAAAAGATTACTTAGTATGGATACTTCTATCTCTTTGTACCATTTTTATTCTGTTTGTGTCTTTTATTCTTATTGTACTGTATAGGAGTAGTTATGTAATGACATTTCTTTTATTTTGATGTGAATGCACTGTTATTACCGTCTTCAATGTAGGTTTGATGAATGTGTCAGTATATTCGGAATAAATCAAATCAAAAGAGTTGTTGGGGTATACAAGTAAAGCAATTCTACCAAGATGAAACTGATGGTCTCTGTGTCTGTACAATATTGGATGAAAGGCAGGTTAAATGTGATGCATGAGATAATCGTTGCAATGTTTTCTTCATTCAAACCGTGCACTCAGTTAACAGGGAGCAATAAATAATATGATGCTCCCCAATATGTGATGTGGTTTCAATTAAACATCTGGAAAAAAATCTTGGTTATCTGTGAATGTTTCATTTAACTCAGTCTAAAAAAAAGAACAACATGTTTCAAGGGAACATAACTTCTTTCTCAAATGCTGCACAATAAAGCCAAAAAGGACAAACTATTACAAGCTGTAACGGTACGGAAGCCTGGTCGCGTCCATGAGGCTGCACTTGTGAGCATGCATGTGCCACAGCTGCAGAGTCCCTAAAAGGCATCAGTGTATTGAGCTCCTGGAGCTCTGCTCTGTTAGGAGCCTGGATTGATCCTATGTACATGGAGCAGTCTGATAGCATTTCCTGACACACATTTAGACTGGCTATAGTTCTGGTGGCAAGGCTGTGAGATGGCCAAATTGAAGTTCTCTCCTGCCATTCAACTGCATGGAGTTTTGGATTGACTGCTGTCACAGATGTTTGGATTGACTGCTGCCACAGATGTGAGAGATAGCAACCTTGGCTGCTAATATATATTGTGGCCTCCATATATCGGATTGCAAAATAGGAGAGCTGGAAAAAGCACCCCAAGCAGTGTTCTAAGCAATAGTGAAAACGTAATATTTTATTGACAATTTAGGATGGGAAATGTACATTACTTCTTAGGCTGGCATATGGCACCTTAGTCCTGTGCCAAGGTGGACGTTCATTCATGTGGCACTAGGGCCAATTACAGTAGGGCCCTGAGGGATTAATGTATACTGAATATTCTGACCACTTAAGTGCAGATGGCAAACAGGATTAAAGCTGCTGGGAATACCTCAGAGCCAAAAGGGAAAAAAGGGTTACTTTCTAAATGTTTTGCTAGAGGAGCACCCAAGTCGCCTGAAATGAGCTTAAACCAGTAGGCGCCCTATAATCCTGAATTAAGGAATTTGATCTTGGAAGGTAACAACTGTATTCCAAGGTAAAATAGACGCCTCTTAGTTATCTCTGTTGCACAGATTCATCAAGATATAAAGAAGCTCGGGGATATTACAACAGAGGTTGAGGGGTATGCGTTGACTAGGGACGGTACTATTGATGGCTTTGCAATGTCCACTGCAGATTCACAGGCATCGGATAAACACCACATGGTGAAGCTTGGGAATCTGGAAGACTGCTGGAGGCAGATCAATGTACCCCTACAAGGGCTGCCGGAAGGGACCAAGTGGGGGCCCATAGTGGTCTTCTTGAAAGAGGTTATCCCTACTTTATTTCAAGATAAAGGCATGCTTCATGGCATACATGCAACTGGTGTGCATGGCACCCCGACGTAGTAACTGCCAGGCACCCTTTCCCAGGATGGTGATGATACGGATGCTGAGGTACAAAGATACATTTAGACCACTGACTGCTGCACGTAAACAGGGCAAAATCACATATGATGGTGATAGGTTGTCCTTGTACCGTGGCTTTGGGGTGGAGTACTAGAAGCACAGGAAAACATTGGATGAAGCTAAAAAACGTCTTTAGGAGAGCAGGATTCTTTACGCTCTCTTCTGCTGCCAGCAAGGTTTGCGAAAGGCAAGATAAATTTATTTGAAGATCCCGGGGAAGCCATGCACTAGGTTGAAACAATAGTGATCTGCTTCCTCCCTATGGGTGTGCCAAAGGAGTGGGTGGTGTGTAATAACGGATAAAGATATGGTTTGGCAGATCCAGTTACTCACTGGTAACTGTTGTGGCATTTCAGATATAGGATACAGACAAGAAGATATGGATCAATGTAGAAGTTTTATTAAAGGAAAGAATGCCTCACCTATTCCTGCAACTAAGATTATCATATTCCCTAAACTTAAAACATTAAATTGGAGCTTGTCGTGATGTCTTACAAAAATTTAGATCTCTGCCGTTATCTAATCTCCCCTAGTATCTGACCCTACCACTAATAACAAAATAAACAAACAGCCTAGGAAAAGATCAGCTCCCCCTTTTATTGGCTTGTGGTGGCTGGTTCCTGAGCCCCCAGACAATTGTATCTTTGGTTATTTCATTCTATTTCAGACTTTGGCCTGTTGATACAAAGTAAGTCATTTATCCTTCCTCTCCTTCTTGAAAGGGAACACCAGACTCCCACACAAGTGTCCTTGTCATTTCAAAGAGTGTGTTTCTTAATTAGAGTAACTGGTCCTGCAACCCAGCTACTTGCTTAGTACAACAGGTCCAGAATGTATGTTTCGATTGGGTTTCTTGTTCACCTCTCCAGGGTGTTTACATCTCTCTTTGGTTAGTCTATCTCTTAGCCCGACACAGGCTTTCTAGCTATTTACCCTGTCTCAGCTTGGTACTGTCCTCACCCCTTTGTGGGGTGGGGGGAAGATGTGAGAGGTATCTGCTCTCTCAGCCCTGCCTGGGCTATCTGGCCTCTCAGACCATATGGATTTCCCATTGCTTTCACCCCGTTCTGGGGTATTTTCTGGCTCTGGGTTTCCTCTGTCCACCATGCCATCTGCATGGCCTTGCCTCCACGATCAGACCTTTTCTCTGCACTCCAGCATAGACACCAGCTTAGCTCCCTCAGGAATGTTGATTTTTGTTGAACATTGATTTTTCAGAATGTATTGTGAACCCGGAGACCATAGCAAATTGGGCCAATAAGTTCATGAGGATAGGTAGGGAGCTACGGGCGTCTCTAAGGAAGCAGAGCACATCGTCCGCATACAACGCGACGTTGTGACATTTCCATTTGAGCTTGGATCCCTGGATCCCCGGGTGAAGGCGAATGTGTTGGGCTAGGGGTTCCATCGCCATTGCAAAAACCAACAGCGACAGAGGGCATCCCTGCCTGGTGCTCCTGCGCAGGGGTATTTGAGAAGACCACTGCGAGTTGACTCGCACGTGAGAAGATGGAGTCTGAAAGATTGTCAATATTAGCCTAGAGAATTTAGGGCCGAAGCCAAAGCCTTTTAAGACTAGGCCTAGGTATTCCCAGGACATACTGTCAAACACCCTATGGGCGTCTAAGGACAGGAGAGAAAGGGTGCCTGGGATTGATGGGGCTAAGGATATCAGGTCTATAGCTCGGTGGATGTTACCATACACCGAACAGCTTTGAATAAATCCAGTCTGGTCTCGGTCTATAATGAGGGGCAGGACTTCTCCTAGGCGGCGAGCGATAATTTCGCTATACATCTTCGCATCTGATTTTAGAAGAGCTATAGGCCGATAGGATGCGCATTCTGTTGGCTCCTTTCCCGGTTTCAGGATCAGGGTAGTGGCCGATTCTGCCATCGTCTGTGTGACAGTTCCTGGGGAGGAGTTAGTGTTAGGCGCACCGGGTGTGATCTCAGAGGGCTTCTGGGAGAATTTCAGTCTCCGTCGCCCATGGGATAAGGGTGTCAAGAAACTTATCTAGTCTGGAGAACCCTTTATGAACTGGTGAGAAGTATGTATAGTCTTGTTCCTCCAGATGTAAGAACCGCCACACTTCGATAAGGGAATGTTCTCGCAACAATGTAGTAAGGGCGAAGACATTTTTCTTGTTGTTTGCCATTGGGGGAAGGGTCTTATTGATTAAGGGGTTGACCACTGCATTAAAGTCCCCACCCAGAATGATCTCGCCCTCCGTATGCTGCGCCAGTGTGTCGGAGAGTGAAGCAGAAAACAGGTCTTGTTTAGCATTTGGTGCGTATAACGAGATCCAAGTAATTTTCCGCCCCCACAGTATTACTATCAGGAGGAATCTCCCCTCTCTGTCTCGTATTATCTTCAATGTTTTTAGAGGGATGCCCTTACGCACCAGGATGGCGACCCTGCAGTTCTTCGTGCCACTAGAGGCAAAGAATTCCATTGGGTAGAGTTTACTGTTAAGGCGAAATTGGTCGACAGGTTGAAGGTGGGTTTCTTGGAGAAATAGAAACACTGAATCAAGTGTTGCTAGTCTATGGAGCAATGCATTATGTTTTAGGGGGTAGTTCAATCCTTGTACATTAAGGGTGGTAAATTTAATCTCCGGGGTCGCCATTCCGGGATCGCTCGGCCTCCCATGATGTGCTAGTTAACATCTTTTTCTCCCTGTCTGGGGTCCCCCATCCTCCAACAAACGATCTGGGGTAGGGAGGGGGGGGGTCGCATGGGGGAAAATGGCAACTCCCACCCCGGGGGCCAGAGACTCGACAATTACCTGAGATTGACCAAAGACATTTAGGACCATAATAAAGACATGTTGGCAGAGTGACCAACAGCAACCAAGTACAAACAAAAGCTGTAATATGTAATAAACATAAAGACAAAAACATGAGAGGCTTATAGTAGCCTCAATTCCGTTTTCAACATTAACAAACCGTCAGCAACAGTGGTGGCAATCCGACTTGGGCGCCCCAATGCGATATCTTATACAACCTTTGCACTCCGTGAAATCCCCCTGTGGCAAATATGCCCCATGCCAAAGCATTTCAATAGGTGGGCCCCCTTTCAGGTCCGAGTTCTGTGAGATTGGCATTGCGGATCCCACTCCAGGCAAGCGCTGCGTCCATCCCAGGGCAGATCTGGCAATTTCATGTCAATATATATTTCCTAGAGGCCTCAATTCGGCTCATGTCACCAGGGGTCAATTTGTATCGTCTATTCTCTTCACTCGATTTCCGTCAATTATAGGTTTCTCCCAGGGGTGGCCTTTAAATTGCTCGATGGAGCTCTAGTGCATCTCTACAAGCGCAATTTCCCATGCCAGACTCCGGGACTGCAGTCCATCGCGTCGCTCGGGGCATAATCCATAAGATTCTAAGAGTGCATCTCCCTTTTAGCTGGCTTTACCACCGTTCAGCAGGGTGCTGACTTGTTCTTGGTGGACGGTCCGGTCGTTTGGTGGGTGCCGAGTGTCTGTGCCCTCCGCGGCTTCCATTTCCTGGTGGGAGGGACCTCCTACTCGCCACCAACCCCTGGGCCTTCTTTTCTTGTCTTTTGGTGTGGGTTGAAGATCATGGTCTACCCCTGTTTGGGAGTCCCGGTCTAGTGTGATTTCAGTGTCTCTCTCTGTCATTAGATCCTTCACCTCTGCTTCTGAAGAGATTGTATAGTGTTGGTTGTGAAAATCAAAGATCAGCTTACAAGGGAATCCCCAGCGGTAACAGACTTTCTGGGCTTGCAGCCATGAGGTCACCCTCTGTAATCGGCGGCGACTCGCAAGGGTGCATGGGGATAGATCCTGGAACAGCTGTATTGACGCTCCGCAGAATTGTATTGCTTCAGATTTCCTTGCAGCTGCCATAATTTCTTCTTTCTGGCAGAAGAAGTAGACCCAGGTGAGAACATCCGGGAGGAGGTTTCTTCTCTGTTGGACTGACGAGTATACGCAGTACGCCCTACGATTAGTGTCTCAGAGGAGGGAAGGCTCAATAGATTCCAGAACAGATCACTTACATAGTTGGCCAGCTACTGGTCTGAAACCTGCCGGGGAATCCCTCGAAGGCGCACGTTGTTCCTCCTTGACCTATTTTCAAGGTCTGCCTGTTTTCCCCAGATGTCTTTCTAGGCGTTCTTCAATTGTCCGCACCTGTTCCGTGAGCACTTCAGTATCATGTGTTTGCTCGCATGTTTTGTTTTCTAGGTCATTAACTCTGGCTTCGAGAATACGTATGACAGAGGGGGCATTAATCTGACGAACTTTGATATATACCACCTTGCAGGGCTGCTACAATAAGTTGCTCGGTGGCTGTCGGAATACGAGACAGCAGAATCTAGATTACTGAGGGGTGAATGCGATCCCTATTACTTAAAAGAACTGATATGGCTACCCAAATCAGAGCTGCTGGGGCGTTCAGGATTGCTGGTACTGGGTTGGAAGACATGGCGCAAAGTGTGCCGAGTGGCGGGAAACCCAGCTCCATGCTCCCCACAGACACCACTCGTGGCGCTACATGGAGTGGATGAGCAACTAAGGAAGGGGATCCGCAAATACTGTGAACCGGTAGGCCTAGCGACCGTAGAAGATATATGGCAGCAGGGTAAGGCCCTGGACTTTCAAACGCTAGTGGAGGATACCGGGATACATAGTGGGCAATACATTATGTACACTAGAATACTTAAACGGGCAAAGGAGACATGGTCTGAGGCTGCACTAGCAGAACAACCTGATGCTGCAATAGAGACGATATATGATATTTCGGAGGGAGGGCGCGAAATATCTCGGATCTACGAACTAGTGATGTCCAAAGTGAGTAAGGAGCTGCTCCAATTGAGAAGAGAGTGGGAGGAGGAAGAAGGAGAACCCATGCAAGATGGACAGTGGGTAAGAGCCCAGAGATATAAACAGGTGTCCAGGAATGCCAGGCTGCAGCAGATGCAGCTATAGGTCACCCACAGGGCATATATGACCCCCCCCCCCTAAGGATCGCCAGGTTCGGGAGCACAGAGGTACAAAAATGCCCCAAGTGTGGGGAGGTGAATGCCGGGATGATCCATATGTTCTGGGCTTGCCCGGAGGTGGGAAAATTCTGGGGGGAAGTCAAGCTACGACTATCTGAGAAGGGAATTAAGCTGGATGTGGAATCTGTATGGGCGTGCATGATGGGGTGGGTGGGAAATTTACCAGACCACGTAACTTAAAACATGTCTGTAAACTTAAGGACCTGGCCTATATTGTGGCCAAAAGGAGAATAGCCATGGGATGGAAAGCAGCTCACAGACCCAGATTTGAGGTATGGTGGAACTACCTCTAAAAATGGGCAGATGGCGAGACCATGGCATGGTATGAGGCAGCGAGTAGGGGAGGGTGGGGGAGAAGTGGGACCAATTATGGCATGGAGGCAAATGGTTGCCACAATGTCTGGATCCTCCCTTGTCGAATCCAGCGAATGTGACATGTCCGAGAACGGCGAAGGAGACTAGCCCCCTGAGAATAGAAATCTGTGGAACTGAGGAGGAAGCTCAAGTTAAGGGGGTGGCAGGTGGGGGATGACAGTAACAAATAACATGTAAATGATTGCTATCTAACAAGCAACCGGAAATGTCGGGTGTGTTGGTTGTTTTGTATGTTGTAAAATCAATAGAAATGTATTAAAAAAAACTCTGGCTGCGAGTCCTCCCAAATGGGTAGTTAAGTCAGACTGTGATCTAGCCAATGAGTCTTTTGAAGTTTTTATTTCCGATTTGATTTCTTGAGTAATCTCCTCTTTAAAAGATTTTAGCAGCTCTTCAAAATCATTTTTGGAAAATGCGATGTCCGGGAAAGGCTCTATAGCGGGGGTTGGGTGGATGTCTGCTATCACTGTGTGGCTCTGGAGAGTAGGTGTCGCCTGGGGTGCTAGGAAGGCTTTAATGTCCTGTGTTTTCTTCTTTCATATTGCTTTAGGCATCGCCAAGAGAGCAGATACTGGGTAGTGATAATTCAAGGGCAAAGTGGATGCCCATGTGGTATTGGGGGACCGGTGCAATTAGAAAGCAGTTACATGAAACTATACAAGGTAACCGGAGGGACCTATCAGATCCCGACCCCACCGAAGGTGTTAGGGCGAAGCGAGCTGGCACAAGTGCAACTCAGGGTCGCTCGATTAGAGTTCCAAGAGCCATTCACTGACCTAGAATTATTCTCCCAAGATGCAGCTGTTGGGTCGCAATAGGAAGAGCCTCTGGGAAGAGAATAAGGGCAAGGTCTACCTCAGACAGGCAACAGGACCAAGCATTATCTTGGGTCAGTTCACTCAGACTCAGGCAGTCAGATCAGGCTGTTTGAGGTTGCCTGGAGATGTACTGAGTAAATGGCGCGCACCGCGATCTTGCAAGTAACGGTCCAAGGGAGATGGGGAAAGTTCAGCCGATTTCCCCCTCAATTCCGCTCAGTTTTCCCTGGGAGTTGTGATCTGGGGCTCCACCTTAAAGTCGGAAAACAGTCCTGCTAATATGTTTCGGAGATAAGGTTGCTGAACGCTAATATTGCGTTATTCGGGGCACCCTTCGGTGGAGCTCACAGCAGGCACAGCTTCATTGCGTGCTGCCAAGCCACGACCCCCGGCATGGCATTTTTTTACTGGGCATCAAGGTTAAAAACATCTTGCAGCTGAGGGAGCACCCAGTGTCAACACTGGGCTGGCTTTAGGGTATTTGATATTTACTAAAAAAAAATGTTTCTTTTCAGAAAATAGTATATCACTTGCCTAAAAGGACGAGAACAATGCCAATTGTCCTCACCCTTTATAAAATCTCGCCAATACGAATGGGCGAGGAGATTTTGCAAGCCCTGATGGGACCCGGAACTTTATTATACTGTTCAATCCCCATATACACAACAACCATTTGCGACTCTGCTTTCAAAGGAGGTGTAATAAAATCTTTAGCTAGGCATTCCTTGTCCTCCCCCCTCCCACCCTTCCACTGTCCACTCCAACGGTGGTATCCCCCTCCCCCCACTGAGATCCCGGATGTCTTCTCCCAGAGGAAGTGTTAAGCATTGCAGGCTCACTTCCCTACTTGCATGGAATATTGCCAACACGCAAGAAAAACACAGTACAAGTTAAGCAGTCCCATCCTACTACTAAACAAAAACACAACTTTCCCTCCCAACCCATCCCCATCCGCCCACCCTGCAGAGTAGAATCTAGAATGAAATCCAAAAAGAAAAAAAAAAAAGAAAAATAAATCTGTACTCGAAAAGTTCCTGCATAGGGAGCCCGACCGGCTTGTCGTCCTCAAGTTCCCAAGGGTTCAAGTGGGACAGATCGTAGGTCCAAGGTGTCAAACAGGTTCAGCACCATAAGCCTGCACGGGCAGGTATTGTATATAAATTCAGAGGGCATAAATGGCAGGAACAACCCCCAATGTCGAGTTATGGACCTCTCTTTCACCCCTTAGGTCTTGAGAAATCTTTTCCATCGCTGGATAGACCATAACCCTAGTCCATCAAACGTTGATAAGAGGAGGATCTTTGGTTTCCAATTTGGCTGCTATCACCATCTTTACAGCAAGAATTAGTATGGTTATGATCTTACCCTCTATGGAGGATAAGGGGTAGCAGGCTTTGTCCATGATGCCTAATAGTACCAAGCCTGGATCATATGGACAGGAGCGTTTATTAATTCTAGAAACACAGGCAAGTACTTCCTCCCAAAATGGTTCAATATTCAGGCATTCCCATCATATGTGCATCACTGTCCCTCCGTTCCCACAGTCTCTCCAGCAGGCACCCGTTGAGTCCACATATATATGTTGCCATCTATCTGGCGTCAAGAACCACCTTGACACCACATTATAGACTGCCTCCTTTAACTGTACTGTGGATGCTGCTTTATTGGTTCTCCACCAAATACCTTCCCATTCATTTTCAGAGATTGTCCTCCCCAAGTCTTTTTCCCATGCGCTCATGTAAGTCCATATTTTCCTGCCCATCATATCAAGCAGGAGGCTGTAAATAGCAGAAATGAGTCCTCGGTTGGTATTAGCTTCCGTTACAAACTTCTCAAATGGTTGCAATTACGCGGTAGCGGCTTCTTTGACTACCCAGCCCAACATCCAGTTGCGCAGTTGAAAGTGCTGGCATCGGTCCCTTGTCTTGAGTTTGTATTCCTGTTTGCACACCAAAAACGATTGAATCACCCCTTTGATAAACGGGTCAGATATGTACCATCCTTTGTTCTCCCTCTACCCATGAATGAACCTCTCCGCGTGCCTGGTGTGAAATCTAGGTTGTCACGTATCAGCAAAAAAAAGCCAACAGGAACAACTTCCCCTGTGTGGCCTTTGCATCCCAGGTCTCAAAAGCTGTCTTTGTTACCATATTCCTATAAATGTATGTCAGTCTATTACCTTTTTGTTGCCAGAGCACTCTCCATAAAGGGATTCCAGCAACTGCAATATCCATAGCCCACCACTGCTTTTCGGATTCACTTTGGCACCACTATCTGTAGATGAGCTGCCATATAATATGCCAGGGAGTCCGGCGCTTGCAGTTCCCCTCGTCCTGTTCCAGCCCTCACTATGGAGCATGCCAATCTACCGCTCTTCCCTTTCCAAATGAATGATGTGGCTGTGCTCTGCAGCTCCAAGAGCATCTGCTTGGGGATTTTCACAGGCAGGGTCTGAAAGAAATATAAAAAGGCGAGGGAGTACATTCATTTTTAAGACATTCATCCATCCAAACCAAGGAGAAGGTGCCTTTGCTCCATTTCCGCAGGTCAGCCTTTACATGTTCTATTAGAGCAGGGTTATTTATACTATATAGCTTGCCCAAATCTGCAGTGAGTCGCACGCCAAGGTACCTAATACTATCTCTGGTCCAACAAAATAGCAGGTCTGTCTTAAGCCTAGTAAACACAGAAGGGAGCGTAGTTAAGTACAAAATCTCTGACTTGTCAAGGTTAGCCTTCAACTCCGAGGCCCGTCCATAACTCGCAAGTTCCTTTTGCACTGCCTGCAGAGTGTGAAAAATTACATAGTCAGCAACAGAGCAATTTTATACTCTGGCCCTCCAGAACAAATTCCCTGGATATCTGTCCATGCCCTCACCCTCTGTGCAAACGACTCCATTAACATTGCAAAGAGGAGGGGCGTCAATGGAAAACCTTGCCTTGTTCCCCTACCCAGCACAAATGGGGTAGAGAGGACACAGTTAGCTGTAATTCTCGCTGTGGGCCGATTATATTTGACCTCTATCCACTTGAAGCTCAACCCCAGCCCTAGCCCCCTCATCCTCTATTCGGAAAGCCCATTTGACCCTGTCAAAGGCTTTCTCCGCATCTCAAGAAAGCAACTGCATTTGGTCCTTTTTAAAAAATCAAGTTTTATCTACAAGGTGGATGAGTTTCCGGATATTATCAAATGTCTGGAGCCCTGCTATGAAGCCTGTTTGGTCGGAATGAGTCAAGCCAGGAAGCACTCTCTTTCATCATTGCTAACATTTTAGAAAAAATCTTCTCGTCTGTGTTTAAAAGAGCAATTGGGCAGTAGGATCTACAGTTCTCGGTATCTTTATCTGGCTTGTGGACCACACGGCTCATGGCCCGATTCACTGTATTCGATATGACTCCAGAAGTTAGGAAGGAATTATAAAAGGTTAGTCAATGGTTTAATCAATGACCCTGAAAATCTTTTATAGAAAAGATTTGGTCAGACCATTTGGCACCAGGGCCTTGTTGTGTAAATCCAGATCATATGCTGGCCTGTTATGAGTTATGATCAGTATAATTTCAGATCCACATTTCCAGATATATCCGCATTATGTCACATTGAAAGCCACATTTTGCCATGCATTTGCAAGAGAAATAGGCCCCATCATATGAAGGGTTTGCTTAGATATGATGTTGCCATGTTTGCTGAAAGATATGCACTTAGAATGCACATTGATCCATTTGATGTAGTCCTTTAGACATGTTGGGAGCTGTAGCTAGGCACTAGAATGCATGAAACCGCTCTGAGCCATACTGCAGAAGCTTCGCTGTCCGCGGATGACTTTGTTTATGGTACACTGTGAGTCTGAGAATGTAAACAGATTGGCCTTGCCCTTTGTCTGAGTAGAAGGAATGAGACGGTAGCTTATCTGGTTTGTGTGCAGACAGCAGAAAGGTTGGAGGGATGGAGTGCTTGGTACAGTTTTCGGTAAAAAGCCTTTAGCTGAGAGAGGGAGAATGGTATGATTTTGCAACAGAGAGAGGCCATGTGAAGACAGAAGACAGTTCTGATTGCAGTTCCATCCTGTTTGAAATGTCACAGTGACTTAGAGAGAAGACACACGCCACTAGACTTCATGACACTTGCTTGCCTTTAGAGAATGATCATCTAAATAGAACTATGAATTTCCACATGTTACCATAGAAATGCATGTGCGTCACAGCATCGTATATCCAGGAGTGAGGTTTTACAGTCAGTAGCTTAGTCAGCAGATCGGCTTAGCAGAGCATTTTGGGAGAGCAGTTCGCGTTCGAGAGCTTGGCGGAGGCTGGATGCACGGGGTGAGCAGACCTGTGGGGGCCAAGCAGAGAGGCCTGGCTGAGATAGCAGAGAAAGAGGCCCGGTTCGAGTCTTGCTGGGAGCAGATCTGGCTGGCAGAGATGAGACACATTCGGGGAGAGCATTGAGACCTGACAGTGGAAGAGGCACGGCTCCCATGCACTTTGCTACATCCAAAGGGGAGTATTTTGAATGAGGCCTGCTGATTAGAAAGCCGTTTTGTTTTGACACATGCACAGCAATTAGCTTGGCACACACACACTCGCAGGGGTTTTGGGCTGATAGAAGGGGATTGTCTCATTAGAGAGTGCAAATGTGTGTGGATAGAGGGAAATGCTGACGCTTGTCACGTGTGGTTATTAGGTACTTTGTTGGTAGCATTGTTATTAGGCTTCATCATTGTTATTAAGCTGCATACATTTAGACTCAGCAGGACGGGTAATGGTATTAGGCTGCTTGCACAGAGGCCAGAAGGGCTGGTAAGGTTGCATTGTAGATTGCACGCATGCAAAAGGAGTTGCAAATTCATTTGCTAATTGCAGTTTATTTTTTTAAAACAATTTTTATTAACAACACTCCAAACATTACAAACATTGAGGACATTTGCATATGAGCTTTACATCATTATATTCACATGTTGTGTGTCACAGTCCTCCCCCCTCCCGCCCTCTTAACTCGAGCCCCTGCTTCAATGCCACCAGCTTGCGTATCTCCGAGCATGTCTTCCTCATTAGTCCCCCTCATATTATCTTCACTAAGTTCGGCCTGGGAGGGTCCCACCAGCGTGGCCACCAGTTGCCTCCAAGCTATCAGGGGTCCCGCTTCCTCATCCCCTCCTCTACTGATTGCTTCATACCAAGCTGCCGTTTCTGCATCTGCCCACTTCAGGAGATCAGCCCACCACATCTCTATTTTGCTAATTGCAGATTTATCATGCAATGCTATGCATGAATAAAGTGTTTCCGTTGTTATTACTTGCACCTACTTGTGTGTTTTCTTTGTCTTATGTTATCTCATTTAGTGTCATTCTAGTGTTTGGTGTGTTGTGTGTGCCCCATAGCATAGCAATTTTGCAGTAACACAGTGCACCCCCCTCCCTGATGGTATATTGGGCATAACAGGGTGAACAGTTAATGATGCATCACCTCTACCCGCTCACGCTCTACTCCCTCTTGAAGAAACTTTAGCCTGATATTGCCTCTTCTCGACCTATTTCCAACGTCTTTGCATTTATCGTCTAGCTGCGCGACCAGTTGCCGGTGCCCTTCTATTTCTGTGGTGTTCTTGGTGAGTTGTGTTGTTACCTCAGTCAGAGATTGCTCTATCTCTGCCACTCTGTCTCCCAGGGTGTCTATCTTTTTCCAAAGCAGCTGCACACTTTTAGCAACCCCTCCTTCAACTCCACCATCTCCCTGGTTAAGTTGTCTAGCAGCTTCTGCATCCATGCCACCCAGTCCTCATTGGTGAAGGATACCAATGTGCCCACCACTTGGGGTTCTTCTCGGATGCCAGGTGTAACTGCCATATTCATGGAGTCACGGCACGTATACCCCTATAAACTGGCCAATACTGCCTTTTTGTTGCTGCCGCAGGTTTTTAGTACACTTTCTCATTGGAGCCTCTGCTGATTTTTACACTATATGTGTCATGCCTGCGCCATGGGCGCATACATTTACGATCAATATGGACTTTATTTTCCATTTGTGAGACTTTGGTGCTTTTCTATTTTTCCGAACAAACTACACTTACCACAATGCACTTGGCTATAATCATCTTTTCCTGGCCATTCCTATGTGCCATCTTTGGAACTACAATCCCCAGAAGCCCTAGGGATCTGCTCTGCTTCCACCAGCTCAGGAACAGAGAGGGAGGAGGCTGATTGTCTGCAGGTGTGCGGATCCAGGTGCGACCAATTAGCCTGCCTCTGTGCTGGGACGGGCGGTATAAAAGCTGCTGCCTGCAGGAGCTCAGTCTCTTGCATTAGGAGTCTTTCTGGCACCTCTTTTGCTTTGAGCTACGGATCTTGTATGCGGTTCCTTACTCCGGCTTTGGATCCAGTACCCTGTCGGGATCTTTACATTGCAGCCGATCACGCTCTGCTGCCTTCCAGCCTCCACCCTTGCCCTGCCGGGCTCTCTACATTGCAGCCGATCACGCTCTGCTGCCTTGCAGGCTCCGCCCTTGCCCTGCCGGGCTCTCTACATTGCAGCTGATCACTCTGCTGCTTTCCAGCCTCCGCCTGTGCCCTTCCAGGTTTCTGCCTTGCAGCCGATCACGCTCAGCTGCTATCTTCCGCCCTGGTCTTCCAGGCTCCTGCTCTGAAGCCTGCCTCACTCCGGCTGCCTACAGCCCTTGTCCTCTGGGCCCCCTGCTCAGCAGCCTGCCTCACTCCGGCTGCCTACAGCCCTTGTCCTCCGGTGTCCCTGCTCTGCAGCCTGCCTCACTCCGGCTGCCTACAGCCCTTGTACTCTGGGCTTCCTACCTTGCAGCTTACAGTCCTCTGCAGCTTTCTACAGTCAGCGGCCCTGCTCCTCTGGGCTTACTCCTTGCTGCCGGTCCTTCTGGCTCCTTGCCGCGCAGCCTGCTTCTCTCTGCTGCCAATAGCCCTTGTACTCGGGGCTTCCTACCTTGCAGCCGATCACGCTCCGCTGCTTGCTACTTACATTTGTCCGCTGGGTTCTCAGCCTAGCAGCCCTCTACAGTCCTCTGCAACCTTCTACGGTCAGCTGCCCTGCCCCTCAGGGCTCACTCCTTGCTGCCCGGCCCTTCTGGGCTCCTTGCCGTGCAGCCTGCTTTACTCCGCTGCCCTAAGCCCTTTCCCTCTGGGCTCTCTACCTTACAGCCCTGTTCCTGTGGGCTTGCTCATTGCTTTCCTGCTCCTCTGAGCTCTCAACCTTGTTCCTTACTGTCCTCTGCTATCCAATCCTGTTACACGACTTTCTCTTCATTTCCTTCTGCTGGTTTGCTATCAACTTCCTTTTCCAGGATTTGTTTGTATCTTCTCTTGTACTGTTTGTAGACCCTTTTGTACAGAGCTTGTCTGTTGGTTTCCATCAGGCAACCTCTGCCCCTTCCCTTGTCTCGTTTCTACGTTACAGACACCCATAGCTGTTGTTCCAAGCCATGAGCAAACAGCGTGGGCCTCTGTTATAGCAAACTGTGCAGAAGGCTAGAGTTTTTCCTAAGGTCCGTGGAATACTCTTTTCCTATATCTGCATACACCCCTAGAGGGAATCCATTCTGTAGTACTTTATTCCTTGCTATACTTGATTACTCTTCATTCTCTTTACTTTCAGCTGTGTGTGTACTTATCTGTCCACCTTACTTCGGCACAACCACCCGAAACCCTTCCTGGGTGTCCTGTGCCTCTCTTTACAGGGTGTCATCCCGTGACAATATGCCCAGGTGTCAATGCCTCCCAGTCATTCACAAGGCTCATCTGCTGCATGCAGCCCTCTCTGCACACACCCTCCACGGCACTTGCGCCCAACAGACACAAATATACTGATTTTAGTGCATACAGGTTAATCTTCTCCCTTTGGACGATTCAGCAACTGGAACTCCTACATTTACAGCTTCCCCGAGCGAACTGTGCATCTTTGGTATGCTGCGTGATTAGCATTCAATCAAGGGGGAAAGGGAGTCGGCTACTGCCCCCTGCCAAGTACTGCAGACAGGAACGGCTCCCAATAGGTCACATTAGCACGCAGGACTCCCACTCCAGGGCCGTGTCACTGGGAGCCCCACAGGAGTGCAGCCAGCCTGTCTGCCATCTTGGCTCCTCCCCAGCTGGTGGACCTTTTTGAAAGAAAGATAGTCCTTGGTGCGGCTGATGTGCAGAGGAAGAGTGTTCCCGATGGTGGGAGGCAGGATAAAGAAGGACAAGCTACCAACTCAAGTGGAGTGGTAAGAGGGAATAGTGAGGAGGAAAGCTGATCCCGATGGGAGGTTTCTGGGGGTTGGTTTTGGATGATCTTTTCCTGTAGGAACTCTGGTGCCGTATTATAGAGGGCTCGGTGTGTGATGCACATGGCTTTGAAGGTCACTCTTAGGCTGACAGAGAGCCAGTGTGGTACTCTGAGGGCTCGGGTGATATGTTCACTGTGCGTGAGGACAAGGAGCAGTCTGGCTGCTGAGTTTTGGATTTGTTGGAGTTTCCTGAGCTGGAGTGCTGGGGCGCCAATTAAAGGGAGTTGGCATAGTCTAGGCGGTGGATGATGGTGGCCAGTATTGAGTATTTGAGGGTGGGAGAGACAGGGAAAGATTCACTTTAGGATGCGTAAGTGAAAGTGGCAAGTTCAGGATGCAGAGTTGATGTGTTTGGAGAGAGAGATAGGTCCGAGTCCATGGTACATCCAACATTTTTAACTGAGGTGGATGCAGCCGGTAGGGCTCCCACTGCTTGTGGCCATGGTATCGGTTACGGAATGAGAACGGTTTTGCTGCATGTTAGGATTTCTGATTTGCCGAGGGTGAGTATAAGGTGGTTGGTTGTCATCAATAGGTCAATAGGCAAGAGGCGAAGTCAGGAAGGAGTCTTGGGAATTTTGAAAATGATCTGGGTGTCGTCTGCGTAAAATGTAGCAGGTAAGGTTGTGAGTGGATGAGAGCAGGCAGTAGGTTTAGGTAGATATTGAAGAGGAGGGGTGAAAACGAGGCTCCTTGGACCCCTTTTGTGACGGGCGAGGGGTGGAGAAGAAGGGTGTAACGAGAATTATTTGAGAGCTATAAGTAATCCATGAGCAGATCCAATTGAGAGCAGAATCTTTGATGTCTATGGCGAGGAGCCTATTCCTGAGTATTATGTGGTTGATGGCCTCAAAGGCTGCGGATAGATAGAGGACGATGAGTGCAGCACATCTTTCTGAATCAGCAGTTCTTTTTAGGTTGTCCCAGATAGTGCCATGCAGTCTATTAGTTTAGCAATGAAGCAGTGTTGGAGATTGGGCGGTATGAAGAACACATGCTAGGCTTATTGGGTGGGTTTAAAAAGTCTTATAGTCTGGCTGACGCTTCCCACGTTACTCACAGGCCGAGTGGCCCTTGCTACAATGGTAAGACTACCTAGAGTGTTAAATCTATTTCAATGCATACCCATTCAGATACCAAATGTTTTCTTCAAATAACTGGACTCACTGCTACTTTGATTATATCGGAATAATGGTGTTCCAAGGATTGGAGTGAAAATGTTGCAGCTTCCTTTTTGGAGTAGAACCTCCTGGCTTCACAATCAGTGGGCACTTGGATGTTAGACTGTATGCAAGATCAGGTCACAGAGTTGGCACAGGTGATGATAGCACTCGAAGAAAGTTCTCTTATTTACCCTGGAATGCCCTGCCACACAACCTTAGATCAGACCAACCTTTCCCTCACTTCAGAACGAATCTTATCAAACACATCAATGACAACAACATGTAAGGTTTGAAAGACTTAATTTGTGTTACGTTACTTATCTGAATGTATATATGTACCATCAAAGATTCATCACTATTGTAAATTTTAATTATGCAACATTGTAATTTGCTGTAACACTGTAATTCCTGTGCAACATTGTAAGCTTTGTATATTCTGTTCACTGCGCCCGGTTACTCTTGGGTCTGGCGCGCAATACAAATAAATAAACAAACAAGACAGCAGTTGGCTTTAGTGCCCAAGTCAATCAACACACTCAAGGAGGTTTGGGACGATACAGTGCGAATTTATCAGCACAAGATCATGAACATCCTGTAGGGGTAAATGTAATAAAAATAGAACCTAACTGCTGAACCAACACATGAGGTGCTGGGATGGTGCCTTCCTAGATTTGTGTACAATTTGCTTTCCCTAAGTGCATACAAATGTGGCAGAGCCTGTGAAGTGCATACTGACACTTTATTATGTAATAAGTGTGACAAATCCAGGGAGATGTTCACCTTTCCTCTTTGGGAATAGGTATGTGAGCCCACTAAGCTGAGCATCCCCTACAGGACAGTGAAAGTGAAATTTCTCTGGAGGTGACTCCCCCCTTAGAGGATACAGACTCCAACAGGAGTATCAGTCACTATCCACACAGGCATTAACACCTTTGTATGTTGGGGTTGGATTTTGCAATGACCGTGTACACCCTTTGCTAAGGGCTGATTTGAATTCTGACCCCCAAGTATGCCCAATCCCATGTGAAGACTAAGGAGAGACGAGTGAACTAGCCTCCTGAAAGAGCGTCCCGGGAACAGCCAATCACAGAGGAGGTTGAGCAGGCCCAGCAGAACTTACCCGTTCCAAAGACGCAAAGAGGTGTGGGCAGAGAGAGAAAACTGCAGTGTCGGATGGAAGGACTGAAATTTGCACCAGGAGAGTGCAGTGAGATGCAGTTGACTGACGGCCAGAGGCAGATGGAAAGAGAGTGAGTCTCCTAGAGACCGGTGGAGAAACCCCATAAGCGACTCCACTCCCACTAAGCTGCAAGAGCCAGAAAGAGGAGCATCAGAGGGCTGACACAGAGCCCAGCTGAAAAGTAGCATAAGCATCTCTGCAGGTAAAGTCTCTGAAGGTCGAAGTGGAGCCAAGCAGAAACGCCACATAAAACAATTCAGTGCAGACTTAATGACCAAGATGAGAGAGTCAAACTGATAGACTGACGAAGAGCCCAGCCAAGAGACGCATAAGTGAGTCCTGTAAGGAACTCATGGTGGCAACAGTAAAGACAGACACAGGTGATCACAGTTCAAGGGTGTTTATTGAACTTTATAATGGGTGAGAAAAACGCCTAAACTAAACCTAAAGCAAAGATGGGAGCAAGCTACGACCATCACACAATAATAAGACAGTCCTAGTAGCGTTTTGTCAAAATAAAAAGGGCCTATACTAAAATAAAAAAAATAAAAAAAATTGCCAATCCTCACTACTAAATTACAAAAAGAGTGTGGGATAATGTTCACAAGAAAAGAAAGAAAGTGTTCACAAAATGATAAGTCAGGATGGTATGGCTGGGTCTCCCTTCCCCACGTTTCAAGCACGGGACAAGGCGGAACGTCTGAGCAAAGCATACTCCTGTGCCTCTCCAGCATGAGGCTCACAGTTCCAGTTCCACGCTATCGGAACCTTCAAGGGTCAAGACTCTTCCTGCAAAAGTCTCTTGGATGAGAAGGCCTGCTGGATCAAAAAGTTCCTTCGGTGATCTTGTACCTTTGGGAGATTGCTATTCGCCCCTAGGATCCGTTGGGTTCACTACAGCCTCTCAGCTATCAGCTTAATCTTCAGGAGGTTTAATGTCGGTTTAAACCAACAACAATGTGGACAACCCTCTACTGTGTTCACTCGCGTCAACACACTGCTCTCGGGTGCCTTATTCTTCACCTGTCATCTTAAAACGGCAAACAAACAAAAGTTCCTTGGGTGATTGCTCTTCGCCCCTGGGATCTCCCTCTGATGGGATCTGATCCTTCTTGCAAGTTGGGCCTCCCTCTGCCGGGTTCACTACGGCCTTCTTTAACACAGTTCATGTAATTTCAACACAGTTCGTGATTTGCTTATTTTCGTCAGAAAACGCTGGGTGAACCCTTCTCCTAGCTTTCTTTCGTCATCCCTCTATCGGGTCTTCTCAGAAAGCGGTGTTCCCTTCCCCTAGCATTCTCTCACCCATGAGTCAGAGACTTTCGATTGTACAAAGGATTTGATGTGACCTTTGTAGGACCATGCTATCATCACCCTAGGGCCTTCTGGTACTTGAAGTTTTCAACACTAGGGGCCAGCGAGAATCCTTCGACTGATCACTCCTATGGCACCTGACCACTCTGGGCTTCCACAAAAGCTCGCATTCACACCAGTTCTTTAGTTCAGGTTCCTGCATTAATCAAAAGTTGCCACTTGCAACCCTGGGCTCAATACACGTCGGTTTGCTATCAGCTTCCTCCCATTCACCGGCTGCGTTGAACCCGCTGTCTGCTCTTGCCTCTGGAGTCTAGGACGGTACCACGGTAGTCAGCATACCTCTCCGCCTGTATTATCAATGCAGAAGGCCCCCGATATCTGCTTCTCCACGTGTCAGCTATAACTCCCGGTCTTATGATTTCCCTTTCGGAGCCTCTGTGGGCTTGAGTTGAAAAGGGCAAAGATATTTCCACCTTTATCGTCCTTCCAAGTCTCACTGCCTTTCTCCTCAGTTTGAACTGCCGGTTTGGTGTAGCCGTTTTCTCGTGTGTTCGGCCTTGCTGGAAGTGTGCTTTCGTGCTCCACCTTTTATCCCTGTGGGGAAGATAAATGGCTGCCAGGTGTACGTGGTTGTTGTCAATTGCCTGACTCTGCCTGACCCGTGTTTTGGGACATGGCAGGTAAACGGCTCTGGTGTTAATCTGTTGTCTTTTACAGTGTAAGAAAGTGTTTGTGTCGGAAAAGGGGTGGGGGTAGCGTTTTTAAGTATCCTACATGGTCGGAGGGTCAAAGATGTTACAGGGAATGAGGTACCGCGTCTCGCCCGTCGGTGTCACACCTTCTTCCCCACTGGTCCACCCCCAGGAACTGGATCCAATAGCGATGGCAACCTGGATGACAGATCCCCGGGGACTAGTAAGTGAGACACCTTTGGATTCTGGACAGAGGACTTAATTTACAGACATCTTGACCTTTTGGACTTTCTTTTATAGGATAGGGCTGGAGCTTTTAGTTTCAGGGAAAGATTGGGTGAACTTGATAAAACCCAAACCCTTAAAACAAAGGCTCTGTGTCAGACTTGCCACATATGCCATTCCATACAAATGGTGCAGAACTTAACATTCCCTTAAGACGCATGGCATGCACGCGTAATAAACATGTGGAAACATATACTCCAAGAAATTGGTGTTCTGATTCTGCACATCATGCAAGAAAGGCTGCCATCCATAGTCTGACATCTAGTGTGAGTTGCCGAGTACTACAGTTTTCAAATATCGAAAAGGGACGTCGACTGGGCATGTTTGTAATACTATCCCTAGTGTCCGTTTACTGTACCCATGGTCCTTCAAGCATTGAGGTCCCTCTGATTGTTTTGTTTCTGACATGAGGGTGCATGAGTGTTTGCGGGAGTACAAGAAAGATAAAGTAGAAAGGTAAATATAGAAACATCTATAGACCTTAAAACTCCAGGAGGGGAGGAAAAGAGGGCGCATGTGAATCTAAGCAGATCCAAGCATCAGAAATACGATTACGGTGAGTAATGTATGCCTTCTGAGGCTTGTGGATCTGCTTATATCACATGATATTCGTAGATTAGCAAGCAGTACCTGGAAAAGAAGGCGGGTTGCAAGAAGCTACAGCAGCAAATAGATGTTTTAATACCGCTTGTCCCACTGTGAATCTGCTTTAGAGTGTGTGTCTAGGCAGTAAGGCTGAATAAAAGTATGACAAACTCAAAGTAGCAGCTTTGCAAACCGCATCTAAAGGAACATTTGCAATAAATGCTAAAGTAGCTCCTGTGCCTCATTTAGAGTGAGCGCTTGGTGTAAAAGGTCAAGCATTTTTTTAAAGTGAGTAGCAAAGTTGGATGCATTTGACTATCCATCTGGAGTTAGCGTTTAGAAATATGATCTTCTCTGCCAACTACAATGAAAACAAAGAGTTGATCTGTTTATGTAGTAAAAGACAGTGTTCCTTACATCTAGGGTATGGAGGCTTCTTTCTGGTGGATTTGATGGATTTTGGAAAAACGTAGGAAGGTCAATCGATTGGTTAACATAAATTTAGAAATTAATTTTGGTGAAAACCTCGGATGTAATCTAAGAACCACTTTGTCTTTGTGGATGATAATGACAGAGTACTAAAAATGCTTACAGTTCACTGACTCATCTTATTGAAGTGATAGCCACTAGAAAAGTTGTCTTGTAAGTTAAATGCTTCAGAATGACCCCATGAGTTATGTAAGAACAACATTAAGGTCCCAACCTGGTGGTGGATTTGAAATGGGAGGGTGTAGTCTTTCTACTCCTTCCATGAATGCTTTGTTAACTGGTGCTTTCCACCAGGATATTTTGTTTTGAGAAGTAGTGTAAGCAGAGAGCTGCTATGTGTACTTTAATAGAATTGAATACTGAGTCTAGTAGGTAAAGCATATGGTGAACAGCCAATTGGATGTTTGTTTCGTGATCTGCACCAAATTAAACATCTTTTTCACTTGTTAAAAGAACAGTGTGTAGTGTTATGCTTTTGTGCTTCTTTAAGATATCTTTGTGAATTTGCCACTCGTGTTCTATGAGTAGTTGTAGACTTCTGCGCAGTGTGTCTGCTAGTGAATTGTGTTCCCCTAGAACATGTGGTGGCACTAGCAATGTGTTTTGTTTGAGCGACCACTTCCAAATCTTTTGGAATAACTTGGACAGACCTAGTGAGTATGTCCCTCCTTGTTTGTTTAGATAAAACATGGCAGTGGTACGGTTTGTGAGGATTAACACTATTTGTCGTGCTTGGCGTTGTTGAAAAGCTTGCAGGGCTTTGAGAACAACTAGCCATTACAGTAGGTTTTTGCCGTTTGTGTCCATACGCTGTGTGCAGTATGAGGAAGGTAATGAGCTCCCCATCCCGAGAGTGAGGCGTCCGTTGTAAGAGTGGCTTGTACTGTGGGTTGCAAAAAGGTTTCCCTGTTAATGTTTTCTTTTGTCCACCAGCATAGAGCCTGTACTAATGTTAGCAAAACAACCACTAGATCGTCCCACTAACCGCTTGCCTGAGACCATTGTTTCACTAGCCACTTTTTCATTGGGTGCATGCGCAGCCAGGCATGTAGAACAAGATAAATGCATGAAGCCATCATCCAAAGTAGGCACACTCTCTTGCGCACGGTTATCTGACGACCGGCTATGTAGTGAGGCACTTGAAATAGCATGTTTTGTAATCTCTCGATTGAGGCAAAGACTAATTCTTCCAGAGTCTTTATATTTGCTCCCATGAATTGTTTGATTTGACTGGGGACTCGACTTGATTTCTTCTAGTTGAAGGAGAATCCCATTTCGAACAATAGATAGGTCTGTGGTGTGCTGCTACTACTGCCAATACTTTTGTGGAGCCTCATAAAAAGGCTCCACAATATACAAGGTATCTCGGAGGGCTGACCTCCTTCCTCAATGACCGTCCATCCCAGGTCATTCTGGGCTCTTTTTCCTCCGCCATCTCTATCTCCACCTGCGGCGTCCCCCAGGGCTCCAACTTCTCTCCCTGGCTCTAACATTTATCTTGCTCCACTTGCACACCTTATTTCCACCTTCGACCCAAACCTCCAGTGTTATGCAGATGACAACTCTTCTTCAAACTTCCCTCTGATCCTCTCCTTACTTCTTCCATCATACCAGAGTGCATATCTGCCATCTAGTCATGGTATGCCTCCTATGATCTCTGCATCAATGCCAGCAAGACAGAGCCTTCCCATTGGGATTCCTGCTCCCTCTTTCTTCCCCTCACTCTGGCCACCCTGAATGGGCGCTCTCCCCTTTCTCCTTCAACTGAAGCCAGAAACCTTGGAATCATCTTCGACTGCTCCTTCCTCCCTCACATTCAGGACCTTGCCAAGAAGGCACACTTCCAACTCTACCTCCTCAAAGGAATACTTCCTTTCTTCACTATCCCACAGAAGCTCGATGTCTCTAGAGCTCTGGTGCTCTCTAGGCTAGGCTACTGCAATAGCCTGTTCCTCAATCTACCCTCTTCCTCTCTAAGACCCCTCCAGCTAATCCAGAATCGGGCTGCAAAACTTATACTTGGCCTCAAGCACAGGGACCACATCTCCCAAGCCCTAAAACCTATCCAGTGGCTCCCATTTGCTGGAAGGATCAAATTCCAATCCCATAAGGCTGTTTGGGGCCAGGGACCACGCCATCTACAAATGACTCACTAAATACTCCCCCTCCAGATCTTTACATTCCTCCAGCACCAATTCTTTGTGTGTCAAGCACTTTGCTAAACAGCGAGCTGGGGACCGATCTCTTTCCTCGGCTGGCTCCCACCTATGGAACAGCCTCCCCTTCCTCTTGAGCCGATTGCTTCGAATTCCGGAAGCTCCTCAAGACCTTCCTTTTCACCACCTCCTTCCCTTCCAGCCTCCTCTGCTAAATCCCACAGTTGCTGAGATTGGTAACCAGGGCCCTTGGGTGTCCACCTGGGACCTGGCATCACACACCCAATCGCCTTCAGCCTCCACCCACTCCCAGCACTTGTCTTGGCACCCACTGGCCTGCACCTACTTATTTATTGTCAGTTTTTCACCCTCACCACGTCACTTAACAGCTGCCTAGCCCCCCAGCACTACCCTCCTTTGCACTGCTAGAACTTATCCCCCCCCCCTTATCCCTTCTCTCTCTCTCTCTCTCTCTCTCTGCACTTGCACGTTCTGAATGCTCACAAGGCCGTAAGGTCGACTCCATCTTTCATTGTTATATTTGCATTTCACTCCCATCGCTCCCTATTGCCCTGTGGGTGCTTTGAAACACAATGTATTTGCTTTTTAAGTGTCTTACAAATGCACAATAAATAAATACACACCCTTGGTGCTGATGCAATGCCGAATGGGAGGACTTTGAATTGGTAATGATCATTTGCAATTTTGAAGCGCAGGTATTTTCTGTACGCTGGCAACATTGAAATATGATAGTATGGATCTTTCATATCTAATGTTGCCATGAAATCCCCCTTTCTTAATAACGGATTACATTCTGCAGCGTTGTCAAGCAAAACCTTTGCAGTTTGAAATATGTGTTGGCTGGACACAAGTCTAGTACAGGGCGCATGGTTAAGTCTTTCTTTGGCACAAGGAAGTCTGTTGAATAGCTACCCTTGTTGACCTGATCTGCTGGGACTAGTCTGATTGCACCTTTTTGCAGCATGTACTTTATTTCCTCTAAAAGAATATATGTTTTTCTTGTGGTGACATCTTATGATGTTTTGGAGGATAGTTCTGTTTTTTTTCTAGAAACTTGATGCAAAATCCCCCTACCAGTGTCGATAACTCCCACTGATCGGATGTGATCTCCTCCCGTGCATGGGTGAACTGATAAATGCAGCCTCTGGCTATAGTTCCATGGAAGGGGACCTGTATTGGGGCATCATCGTTTGGAGGCAAGGGAGCCTCTGGTGGCAGAGGCTCTACCACTACTTCTAGACCTTTTATACCCTCTATGAAAACTGGGCTGGTAACCTGTTGACTGAGCCTGTGTGTTGCCCCAGGATGAGAATTGGCCTTGGTTATATCCCATAGATCGTGGGCAACCTAGTCCATGAAAGGAGCATCAGATGCTGAACACCCCTCGTTGAGGGAAAGGTTGGTCAGTTAACTGGCCTAAAGATTTTAGAGTCTTATGCTCTTCTTTTGCACTCTTTAGTGCATCATCAACTGCTTTGCCAAATAACACGTTAGGTTCTATTTGCATATTTAAGAGGGTGGTCTGGGTTTACAGCTTGAAACCGGAGTACCAGGCATGCCTTTTTTTAAAATTCTTTTTATTGAATTTTTCAACAAACATAAGAATCCCCATAACACTCTCCCTCCTTCCCCCCCTCCTGCGGTGCTGCCTCAGGTTTTCCATTGCTCCCTGTGGCCTCATTGTGTCTCTCCGGGGTCATTGCAAATCTAAGAGTCTTAGGCGTTGCAGGTGCCATCCGATCCTGAAATCGTCCCAGAGTAAGGTTAGTACTTCTCCCCACTCGCCTGCAAAGTTCTGCATTGCATTGTTTATTGCGTATGTGGCCCATTCCATTGCCACCATCTCCCACACTTTGCGCAACCAGTCTTGGAACGTCGGTATGTCTGAGCTTTTCCACCTCTGGGCTATAATTGTCATTCCAGATATAGTAAGCATCACTCGCGCTCTTACTCTGCCTCTCGGCTCTCTTGTCGCGTCTTCTAGCCGAAGGCCCAGTAAGGTCCATTCCGGGGGCATGCTTTGCCCTGAGCTAAACACCTGTTCTAGCGCTTGAAGAAATTCCTTCCATAACGGGTCTATTTTTGGGCACCTCCACCAAATATGTTCCGCTGTGCCCACCTGCCCACAGCCTCTCCAGCAGATTCCAGTTGTCTCGGGGTATATCCTGCGCAGGCGAGCTGGAGTATAATGCTACCCATAGAGTCTTTTGTACCAGGCTTCCTGGGTTTGTGAGGCTCTCGCTAGTTTGGGGGTTTTTCTCCAAAGTTTCTCCCATTCCCTCTTCTCTATATCCCTGCCCAATATACGTTCCCATCTCCCCATATATGCCCACTGTGGCCTCGGGGTAGCTTCATCCAGAATCTTGTAGAGCTGCGAGATTAGCCCTTTAGAGCCATCGTTAGTCATTAAGAATTTCTCGAAGAGGGTTGGTGATCTAGTGGCCGCCTCCTTATTCATGGGGTGTAGGAGGCAATGAGGCAGTTGGGAATAGCTCAGTCTCTCACCCTCCCCTAGTGCAAAGTCCCTTTTGCAGTCTACAAAGGTGCCGATTTCCCCCCTATAAACATCTCGCATCCTCTGGCAACCCCCTTCCTGCCAGTTCCTGAATGCCCCCATCTCCAGTCCAGGAGTAAACTCTTTGTTGTTGAATATAGGTGTGAAGGGGGACGGATATGTTGTGATTTCCTTATGTTTGACCAGCCTGTCCCAGTTGTCCGCAACTAGTTTGGTGATGGAACTCTCATACATGTGTCTTGGCCGGTGTTGCTTAGGTAGCCACAGGAGCTCCCCCAAGTCATGCTTTGTGACCGCCCTGTCCATTTTAACCCAGTGTTTTTCTTCCCCCTCGTGGAGCCATTCCCTAATTACCCTTAGCTGGGTTGCCTCATAGTATTGGCGGACGTTGGGTAGGGTTAGTCCCCCTTCTTTCCTCGGAGCCATGAGTTGCTACCTACCTACCCTTGCTCTTTACCCCTCCCATATGAATTTGTTTGTTATTATAGCTTGGAGCTCCCTGAAGAAGCTTGCTGGAACTACTTGGGGGATAGCTTGAAATAGGTAGAGCATCCTCGGAAGTGCGTGCAACAATTTTTATTGCCGCCAGCCTCCCAAGCCAGGAGATCCGAAGATTCTGCCACGTGGAGGTCCTTGTGCAGGTCGCCATGCAAAAGGCGTTGACCTTTTTAGCTCCTCCCTATCCTCTTTCCACAGCGTCAGGTCCATCAGCTCAGATTTGTTCATGTTTATGCCTAAACCCGACGTTTCCCCAAATTCCTCGAGTAATAGCCTACTCTGCCTGCTTGACTCTGTGGGGTTGGTCAGGGCGAGCATCATGTCGTCGGCGAAGGCCGCCACTTTATGCTGTCTACCCCCAAATGGAATTCCCTGTATTCCCTCCAACTGCCGAATAGCTTGTAGTAGGGTTTCTAAGTAGATTTCATAGAGTAGAGGCGATAGGGGACACCCCTGTTTTGTACCTCTAAGAAGTTGTACCGTTCGCAACCACCCTCGTTCGGGGACCCTCGTAGTTTGCCTTGACCATCTGTAAATAAGCACCTCCAAGTCCCATCTTTTCCATAGCCTTAAAAAGGAACGACCACTCTACCCGGTCGAACGCTTTTTCAGCGTCTAGAGATAGTAGTGCTGCCGGAGTCTGAGTTTTTTCCACTAGGTGTGCCACCCTCCTTATATTATCCGCTGTCTGCCTTCCTTTTATAAATCCGGCCTGGTCCTAATGTACCAGTTCTGGAAGAAGCCCCTCTAGCCTATTGGCTAGGATTCTGGTGTAAATCTTAGCGTCCACATTAATGAGCGCTATTGGCCTATAGGATGATCTTTCCAGGGGGTCCTTTACCGTTTTCAGGATCAGGGAGATCTTAGCTTCTTTAATGGATGAGGCTATTTGCCCTCGGTCTTTAAAGGAGTTGAAGAGGTAGGTCAATTGTGGCACCAGCACCCCGGCAAAAGTCTTGTAAAAAGATGCTGAGTATCCATCCGGGCCTGGGGCTTTGCCTGTGGGCAGGTTCCAGATATCATCCTCGGTCATCTCTTGGTGTAAACCAACCTGAGCGTCTCCATCTATTTTGTGCAGCCCTATCTTTTCCAAAAATTCCTCCTGGGCTTAGGCGTGGGGGTTTTGCGATGTGTATGTCTCATAGAATTTGGCCATGGTTTCTTGAATGTCTTCTGTTTGTGTGACCCTTTCGCCAGAGTCTGTTTTTAGAGCCGTGATTCTATTTCTCAACATCGCTCCCCGGAGGAGACGTGCCAGTAGGGCATCTGCTTTGTTCCCTTTAGTGTAAAATGTTTGTCTCACAGAGTAGGGCCCCTTCTGCTTTTTTGGTTCAGAAGATCCCCAATTGGCCCACTGCCCTCCTGTATTCCCTCTGATTGTGTCTGTTAGGGGCCTCAGCTACCTTGTTCCTTGCCCCCTCGACGTCTGCCTCCAGCTGGGTCTCCAGGGCCAGCAGCTGTTTGTGTCTTTTAAGTGCTATAATTTCCCCCCTCATTGTGACTAAATGTGTCCCACCTTATGTCTTCTCCCGTATCCCCCTTTTATTATTGTCGAAGAACTCTCTCATCTTACCCTCTATCTCCTCCCTTATTACGGGATCCCTCAACAAGTACTCCGGGTATTTCCACCCCCATATCCCCCCTTCTCCTTTCCCCCAGTTCCAGCTGCATTGGTCTGCTATTCCCATGGGGCCTACCTCTATCTCCTTGACTCTTCCCACCAAGTTCGCCGAGACCCAGATATAGTCTATTCTGGACTGTGTCCCATGGGCTTCAGAGAGGAAGGTGCAACCCTCTGCGTTCCCTTTCAATTCCCTGCAAATGTCTCTCAGACCCATGCTCGCCATTCTGTCCCTCAGCCCTGTCGAGGCCACTGCCCCCCACCTGTGCTCCTGGTCCCCCCTGATCTATCTTTGGCCCTATCACAAGCTATGTTTAGGTCACCCATTATGATTATCTGGCCCCTTGCACACTTTCCTAATTTTCCTAAAATGCCCCGCAGGAAGGAATCCTGTCCTGAATTGGGTGCGTAGATGACCCCTATCGTATATCTCGCGTTCACGATTTTGCCTCGGACTATTATATATCTGCCCTCTTTGTCCCCAAGAGTCTCCTCCACCCTGAAGTTGAAGTATTCCTAACGGCCAGCGCCACCCCTCCCGATTTTGTGGGAGCCAATGCCTGGAACACTTGGTCGAACCCACTTAGCTTGAGTCGGCTCTGATCTTTACGGAGCAAGTGTGTTTCTTGTAGCCCCAGAAAGTCTGGTCTTCCCCGTTTCGTGAATTGCTCGAGCTTTTTCCTTTTCAGTGGGGAATTGAGACCCCCCCGACGTTATGAGTTACCCATTTGAATAGTGATTAGTCTCCTGCTGTGTGTGTCCCCCCCAACTCTTTCCCTCCATTCGGTCTCTCCGTTCCGAATTCCCGGTCGCATTTGCAATGTCTACTTTGTCCCCTAGGCAGCACCTGAGGGGTCCCCTTCTCTCCCCTAACCCCCTGGCCCCCACCCCCTCCTTATCCCTGAAGGCCTTGCCAATAGGTCTTCCCGTCTCCCTCCTCCGCTCCCCAGGCTTCCTCGCCCTTAATGATCCCATGAGGTTTGCTCGTCTTCCCTCCTCCCCTCCTTGAAAAAACCTTTCTGTCCACCACCCCTTATAAATGCCCACACTTCAGGTCAATCCTCCTCAACCCCAGCCCTCACTTCCGCTGTTGGTTCTGTTCCCTTTCCCTTCCCAGTGGGCCCTGCAGTGCGGGTCTCCTCCTTTTCCCCTCTCCCACAACTGACCATTACCATTCTTGGTATAGTTCGATGAGTTGACCGTTATATAATATCAGCTTTTCTGTCTGGCCGCCCTTCGAACTGCTTCTTTTTGGGCATACCTTGTAAATGCGGCCAACACGTCTCGCGGTCTGGCTTTCGGGCTCCTGTTGAAGTAGCCCACTCTGTGAACCCTGTCCAGCTCTATCTTGTCGGGGGAGGGCTCACCTAGCAACTCCGCGTAGATCCCTTGAACAGTCTCCTTCAGGTCCCTGTCCTGTACCGTTTCCGGCAGAAACTTCAGTCTAATGTTGATCCTTCGAGACCTGTTTTCCTGGTCTTCCATTCTAATTTCTAGGTTTCGCGTTGCCGTGTCCAGTCTCCCAATTGCCTCGCTATTCTCAATCGTTTCTCTGCCCACCTCTTGTAGGCCTTTTTTTCGACGAGATCCGTTCCCTCTCCCAGCTGACCTACTTCCTGCTCGATTTCTGCCATTTTGCCTGTTTTATATCTGATCTCATTAATTGGAATTGATCCTGGAATGTTTTTCCCAATGAGGTTTGAAGGGAGAGCATCTCCCCGCGCAGGTCTTGGCTTCAGATTTGTGCTGCCAGATCTGAATTCGAGGTGTTCCTGTCCCATGGTTCCCCCTTATGTACCCCTACGCTCTTCGGCGGGGTCTTTATTTGCCCACATAGTTACGAGGGGGCCTGTGTCCGCCTGCAGCAATCCGCTTTTGTTTGTCTTGCTCTTGTTCTTGGCAGCCACGATTATGGGATTCTGTCAGGTATGGATGGCCAAGCGTCTCTGCTTTAGCAGCGAGGCTCCGGCCGGAGAGCCTCTCTGACCCTGTAAGTGCTTCCCTTTGAGCTATCCCTCCGGTTTAGGCCCAGAGACAGTGCTCTTGGTTTCTCCGGGGTGGCCGCTTTAGTGACTAATTGGGCTTTGTATTTGGAGTAGATGACTATGCGGGCCTGGCCAAATCTAATTGCCAATGCAAAGTCTATCTGCCGTTTTATGCTGTGCTCCGTTTGTGTTAGGAGAGGACAGTTAATAGTCCGAAATGTAATGCCCGTTTCCGCAGCTCAGAGTTTGTTCTTATTTGGTGCCGTGGCTGCCAGGTCGTGTAGTGGGAGGGGGGGCCACCGATCATGCAGGGGGGCCTCCCCCCACCCCTACTCCGGGTCTCCAGTGGGCAGGAGGCAGCCCACCCGGAATGCTCCTCGGGGCTGAAATTACCAGGGCTCTGCACCCACCGCCGTTCTCCTCGTCTCCCTCCCAGTGGGACTCCTTGCCCTCTCACCTTGATTGCCCGTAGGCCGATGCCTTCTTGGAGCCAGCAGAGAGCCCGCTACCGCGATGGGTGTCGTCCTCTTCCTCCTCTCTCCGGGGGGCCCGCCGACCCCCGATGCAGCAGGCACCCGGGTCCTTGCCTGCCGCGTGTGGTGGTAGCTGCTGTGGGCACGTTCAGGTCGGGCCCAAGTCTGGTGTGTGTCTCTTCATACGCCGAGTCTCCGCTGCTGTATGCGCTCCAAGCCTTAGGGTCCCGTCTCTGCGGTCAGGTCTGGCGGCCCCTCCCGGCCTGCGATTAGATCAGAGACCGCCTCTCTGTCCCCCCTCCCCCCCCCGGAAGACTCTGCGCCAGGGTCAGGCCGCCGACCTTCCTTCCCTCTTCAGCAGCTGCTGTCCGTGTTCGTGCTAGGGGGCTCAGTCTTACGCGCTGGGCGACGGGGCAGCCAGGCGCTCAGCCATGCCCCCGGTCGCTCTCCTGAGGAATTCTCCCTCTTTTCGTTGCCTGGGGAAATGGGAACGGGGCCGAAGTCCTGCCTCGCACCAGCCCGTCTCCTCTGCCAGAACCGGTGCCAGTCAGCCAGTCGTGTCGCCTTCCTCCCGCGGGCCTCTGTGTCCTCTGGGGTTCGTGCCTCCGTTTCTCGTCCTCTGCTGGTCGTAATTAAGGCCATGGTTGTCCACTGGTGCGGGGGACCGCTGTTTGTTATTTCAAGCCACTCGTTAGCCTGCTAGGGGTGGTGGAACCGCTTAGTTCAGCTGGAGGGCTCCGGAGCGCCGTCGACACACGTCTATCTGGTGTCGGCGGCCATCTTGGAATCCAGGCAGGCCTTTTGATCCGGGTGCTTTCCGCAATAATGCGTCCAGCATTATCTGCTGCATCTAAATAGTTTAAGATGCAGTTGGCAACCTGTTGCCCCTCCGAGATGGTTTTAATGAGCTTAGATTTTAAGGGCTCAAGGACAGCATCAAGTTGTTGTTTAATTGTATCCTAGACATGGAAGTTATAACTGCCAAGTAGGGTGGCGTTATTGGAATGTGGGTTTGGTATGCAACAGAGGATGCTACCTTCCTGCCTAGAGTACAGATCGTTTTACTCTCCTTGTCTGACGGTGCCTCTGCGAAAGCTAGCGGTGTGCCTGCCCTCTTTCTGGTTGTACTTACTACTAAGAAGTCAGGTTTTAGCAGACCTCAAATTTAAAGGGGGGGTCTATATTTTTTTCGATGTGGGGTTTACCGCGCTCATCAGGGTAGGTGTAAGTAGAGATGGTTGAATGAGTCTCTGTACGGACTGAAGGATAGGGATAAACTAGGTTACAGATTTATTTTCTCCCAGGATGTCGTCCACAAAGTCTGTGTCCTGTTGGAGGTCCTGTGTATCTATTTTGAAGTGTTGTGCAGCTCTAATAAGCAGCTCATTGTATTTGGAGCTGGTCATCAATAGGGGAGTCAGCAAAAGGCTGATCCTCGGCTTCTGGGGACAGCAAAATGTAAATGTCTGGATCATCGTCATAGAACTGATCCCCGTTAAATTGGCCATCCTGTGATACTTGGTCACTTTGGTGGGAAGGATCCACAATATACAGGCCATCCAAGGTGTCTTGGCTGAGAGAAGTAAAGGGTTGGTGTGTGGGAGTGCTGGGCTGTGAACTGTCCAGTCTGAACTTTTGCAGGTGGTTCCCCAGTCCCCCCCCCACACTACCCTGTGCACCCTCAGGGTGGATGAACTCTTCTAGATGTCTGTCCATAAAGTCGACAAAGCAGGTAATCCTTTTCATTACGTTTTCAAATGTTTCAGTGGTCCCCTCAGTGAACTTTGGGAAAGGGTTTTGCACTGAGGGAGAAGGTTCTTGCAGAGAAGCCGGTCTCTTGCAGTGTAAGGCTTCTAATTAGGTGTCTTCAGAGGGTGTATAGTCATTTTCCTGTGATTTGTGTGTTTTTAGCATGAAAATATTACAGCTTTGACGTTTTGCCCCTAAGCAGCATCTTTGTTTCTGAATACGTTTCTGCATTTTTGACTCGTCTGAAGAGTTGTTCAAACATTTTTCTTTCGACGTGAACTCTTCGGCATGCAAAACGAGGGCCTTTTTACGCGCGGTTTCGGAAACTGGTTTACTCTGCGCCTGTTTTGGAGATCATCATGTGGTGAAACGCGAGAGCCCAGAAGACAGTGGGCGTTTAGATCTTTCCTTCTCCTTCGACACCGCATGGCCATGCTTTGCTGATGGTGCGGTCGCCGTTCGGCTGGGGCTTGTGTCTTTAGTGCGTTTGTGAGTGTGTATTTTTGCCGCTGGGTATCTTCTCCAGGACAGGACCGCCGGCCTGCTTATTAGAATCGAGGGCTCACAAGTGGGGTTCTTTAGAACCCCGATAGTCCTCTGCATCACTAGGAGCGCCATAGCTGCATTTGTCAGATTCACCCGCCACGTCGATGGAGGCCTCAGCCCGCTTGTGTGTGCGGGCCAAGATTTAATGTGTCTATCTTTTAAGGTCTAAGGTTTGAAAAGCTTACAGGACTGACAATGCTTTTCAGGGTCATCATGTGGGAGACCATGGTTGTACACACAGTGCATGTCCTTTGTGATGAATCTTATGGATCCCTCACTGAAACCCTACCTAAAGTATACTCCGGGGTGGCCAAGGGAAGGCAGACGCTTCCTGATCCTGACCCAGGAGTTGGTATACTGTGGGTGTGTCATGAAGCAACCAAAACACACAGGGTAGCAGGCACGGTGGAGGGCCAAAACCACGGCAGATGTCATATGTGTTCCTCTTGCAGTTGCACCAAGAAAAGGCAGCCAACAGGCACCAGCAGGAAAGCAGAACAGACGCTAATTGGGGGAAAACTACAATCCCCAGCAGCCCTTGCACCTGGGAGGCACAGCCCACAGAGCCTGCAAACTCTGCGGGCAACGCCCAGGCTTACGTGCGTGCACGCGCAACAAACGCTTATTCGTGCTCGAGATTTTCACCCGCACTGATGCATTCCGAGCAGCACCTGGAAGGCACACATCACGGGGCCACGCCCACGCCTGCAGCAGCCCTTGCAGGCCCCACAGACAAACAGATAAATGCTGAGAATAGAAGCACTTGTGTGGCAGTGGGATAAACTCTAACGGCATGGAAAAATGAACCCTAACAGCATGCAACTAGGATCAGACACGGGGCGGGGGGGACTAACCTGCATGTCATTGTGTTGGAAGGCGCATACCCCTTGCGGTGCATGTGCCATTGAGACTATAGTGCAGTAGGCAGACTTGTTAATGTAAAAGGCGCGTACCAAATGCACGCTTTTTGACAGACCGCAGGCCTGCATTATCACGCTGGTTCTATGGCTTCTGAAACAGCTGTTCAGCAGAGACGGACTCCGGACTACACGGGCAAGCGAAGCAAAGTGCTTTCATTTAATGACACTAAAGCAAACATGTTTAATATATGTTTAACCTGAGTTCACAGCAAGGCAATGTGTTACATCAGGTGCAGACATGTTTTCCATGGTATAGGTAGCAGCCTGTTTTAGCCACAGGCAGTCACAGATCTGAGCCTGAATGTTGGGCTGGCTAGTCACTGAATCAGTGTCAGAAGGTCACTTGGGGCAATCGCAGTGGACAGCAGTGTGAGTGCTCATGGGGGAACTCAATGAAGAAAGCAACTGAGTGGTACCACCTCATCCAGATTGTATGTATGTGAAGTGTGCTAGAGGACAATCTGGCATATAAAGGAAACAAGGAGCTGACTGGCAGAACAAGAGCCATAGAGTATGCTTTTCCCAAATTCTCCCTACCTATCCATTACCTCTCCCTAACCCCCTTTCCAGTGATCCTACTACCCTCTTACTATCTAGTCCGTGGACCCCAACGCTCTTTCCCCGTGGGGGTCGCGGTAGCCTGCGTTTCTGCTACTACAGGTGCCAAGACCCACAAGGGGAGGAAGGAGTTTGTGCTGCCTCTGCGCTGGACCAAGCTTCGCCCTGGCAGGGAGGATCACCTGAGAGGAGAAAAGGGTCAGGAGAGTGAGGGATACCTATGGGATGAGGCACAGTATTTAATCTCTTTTCGAGGAGACATCCAAACACTACCACAGTATGTAATGGCTTACTGCCATCATAATTCTATTCGTCCACTTAGTTCCCCAAAAACCTAACAATAGGAAGTTGTATAATAAGGTAAGTCTTAAAGGTAAAGACCAATGTTCCTCTTCTTAAACCTGCCTTATGATCGGCTCCGTTAAATACCCTTTTTTAAATGTTTAAGAAAGTGGAAACCAAATTCACAATGGAGGAACACTAAGAAAAACTCTAATTCCGGACTCCAAGTCCCATGATTCTCTCAGTACTGAGACAAGGAAGAGGGATACAGAGGAACAAAGATGTAGAAGTGGTTAGCTAATTGACAGGAATGACCTACAGCTGAGAGAGTGTGTGGGAGGCATAAAAGCCCCCCCTCAGGTGAAGTGGGAAGGCAAGTACAGACAACAGATTCAACATCCAAAGTAAAATGGTTTATTAAATCTAATGTCAGGATGGTAGGCCTACGTTGCCGTACACTAATGTGTTATTTCCATACATGAACGAAACTAAGGAAAGTCTGAGTCAAAGAGTTCAAAAGTCTGTCCAAAAGCGATCCTTGCCCTCACAAGTAAAGCTAAACAATGTGTATGCCTATCAATAATAAAATAAATGGTGATCAACATAAAGTTCTGAGCTCCGTCCAGCTCTTAGCTTCCTCTTCAGTTCCCTTTCTTCAAGTTCAAGAAAGATCCACAAAAGTCTGAAGAGTACCTTTCACAAATTGAAACAGTTCCACAAATCCTTGGGAGTTGCCTTCCCGAAGTTCAAAGCAACACAGTTCCACACAGTTGAAGGCAATTCAATTCCACACCATCTGGGTGAGCGTCTGTAAAAAGGTTAGCTACATGAATGGACACAAATAAATGGTTATGATAAAACGGCTCTTAAAACAGTTGGCCAGCTCTCTCTACTGCAGGTGCAAATATATAATGCAATCATAATCATAGAGCAAAGTGAGCGCTGGAGGCCAACTACAGTGTACAGTTTAGCAGTAGATCTGAAACTATTGATCGCTACTTTAAGTAAATATCAAGTTAGCTTTGTGTATTAATTTTGTAAAAGACTAAGCAGAGTGGAATGCATAGCAGGCAGAGAACTGGGCAAACTAGCCAGAATATTGTAGTTTGCTTCCATCTCACTTTTAGGGTAGTGGGTATAAACCAACATGGTAAAACAGAAAGTCAAGGAGTATGGGATCAGCTCATGCGTTGAGCACCAGTTGGAAGCTGTATGTAACCAGCAAGCCACAGGACTAGGTTTGCCATCAAAGCATTTGGCGGCGTGGTCATGTACATTTTCAAAAGTGTTCACTCGTTAATTTGATGCATCTTCCCCAACAAAATGAAATCTAGTGGACAGAGATTTACATACACTTCACTGTAAAGCATGCAGACAATGCAGTGTTTTATAGCAGCAATACTGTAATGATGCATTATGTAACCTACATTTTTAGAAAAGGAATTCAAAGCCTTTTTTAAAAACAATAACATACTGGTCTTTGGCAGACAGGACACAGTTAGCTTAATAACAGTATTATTCAGATTATTTCTGGTTTGAAATTATCTGAAAAATAAAAATAAAATGTGCGTAGCACTCCCACATGGGCCTTTTGGCACATGAGTGAAGTGGATGATTACTGCTGCAATCTTTCTCCAGTAGCCCCTTTGAACTTGCAGTGAACAGAGAAAAGAGTGGAGAGAGCTCTGAAGGCAAGAGAGGAACACAGGGTGAGCTGTGCGCTTTCCTTGAACACAATAACTTAAATAGCTAACTTTGCTACACAAGTGCCAATTTAATTAGCAAACATACAGGATTGCATAGCAAATTCCTCCGCGACACTGCTTATTTTATGCCTTGATCCAATAAAGGTTGCCAAACACAAGAGAAGCCCCAAAGTTGTAAAGGTTGCCATTCTGGTTCAGGGATAACTATCATTGTGGCTGATGTAAATTACATTGCTACAGTCAAGATAGAAGCAGGAGATGACTTGTTCCTGAGCATTACTTTAGGTATTAATGCAGAAGGGATGTGAGTGTTCCATCCCCTGAAAGCTGTTAACCTGCTTATGTTACAGAAGGGTATTGAAGTTATTATTCTAATGAGATAGTTACTATTGAAGCACTCATCTGTTTTGGTAGACAGGCAGGCGAGTAGACCCATAGGGGAAGAAGTGATTACCCTGAAGAGATCTGGAGAAAGGTTATGCCAGATAGTAGAAGGAGCAAGTCCAAAAGAGTGTTACTATTGGAAACGCAATATATATTCTTGAAGCAAGCCATTCTGAACACACTATTTGTTGTTACCGAAGATGTGAACGAGTTCTCATTCCAGGAGGTGTGAGAGCTTGTGACTTTGGCAAGTTACCTCATTGGAACAACAGAACTTTGTGTTAAAGCTGGATTCCCTTGGTTTTCTTTTGAACTGTGAATAACACCCTTGGTTGGCTCTGGGGAAGAGGAGTTCACCCAGTCTGTGACAAGAGACATGGATTACACTGTGAACCAGTTTATATGTTGTATACATTTGTGGAACTCAGTTGCCATATTATACCTTTTTGTTCCGATTGTTGTATTAGTGTGTGAAAAAAGTAAAGTGAACAAGTTGAAGCTTGGGAAGGGAACACCATGGAACTTAAAGACATTGAAGGTACTGGAATTCACAGTGAGGGCCCTGTGGAGAAGTTCTTTTGAACAGCCCTGTACAGTGAGCACGTCTTTATGCCACTGACCAAATTACACCTGGTGAGAAGACCACTTTAAACCAACTCTGGTTTTGCCATTTTTATTGAACTACTATTTTGTTTTTGGACTAATAGACAACGTTGGCCATTAGAAACATCAGTTAAGGGAACCATCCCTTGAGATTTAGGTCCAGTCAGGCATTCCACCAACCCAGGAACCTTAGTAAATAAAGGTTTTAAAACAAATACAGATTCTGTGTCTCTCTTGATACCATGCACGCCTCACAGAGTGCCGTGAAATAACTGTTAAATTGACTTGCATTATAGTTGGTGATGGAAGAAAATTATTACCAGTTGAAACTCTGCCTCAATTATATGGCCCCTCTAAGAATCAAATGAATATAAAGATACTCTAACAATACTTGTTTTTGAAGCTTGAAAGGCCACTTTGGAACTATAAAGAGAAAGCATTGGATTTACGCTTCCAAAAATCTCAATTTGATAGTGTGGTTCAGTGTCTTGAACATCACACGACTTCGTCCCATTGCTTTATGAGGTTATCTGTGTTTTCAACATAACAATCAACTGGAGTTCCACTCTGCTTTGACTTTTTCTGAACTTAAGCTTCGCCATAAAGTACATCTGTGCTGAACTAATGGACGACTTCAACCGTAAGAGGCCCAGTCAGTTCTTCAATGAATAATTAAGATGAAATGAGAACTCCATGTACAAAATCAACCAGAAATGAAACGTGGTCATTTATTATATTTTTTTATTTATTGTGATAACCACATTTTTTTTTTTTTTTTTTTACACATTCTTTGTTTAAAATTAAACATGTTAACATCGCAGTTACAAGTTGTATCAAATTTAAATAGTATTCCCTTTATATAGCATTTAAAACCAATTCATCATAGTCTTGCAATTTAAAAATGTTTTTACCCCTCCATTCAAATAATCAATTACCAGTATTCTTGTGATATAAAACCTGTGAATTGCAATACCCTTAAAACATTTAGAGTTAATTTAATTTCGTGGCCGGCAATCATTCTTTCCCAGAAAGCGTCAGAGGGGAGTCGATCAAGTGAACCTACTAAACTCTCCAAGTATTCCACCCTAATTTTCCAAGTACCTTTGCAGAATCTTAATAGGTGCTCTAAGGTTTGTTTACTTGGATCCGAGCATTCCGTACATAAACTCTGAATTCCTTCAGTGACCCCCCCGCCCCATTTTGTTCATATTGAGCCTGTCTTAATCAAGTTCAGCCGTACTCTCATAAAGTTCTGCCTTCCTTTTAAATCTGGGAACTTTGTCAAGTACCTTGGTACGAAACCCTGTTTTTTCCCGTACTTGAAAAACGCTTCAGGGATAGAAGACGATCTCACCATATCTCCTGTAGAGATCCAATCTCTCAAAGACAAGGCTTTCTTTACCGTCAACGGATTTGTGGCTAATGTAGATTTATCAGATTCACAATAAATCAACAGAAACGTGGTCATTTATAAATTACACTATCATGAAGATTACATTTGTTTCTGTAACTTTGCAATGATCTGGTCTACTGGAAAGACAACAGTAATATTGAAAACGAGGGAGCCTGCCCGACAATGTGGGAACACGTTATAGTAATATTAATCAGTTATTAATGACATTGTATAACTTTAATAACTTTGCCATTTTATATGCTATGGAAGTAAGAAACGTTTTATGATGCAGGTTGGCTCTGCGATTTTAAAAATGTGCGCTTTAATAATAGGAAAAATTCAGAACCAAAGTTATGGTAGAAACATGGAGTGGAGTCCAAAATTGTACATAACCATCCCTTGTCACATGTCTAAAATATGTTGGAGCCATCAAAGTAGGGGGTTTATTAGCCTGGAGCGTCAACTTAAGGAAACCAATGGAAAGACTTGAAAAATCCCAAAATAATTTTAGTTGAAACAGTGTGGGAAAACACAGACTCTATTGAAGTCCAAACACAGAAAAAGTAGAGAGAGGTCTGGTATTCTGGAAAGTTTGCAGAGGAACTGCCCATGTGGACGAGTGATGCAGTGGGATAATACTTTGAGGTGAAGGGAAGACTCCCTATGGCCTGTACAGGGAAACCCTGAAGTAGTTGCTGCCTAAAAAGGATCAGATTCCCTGAGACGGATTGTAAGCAGAGCCTGGTGGCCCTAGCTGACTGGGTGGAAGCTGCCCAGAGGTGAGAGGCATGGCAGTGTTGTGCCTTAAAAGAAATGCCCAGAAGTGACTATAAAAGCCTTAATGGATTTGAATATTCTGAAGAATCCTTTATCGGTAGGCACTCTCAAGGGGGCTGGGCTGGAATGGAAGTCACTGGGAAAATGAAATAAATCAGAATGCTGTAGCATTTTCAGCACAAAAGGCACCTTGCTCTCTGACAATAGCCGCAGCAAATGGAAAACAGGTTAAAAGCTGGATGGATTGCATTTTATGCATGAAAATTCACATTTTCTTTTGACAGTTGCCAAGTAAATTAAACCACATTTCCACGGGTTTATTCTGTGACTGGAGCTGTGGACTGATGTACAACACTTTATTGCTTTACAATAGGTTTATACATTTCGACCTTTAGAAGTCATTGATATTTAAAAACAGAAAGACCTTGAAAACCCGAATCTGAGTGCTTTGCCCGCGGCTGAAATTACCGTGGGCAAATCGTTCGCATGAGAACGGTGCAAACTACCAAAGGTTTGCACCTTTCTCATGCAAACACACATTCAAACTCTCACCCACAACACACCCATAACCCCACCCACACCACCAACATAAACAAACCACACTTGCCTTGTCTTCACGCTGGGGTCCTGCAGCGCCAGTTTCCCTTCACTTCTGTGATCGGGAACTGTCGCTGCAGGGTCCTTTTTTTTTTTTTTAAACGGAATGCTGCGGGGGTGTCCCCCGCAGCCCCCGGTCAGTATACCATGAAGCATAATGAGCGGGGTGATGCGGGCGGACACCCCCGCAGCCCCCATTTTCTTTCTATAATGCTACCACCAAAGGTTCAAACTTTTGGTGTTCGAACATTTGGTGGTAGCATTTTTAGAACAAAAGGTTCATGCAAACCTTTTGATGTGGGAAAATCGTCACAAACCGAAAAAAAACCTCATTATAGTGGCATAAGTGGGAGATTGCTTGTTCAATTCCATCCCCAGAAAATGATAAAACTTAAAATGACCATTTTAACTACTCCAACTAAACTATGTAGAAGGGAGAGGACTCCATTAGGTTGACCCAAATTATCAAGTAGCATAATTTCATGTTCCTAGGTTGGGTGAAAGAATAATTATGTTGTGCTCTCCAAAATGAAAACACGGCTTCCTTAAAAACAAGCATATAGATTCTTAATGCAACCCCCGACAGTTTTCATTTTAAATACATGCCATACAACTCAAAAGCAGAAAGCATCCCAAACTGGGCTGAGAAAAACAGCCTGAAGCAGGGATGAAAGAAAGTGCTGTCATGTGGTAGGACCAATTCCGCCACTGACTGTTGGGTAAAAGTAGCACATGAGATATCATTTCATGTCAGCATTCCCCTCATACAACTAAACTAGTATTGGCTTGACAAGGCCTAATAGAAAGTAGTGTTAGAATGTAGTGCCTTGTAGTGTAAGCAAGTAATGTGCTTAAGTGCAGTGCAAAATGACATAGCACCCAGACAAAAAGCCAGTCTATACTGCCTAGCAATGTAGTGCTTCAAACAGCAGATATGTACTCCAAGTGCTTTATTGCTCACAGAGGCCCCTAGAGGCCTGTCTTAGCCTCATATTACAAAGCAGCAACATAAGAAGCCACATAGGGAGAAGTGGGTTTTTGATTCATTGATTCAAGTAACCATTTTCATTATAGCAAAGCACTTAGCAGTTATAATCGGCAGCAAAATCATGTATGCATGCAAACATGTTCCTAAAAGGTATTCATGAGCAGGACTGTGCACAAACCACATATGCTTAGATCACTGCACTGGCAAGTCTGATTTAGAATCCATGTTATTCTCCATATCAAGGCAGTTTGCTGATGAAGAGAGGCAGTACACAGATGTGTACATACAAAGGCCTTGATAAGTCTTAATTCATAAAACAGCCAGACACTTTAGAGGAGGGAGGCTGCGACATGCGAAGAGACTGATATTGTCTCCACATTCTGAAACTGATAAGGCGGTGAGAGAATGTCAGAGCATCTTGCGAAACTAAGAACTGATGACAGACCCTAACGAAAGGGGATGCACTCCTCAGGTTTGCTTACCTACATCATACAGAGGAGGAGGGAATTGATATCCATGTTCCACAGCTTAGCTTTAGAAGCTGGGGCCCTGCCTACCAGATTTCGATGGTAAGGGGCTTTTCAAAAGACCACTATAAATATGCCAGGACATCATCCATTTAGATGCTGGCTGATTGGGGGTCTTTCTGAGACCCCGATTACATTACAGGAGTTGCTTGCTTTTGGGCTACACCTTATTTGAAAATGGGTTCGGCTTGCTTGAACAATGTGCTTTAAATGTGTTTTTTTATGCAATAGAAATAGGCTTGCATTATATGCGATGAAGATATATTGAGTTAGATTGATTACAGTATTGGTCTAAGTTTTTGGTTTAGTTTGGGAAACCCCAGAGTATGCTTTGAAATGCTTTTTACAGTATTACTTTGAATTGTGATAGATATCGAACAGTGTCTTTACGATTGGATGATAGAAACTGATTGAGCCCATTCTGGGCTACACCTCTGTGTTGAAAAGCTCAAATGTTTTGGATGTTGTAGACTGATTTAGGTACAGGGATATGACTTGTTATCCTCAACCAAATGTGATTGATTTTTAGAGAGAAATCTGGAGGGTCATTAAAGGATGACAAATGTGTGCTGGAACAATATGTTTAATGTTTACTAAAGTAGCACTCACTGAGGTTTTGATAGGTCAATAAATCTCCTTCTCTATAATGTGGTAATTTGTGACTCGGGTATGTTGATAAGATGACATGCAGGTGACTTGATAACTACCAAATGTTATGGGATGCAGATTATGCTTTTCTTCATTTCCATCTCCCTCATTTCTACCAATCTATTGTATGCAGTAGGTACAGCATCATAAACGGGTGTGCAGAGCCTGTGAGAACATGCATTAGCAGCTAGGTTTGTAAGTAGGTAGCTAGCATTAGCAGAACACTGTTAGAAACAGAAAGGTTTCTGTTCAGAACTTTAAATGTAATTGTGACAAATGAGATTGGGCGGCGATATACCTCTAAACCAACGTAGTTAAATGTAAATTGGAGCAAGAACACATTTAGCACTGAATCAAGGAGAGGGAAGGCGTTCTCCGGGATCTAATATAGTGTTTGATAGCTTCACTGTCACATTCCAGAGCGCTAGAATTAACTCTCAGCTGGCCTGGGAGACTGGGAAATTACCTTCAAATTCTGAACTACAGCTTGCTGGAGTGATCCCGAACCGGGACAGGCAAAAATGTTGGTGACCCAGACGAGACTTGAGGGCACCCTGACCCATTAAGTCCCAGTAGGTTTACACACTTTGCAGTGTAAAGCGAAGAGCGATGTAAAGACTGGAGGTGGGTATCTACTTCGGCCCTCTAAATGGCAGGGGTAGGAGTACAGAGCACCCCAGCCAAGGAGGTGATGCATGCTGGTTCTTAAGTACAGTGAATCTCCAAGCCCCCATAAAGTCATGTCCACACACTAGGTTAGGTGAAAGCACAGCTTCTTTATATAAAATAAGGCTCAGATGAATATATGCACATAAATACAGTTTGTAATCGGGCAACACTATTCTAATAATGGCAACAATATAATTATACTCTATGAGGTACCACACTATACTTGGATTCATTAAAAATGCACCAACTGCTGACTGTTTTTAAAAAGCATGAAAATTGATAAGCAAGGTGTAAATTCATAGATCACTGTAGAAAGGCAGGTTAGTTTAGGAACTCACCAGTACCAGGCCAACCAGATCACCATACACCAACATGCTCTCTGTGCCACTAGTAAAAAGAGTCAGAGGGGGCGAATCCAGCTTCCCTTATCTCGCACCCACTCACTTGAACGCCCTACCTCCCACTATCCGAGGTGAGGCCTCCCTCACCACCTTCAGCAAAACTCTGAAAACTACCCTCTTCACATAAGGCCCGACACACCAGCACAAATACGTATCATATAAGTTGTAATATAGGACCAAATGCAATATCTGTAACAACAGTATGAAGTTTTGTAGTATTCATGTGTCAACAACCGCCATCATGCCTGTACCCTGTAACCAAGATATTGCAAGTAACAGCGCCTCAACGCCTCTGGCTGCTTGCGCGCTATATAAATATAAATAAATAAATAAAATAAATAAATATTGGCAATAAACTTTGTTTAGTCTTAAATAGTGATACTGTGTCAGGATCCCCCCCATCTGGGCAACCTGAAAGAGAAAGGTTAGGTTGTACTTTATCTTGTATAATATGCCTAGTCTGCTTTTCGTTCTACAGGTTCCACCATACTAAAGTACCTGAGATTCTACAGGAGAACAGGATCCAAGACAAATCTGGGACACATGGATGATTCCTGAGGCTGGAAGATGCTCTTCCTCGCCACAGTGCCTTTGGTACCTTGACAGGCGAAGTGGTGGAATTTCTTGGCATTACTCGACATGACTACTCGAGGATGGACCCCCTCTTTGATGGAAGGTGTCACTGAGATGTCGAGGTCAAGAGAAAAGAATGAACCAAGTAGTGTCGGAAAGGCAGCACTTTCGGTCTTCATGGTGGTCGCCGTGGACGGGTTGTTACTCCGGCTGTGGATGTCCCACAAAGGTAAAACTTGCCATGGAACCCGACAATGCCTGGCTGAAGATAGAATCCTTGGATGCCTTTTGGTGGTGACAGGTGTAGAGGCAGAAGTAGATGTCGGGTTTCAGGCGTTTGCGGTTTACTGATTTCGGTTCGTCACCTCTGGTGACCTGGACTAGACCACTGGACTGGACTGTGGGCGCTCACCAAGTCTGTATCCTCGGGACGTCTTTGGATTTTGGTGGCAGGAAACCCACAGCGGACCCTCCTTTGCACACAGCGATCCTGGATCTTCTTTGGTGGGAAAAGTGATCAGGTGTGTCGTCAGGGGATGTCCCTTGAAGGATTCTTCAATCAAATGGAATGTTCATAGCTCTGGGTGTCATTCAGCACTATGCCAGGGTACAGCCTCTTCCGGGTGATACGCAGAAATCTGGCTTCCAGCGGTCACAGACACTCCTTTGGATCTTGGACAACACAAGTGGACTTTTTTTATCAGGATGCCCAAGCACTCCTCTTCTTGTCTCACAAAGACCCCTTCTTCATGCGGCAGGCACACAGGACTGGATTCCAGGGTACTTTGTAAGGAGAGCAGCAGGTGCAAGATGGTCCCTTGTAGCTCGGGGAGAGGCCACCTAGGCAGGTCTTCTTGGTTCTGACTTTGGGTCAATTTAGCAGTCTTCGGATTCCTTGAAGAAATGCAGCTGCAGACTCCTTACTCCGACCTACACAAGGGGTACAAAAGTGTACCCCCACCCATGGTTGCCATAAGGGCATCCCAGGGATGTTCTCTAAAAGGTAAAATGAAGAGCTGCACTGCCAGAGGTCCAGGCTGGGCCTCAGAGGCAGGAAACACACACAGAAGTGGTTGGACAAGGACTAGGAGGCCCTGTTCCTCAAAAAGGTATTTCCAGCATCACAAGTACGCACACAGCTGGGTTTCGTTATCACGTCTTTTCCCATTGTCAGCAGAGAGAACAATGGTTTTTATGTTCCCCCGTATGCCTCCCAAATAAATAGACATTTAGAGAGATAAAGTGCCAAGAGAGAGCATTTTTGTTACGCTTACCTGATGTACCCGGGGGCGTCTGGAAGGCTCTGAGATCTGGAACCCTGGATGCGTAGTTGCCCAGTGCAGAATAATGAATCTGCAATTACAGAAGGGAGGATTTGTGATAACTGTCTCTAATGGGTGAATCTCCCACCTCCCTCTGACCGATTCCCTTCCCACTGGGTTCTTTTCTCACCTTAGTTATTTGTAGGGTGAGCTATCCGTCCTGCGTTTCTTGTGCAGGGGCGCTTGACGTTTCTTGGCGAGATGCCCGAGTTACTTCACTGGTGCAGTACGCCTTCCTTGGGCCCAGGCCTGCTGTGACCCCAAATCTGCTGGTAGGCTGGTAGGTTTGTTAATTCTAAGTCTTTGTTCTGTTTATGGTGGGAATTCGTTAATGTCTTCATCTCCTTTTCAGGTGCGAAGGTCTTGATGCTGGCGTGCCTGATGGAGAGGCACGTTTCTAGGTAAGAGAAAGCGTGAAGCGCAGAGCCTTTATTGTCTTTTAAAGCTAACCTGTGTTTTCTTCTTTTCCTCACAGGCCGCTGTGGTGCTGCGAGTGGATGAGAGCGCGATGAAAACCAGGCCCCCGGAATCTGTTAGGGTAAGTACAGCGCTGCGTGGTTGTTTAATATTGAAAGCAAACCTGAATATGTCTCTTTTCCTTTGCAGATGTTGCTGTGGTGCTCCGGATGGAAACGTGGCATAGCGCGATGGAATTCAGGTAAGACTGATTGAATTCGATGTTTTGGAAGCGTGCGTTCTATTATTGTTTTTCCCTTTATCGTTATTGCAGGTTGCAATGTTCGAACAGCAGCTGTGGTAGCGGTTCGCCGGTAGTCCTTAAGCTAGTACTCACAGGTGAGTGATGTTTCTTCTTGTCTCGGTTTCCACAGATTGCAGCCCAGTTGAGATGCTGAGTGCTGGATGGTGTTTTCTCAGGTAAGACAGAATAATCTTGTTCTTGATTACAGGAAGATGCTGAAGACCAGGAGCTGGACACAGTGAGCATCACACTGCTGGTTGCAGAATAACACAAAGCGTGTTCTGCAGTCAGGGTGTGGTTTATATAGCCCAGGTAAAGTAGTACCAGGAAAAGTAGTTCCAGGCCTGCCACACCCAAAACAGTAGACCGCATGGTTTGGTTCTTAGAACTAGACTGTGGGTGCTTCCATGTTGGATTTAAAGGCCCACGTACATAAATGGGACCTAGCTCGAACAGCCCTTCCTTCCTACATATGAGCCTTGTGGCAAAGGCGCCAGGACTGGCTCCAGGAGCCCTTTTGCAGTGGTTTTAAGGCCCTCAGGGTTCTGGAGGGAGCCTGCTTGTGGCACAACTTGTAGCCCATCACAGTGGTCATGACAATGTTTGATCTGCTAGATAAGCACCATTTAAAATGTTCCAGCGGAGAAAGCCACGTAACAAGTTGGTGTGCTGTGAGAGATCCTAGCACCACTTAAAACAGTATGCAGGAATAAAAACCCGTTTAAATTGTAAATGAGTGCTTCAGAAAAGTGCACAGACGCAGGTAAACACCTTTCTGATAAAGGTGCGCCAGAAAGTGTATATGAAATCATGGCTGATCGGACTCATTTGTCTCTTCTGGGTGACAAATACATTCTGTTGCTGTGCATAAATCAAGTACATTTGTGATTGTGCACACACACAATATATACAGCCAAGCACACAGTTCATGTACAGAAATATTGTATGCATATGTACAGATGCCCTCAGTGAAGATAAGAGGTACCTTTAATGTTTGGTTTACAGATCACATTTACATGCAAACCTATGAGCCAGGATTGTGGCAGTCCCGAGAACGCTACATCACTTGGGTGCCAAGTGGTCTGCTTTTCCTGCCAGGGAATGTGCGCCATCGAGATTTAATTCAGGGGCTGTAGACGTACAAACACAATCGCTAGGTTTGTCAACCTATCAGTGAACTTACTGTCTCCATAGATGCTAGAGAATAAAAACTCCTTCAGTACGAATCTGACAATCTGCGTAGATGACACTAAAGCAGAAGGAAGCTGCACAGCGTGACTCCATGCTATCAGCTGCTCAGAATCAGGGAATAACATACAAATCCATACAGGCTAATTACAGTCAGGTGTGCCTCCTCCTACGTGGTTACAATGCGAGTTAAATCATGCACAGGATGCAGTAACTGAAATTGTTTCACTAATGATTAAACAGTCTTCCAAACAGCGGGTGTTAGACAAGACCAAGCAGAAAGCACAGGCAGACGCCTCCTGTCAAATAAGAAGGGGCAACGAATTTGCTGTTCTACTTCAAGAGATTTCCTAAGAAAATGCCAACACCCTCATTCAATGGCAGGCCAAAGACAGCAAATCTGGATACAGTGTAAATAAATGCTACTAGGATAAAGCAGGAAAATGCTTCCGCTAAATCTGACTAAAGTGCAGGGAAATAAACCTTCACTGTAAGAAGTGATCGGCTATCTTAGAATGCAGTTAATCCCTTCTCTAGGGGTTATTATGATAGTGTGCATTGCAAATGCAAACTATGCTGATGACACACAGGTCCTCACCCCCCCTCTCCGGAGACTATGAGTTAGACATGGAAACCCTCAACTCTATCTACTCCACTATCCAAACGTGGATGGCAGAAAATTGGTTGTGCCTGAACGGCGAAAAAACAGAACTACTACTAATTGGACCACCTGCAACCATAAAGAAGCTCGATAAACAGTATAGCTCCATCATGATTGACAACTCTCCAATCCCCGTTTTCCAAGTGGTCAAAACATTGGGGGTCTACTTAGATTCCAACCTCTCAATGGTCAAATAGGTCAACGCCATAGCGCCTGCTGCAGCCTACCATTCCAAACTGGTCAATGCAGCAAGACCTTTTCTCTCAGAGCAGAACTGCCTCACCATAGCGAGAGCAATATTCGGGTCTCGGCTTCATTATTGTAATGCCCTCCTAGAAGGTACCTCCTCAAAAAACATATGTAAACTACAGACTGTCCAAAATAACGCCCTCTGGGCTGCCACTGACATTTCCAAGAGGGAACACATCTCAGCAACCCGAAAACAAGTTCATTAGCTTCCCATCAAAGAGCGCATCATCTTTAAAACTCTCGCCCTCATGCACAAGTATATCCACAATACTGCCTCTGTGGTACCCATCACAGAAAATCACCAAACCGATCACAGGCAGGCCCACTAGGACTGCATACACCAACCACATCACCATTCCTAAGACCCTAAGGATTCGCGCAGGAGGCTCTAGAGTCCCAGTCATTGAAGCGACTCACTGGAACTCCCTACCAACACATCTCAGAACCATAGACTCACACATATCCTTCAGGAAAGCTATACAAACTCTGCTGTTTGTATAACAAAGCCTGTACTGTTTGCTTTTACTCACCATGCATTGTAACTTCACTGAACTGTTGATAAATGTAACAGGTAATCACAGATCAATTTAACATGTAACCGCCCATGCAACCATCTGCTTCCTACACTGTAGGCTCCACGCTCACTGTAACCCTGAGCAAAGAATCATCCTTGTAACTAAGACACTTTCTTACAAGAGTGGCTCGATGCATCTGGGCTGTTAATGTGCTTTGCACATTTAAAAAAGAAAATAAATAAAAATAAAAATAGCGTAGTGTGCGTTTGGCTTAAGCTCCCATGCAAGTAACAGTAACCAAAGATGAACCTCCCCTACAGCAGACGTATACTCTTAGAATTAAAAAGGTACTCTCTGTTTAATACAGGTCAGGTTAAAAAGGTAGACATTCTTTTGAAGCATGCCGCTGCATGCTCCTGCAAAGACAGTGTGTTGAGCTCTGCTCCATATCGGTTTACAGACCGCAAGCAGCAGTTTTAAAACCTGTCAGCCAACTCTGCCTTTCACCATTCATGGTTGATAAGAGTACCCTTCGGTGGGATAGTCAAGCCATCTGTTATTTCAGCGCTTTGAAGCCCATAAGGTATAGTCCTATATAAATATTATTGCAGACCAGACATTCGCCGCAAACCTCACTGGCAAGTCTATAAACACAATCTTTAAAAATCTAGGAGCTTATCTTCCACAGAATAATGGCATTTTAGTATTTTTTTTATTTATTTATTGTGCAATAGCCAATTTGACTTTTAACACATTTCAACAAGAAATAACAATATGCAAACCAACAGAAATTTACATATTCTAAATACAAAACAGAAGCATCTTGAATAAAAAGCAAAAAAAAGAAAGAAACACAAGAATACAAATCACTATTAACAATTCAGTCTAAAACTAACTTCAGTTCCCTTAAGCACCTTACAACCTCAATTGATAAATGGCATTTTAGTGCAATCCTAACTGTGCCCCGCGTACTTCAAAATTATGTTTCGACAGGGGCTACAAATGCGAGTGAGCTGCTATAAACACAGCCTGCTTAAACAGACCATTTAAATAGCAAGAAAGCGCAGCATGGACAAGCTATTTAATTAAGGTTATTCGCTCGCAAGAAGAACCGAGCGCTTTTAAACAGCAACATAGCAGGTAACAAACAGTTAACATGTAAAATCTACGAACAGCGAGGCGAAGGAAACTCCACGTTAACAATTCCAATTAGAGAGGGGCGTGGTCTGGAGAGTAAACTAGCAAGATGGCTTCCTGAGTGCCTAAAGGTGCCATGGGAGACTAAACGGCCGATATATAGCTTGCCCAGGCTTTTTCCAAGCTTACCTGCAGTGGAGATCCCTGTCAGAATGTGTGCCGCTCCCGGGGACGTAGACTTGGTTCCCGGTGTCGGGAGAGGTTTCATCATGGTGTCGGCTGTCAACGGACGGGTTCGCTTACCAGGCGGCCAGATCGTTGCTTGCTGTCCCGGTCAAGCCACATCCCCGGGTCTTTCCCGTTAGTAGAAAGCAACTACTTAAATAATGTAATTTTGTCTGTGGCAGACTTGGTTTTCTTTATTACCAAGTAATGCACATTTTGGGTTCCCAGAGTCACTGGGACGAGGAAGAGTAGATACACAAATGACAGGAGCATTTTAAATGCCTGCTGACTCCAATTTGGTCTTGTTGGCAGATGAGATAAACTCTGGTGTTTTAAAGAACGGAGTTCTAGATCCTATTGAGCTAACAGACTATTAGATGAAGGGGTGAAAGAGGGTAGCCTACGTATTTCTCTTCCTTGTACACTTCTTTTATTGTGTGGATTTCTTTAATCTCCCTAAAATACATGTTTGGTTGTATTGTCTTTCACTGGGTCGTGGATCTTGCATTTTTATTTGCATCTGTTTATATGGTAATGCATTCAGGGACCCAAAAAGCCCATATTCCCCAATCAGTACCTGTGTGTTCACTAGCAGGTCCCTTGCAGTATGTTTCACTCCTCTCCTTGGTCCGCAGCCCCACGACCTGTCTTCAAGGTTGTTTCATTAAGTGTAGCAATTTTCAGCAGACTGCCGCTGCTGACACAAAACCGTGAAGTCTTCGTGCCAAAGGCTTCCTGCTTGATCCTGCAGCGCGCAACCTGGAGCGGCGGCGCAGGCTTCAGATTATCCGCCTCCACCATATGTGAATATGGACTCAACGTTTTCTTGAGAACGGTTCTCACGTTCCTAGATTGCTCTCCCGCGTGTTAGGGAACTGCCGCCAAAATAATACATTATTTTCCGCCTTGCGGGAATGATCTCTACCTCAGTTGTCACTAGCCGTAGGTCGCAGACTAAGGTACTGCCTGCCGACTCGTTCACCGGCATTCGACCGTCTCCCTCGGTCTCTCTCTTCCAAGGCAGTTTGATGCTTTCCCGTTTCCCGCTGGCTGTTCGTTTGTTCACTGGTTATCAGTTTTCCTTCATAGGGACTACTGGTGTGCTTTTCAAAGTTCCCTCACCTGGGATCCCTGTCTTCTATTTTGTCTCTCCTGCTTCTGTACTTGCATAGGGGAAGCTGTAAAAATATTTTGGTCACTGTGAGGTTTAGTGACTAAAGTATTTTTTTTTTAAACAATTTTTATTAATTTTCAAAACAAACATACAATCGACTTGCAGTGCATGTCACAATACTCAGATTCACACAGATCAATAAATGTCAATTGTATCCCCATTCCCTTCCCCCTTACGAGCTTACTCTACCTCGCGCTCTACAATTGCTTCATGCGAAAGGGATTCCTTATCTATGTTTCCAACTGAGTCCTGGTCACTGGACCAGTCTTGGGCTGGCCCATACAGTGTAGCCACCAACTGTTTCCAGGCTGTCAGGTTTCCCACTTCCTCCTCCCCTTGAGTATTACCAACATCTTGCCACACCGCTGTTTCAGCTCCCGTCCATTTCTGGAGGTCTTTCCACCAGATCTCTATCCTTGGTCTGTGGCATGCCTTCCACCCCATTCCAATCCTGTGCTTTGCAAGTATATACGCCAGATGCTTCAATTTGCTTATATGTTTCAATTTGTGTGATCTGGGGAATCCTCCCAACATGCATGCCATGCTGTCTCGATATTTAACTGAACCCCTTTCTCATCTAATTTCTGGGCCACTTCTTCCCAGAATTTACCAATCTCTGGGCACGCCCAGAACATGTGCGTCATCACAGCATTTTCTTCGCCACATTTAGGACACAATTGCCTATCCACGTTCTTAAATTTTGCTATCCTTTGGGGAGTCATATATGCCCTATGGGTTATGTATAACTATCTGCTGTAACCTTGCATTCCTAGACACTTTCTTGTGATATCCTTGGGCCCGTTCCCACATGCAGTCGCTCATAGGGGCACCCACACCTTGTTCCCAGTCCTGTTTTAGTTGTATCACTTCCTTTTCCACTTTGGACATTAATAGCTCATATATTCTAGATATCTCGTGCCCTCTTTCATCTATGTCATATATTGTTTCTGTGGCAGCGTCCGGTAACTCCTCTAGTATTATTTCTGACCATATCTCCTTGATCCGCTTCCTCATTCTGGTATTTGTGAAAGATTGCCTGTTATGCAACCCCGTTTCTTCCGCCAACATTCCAAACTCCTTGATCTTCCCTTCTTGTATTACATCTCCCACCGTGGCTTTCCCTACCGGCTCCCAGTGCTTCCTAATCATCTTCATTAACTGTCCGTCTTCCCCCGTTAGTGCAACTAGTGGCGTTTGCGGGGAGCACAGGGTTGGGTTTTCCATGACCTGGCAAGCCCTACGACACACCTGCCACACAGGCCAACCTTCACCTCTTTGATAGACACTTCCTGCGCCTCATCAACTTCCTTTCCACTCCTGCTGTCCCCACTCCTCTGTCCTCGGCTACCTTGCCTCTATCCCCCCTCCCTGTCCCCTCCCTTGCTCCTTCACCTCCGCAGGGCGTACCTCTGATCTGTACCCCTCCCCGGAAGTCCTTTAAAGATGGCAACCTTCTCCACATTGCCACTCTTAACTCTCGCTCTGCCGTCAAACATTCCTCCGATATCTGCCGCCTTCTTGAGGAATTGGACCTTGACGTACTCTGTCTCACTGAGACATGGTTCACGGCCAGCTCTGTCACCAGCTTTGACACACTCCTACCTGACGGCTACAAGATCCTCTCTGTGCACAGGCCCAGCCTTGCCGGAGGGGTGTGGCCCTTATCTTCCCTGAGTGGATTCCTGCCACTGCTATTCCCACGCAGACCTACTCCCCTTTAGAATGTCTTGTCTGCCGACTCTCTCTCTCTCCTAGCCATTCCCTTACGATGGCTACTATCTATCGGCCACCTGGTCAAATTTCCTCCTTCCTCTCCGAGTGGGCGGACCTCTCCTCCTCACTCCTGTCCTCAACGTCTCAACTCCTCATTCTTGGAGACTTGATCATCCACCTGGATGCCTCCTGCCCCCCCCCCCCCCTCTGGACTCTTTTGCAACCTCTGCAACTCTCACTCTCTATTCTCCCGTCTGGGCCGACCCATTCTGCAGGGCACACTCTAGGTGCCCTGATCTCTTCCGACCTTCCCCTCTCTGTCCCTCTCTCTCCACTCCTCTCTCCTGGAGTGATCACTTTCTCCTTTCTTCCCACCTAACCCTCCCTACCCCACAAGCAAAGCCACCCTCATCACTGCCACCTTCCTTCTCGGTCATCCGACCCATGAAGCGTGTGTCAGTTGAGGCTTTCGCTGCCACCTTCTCGTCCCCTCTTCCACCCTTGGCTGACTCCCATCCTGACACAGCCCTCTCCTCTCTCCACTCTGCTATATCTGATACTCTTGATATCCTTGCCCCTGTCATGAGAATCCGCCTGAAGCCCAAAGACAAATGCAACTCCTGGTATGACTCGGATCTCGTCACCCTTAAACGCAAGTGCAGGGTGGCAGAGAGGAAATGGCGTGCTTCATGTTCATCCTCTGACAAACTGGCCTGTCGCCTGCTCCAAAGGCAATACCGGCTCTCCGTTCTCACCAAGAAGAGAGCCCTTATCCAAGCCCGCATCACTGCGGCATCTAACAATTCGGCCGAACTCTTTAAAATCTGCAAGGAGCTGGACAACCCTGCTGCCGTATCTACCTCTCCTGTCCCCTCCCAGGCCCTCTGTACGGCACTGGCCTCCCACTTCATTTCAAAAACTCAGGACATCCTGTCCTCACTCTCCTCCTATCACCTCCCCCCCTCTATTCCCTGCCCCTCCTCTCCCCTTCTCTGCCTTTCCCCTTTTTTCTGCTGATGAGGTTTCGAGACAAGTCCGATCTATGAAAGTCTCGTCAAAACAGGTCCACCCCTGTTCCTCCAAAACTATCAAGGACCACATTGACTCCTTGGCTCCTGCCCTTGCTGACTTCTGCAACCACTCCTTCACCTCTGGAGTCTTCCCATCCCCTCTCAAGCACTCCCTTGTGCACCCTCTTCTTAAGAAACCCTCTTCGGACCCCTCCTGCCCAGCTAACTATCGCCCAATCTCTATCACTCCCTTCCTGGGCAAGCTCCTGGAGAAACTGGCCATCTCCCAGCTTAATCTCCATGCTGAATCTGTTGGTAGCCTTCATGACCATCAGTCTGGCTTCAGAGCCACCAGAAGCACGGAAACTGCTCTCCTGAACATCCGTGAGGATCTACTCTCGAACCTTGACTCTAACATTCCATGTGTTGTCATTTTGCTTGGTCTCTCTTCTGCCTTTGATACTGTCAACCATACCATCCTGCTCAACCGTCTCCGTGATAACCTGGGTATCACTGGTCAGGCTCTGGCTTGGCTGACCTCTCCTCTCAAATCGACCCTCCCAGGTACAACTGGGGTCTTTCCTCTCTGACATCTTTTTCTCTACCTGTGGTGTCCCCCAGGGTTCTAACCTCTCTCCCTGCTGTTCAACCAGTATCTGGCACTTCTTGCAATCCGCATCTCTGCTCTCTGCCCCAACTTTCAGTGCTATGCGGATGACACCCAGCTCATTTTCAGGCTACTCTCGGCCTCCTCTTCTCCTTCCCTCATCTCTGACTGTCTTTCTGCTATCCAGGAATGGTGTGCCACCAACGACCTCTGCCTTAATGCCAGTAAGACTGAGATTCTACTCATCGGCACACCTACTCCCTCCTTCCCTGCAGCTCTCTGGCCGGCCTCTCTTGGCCCTCTTCCTGCTCCTACCTGCAAGGCAAAAAACCTCGGTGTCATCTTCGAATCCACACTCTCCTTCTCTCTTCACATTTCTGACGTTTCTAAGAAGTCACACTACTAGCTGCACCTCCTCAGAGGTATTCTTCCTTTCCTCTCCTTCCCCCAGAAGCTCACTGTCTCCAGAGCCCTGGTTCTCTCGAATCTGGACTACTGTAACAGCCTCTACCTAAATCTGCCTGCCTCTACTCTCCGCCCGCTGCAACTCATCCAGAACAGGACTGCGTGACTTGTCCTTGGCCTCATGCCCAGGAACCGGATCTCTCCTGGACTGAAATCGCTACACTGGCTCCCTGTGGCTGGAAGGATTAAGTTCAAAACCCTCTGCATTGTCCACAAGGCCTTCTGGGGCCTTGGGCCAAAATACCTTCAACTCTCTCTTCCTAAATATCTTCCTTCTCAAGCTCTTCGCTCATCCACCTCCAACTCCCTCAGGGTCAGCCGCTTCTCCAAGCAACGAGTTGGGGGGAGATCTCTCTCCGCAGCAGGGGCCTCCCTCTGGAACAGCCTTCCTGCCTCCCTGAAACTTGAGGAGAACCATCTCTGGTTCCAGAAGCACCTCAAAACCTTCCTCTTTGCTTCTGCTTTCTTTCCCCCTCTCCCCTGCTAAATCACTGAAACTGTACTGAATCAGCAACTGGGCCACTCACCAATCTCGGTCCTTGGCCCAGCCACTCTCCCCTGCACTGCCTCCCTGGCAACCCCTGCACTGTCTCTGTATCCCTACAGCCCCCCTTCCCAGCACTTGTCTGCACTTATACTGCACTTGCCACCAGCTGGCCCTTATTATTTATCTTGTATTTTACTAATCACTTTGTACTGCACTTTCCCCTCTCCCTTTCCCCCTTGCACTTGCACTTTTCCCGTCCCCTCTACCCATGCACTTGCGCGATCTGAATGACACCTGGCCTAGTAGGATCGTTTGTCTGTCTCCCCTTGTTCCCCCCTCCCTGCCTCGTCGCGCCTTGAAACACTTGTGTATAGGCGCGTTACAAATGCCATATCATATCATCTCAATGTCAACATCTCTGGGCGTTCTCTCATCGCCTCTTTGGCCAACCAGATCGCCTCTTTCAGGAAGAACGGGGCACATTCCAGTCTCAATCTTGATTCTGCGGTTGGGTCTTCTGATAGCCATTTAGCCACATACTGTAGCTGGCTAGTTAGATAGTATATCTCATAGTTTGGCAATTGGATGCCCCCTCTTTCATGCGTGTTTTGTAGCTTCCAGAGGGCTATTCAATTCCTCGTCCCGTGCCAGAGGAAGTCCCTGCAAATGCTATGTAGTTTGACCAAAATAAATAAATTGCCTTGGTATCAAATATGGTATATTCCCAAAGTAGTGTAATAATCTCAGCAGGACCACCATTTTCAACATCGCCCCCTCCCCATCATTGCAAGGGGGAGTTTCTCCCAGAACCTCATGCTATTTTCTATGCCCCTTACCGCCCTCTCCGTATTGTGCTGATGTTCTGCCTCCACCGTGTGGTAAATGTCTATCCCCAAGTATCTAAACGTGTTTGTCTTCCATGGAATTTGTAGGATTGGCAGCTGCTCTCGTGGGGTCCCCACATACCTGCCCAGTGGAAATATACATGAATTCTTTGGGTTCACCGTTATACCGCTACTGGCAGATGGGGAGCAGGTGCAAGTGGATCTAGGTCACCTGGTCTAAGCCCCGCCCACCTGGTGTCTACCTGCCTGCCGCCATTTTTCACCACTTAGCAAGCCACGCCCACCTGGTGCCTTCCTGCTCCGTTTCCCTACTTAAGGAGCCCTCCAGTTTCTTCTCCTTTGCAGATGGGGAGCAGGTGCAAGTGGATCTAGGTCACCTGGCCTAAGCTCCACCCACCTGGTACCTTCCTGCCTGCTGCTCTTTTTCACCACTTAGAAAGCCCCGCCCCCCCGGTGCCTTCCTTCACCATCACTGTCTTGTGGCCCATGCTGGATTTGACTTTTATGGACTTCATTCATTCACGGTGCGTCACTCTTTCTCAACTCTCATGTTGGACTTCCTTTGCATCTTGTGCTCATGGTGGCCCTGAATCATGCTGTTCCCATCTTCATCTTGTATCCTGGCTTGCAACATTATGTGTTACTAATGACTTCTGCAATTGTATTCGCTCTCCACTCTTGCTTCTCCACTCCTTTTGACTGCTTACTCTCTTTTCTCTCCCTTTTCCTATCTCCTCCCCTTACTTTCTTCTATGCACTTACTCTATCAGAATTGTCCCTGGACCTAGTATGATAGCAACCTCATCTGTTTCCTCCACTCTCCCATTACTGTTTTTTTCCTCCCCACCACGCCTCCAGCACTATCTGAAATGTCGTCAGGCCTAGTATGATAGTCACTTGTTTTGTTCCTCCCCTCCCTTTCTGCACCCCCCTCCCTCACCTTTTGTTTTTCTCCGGCTCTACCAGAAACGTTGTCAGGCCTAGTACGGTAGTCGCCTGTCTGTTTCCATTTCCTTCCCACTCTCCCCTCCCTTCCTTATCTATGTCTTAGCTCTTGCACTATCTGAAATGTCGTCAGGCTTAGTACGGTAGTCAATTTCACATCCTTACTGTTCATGGCCTGTAAGAATGTGGTTGTATTTTCCCTTGTTCCCTCCCTTGCCTTGAAGCGCTTTGAAACACATTGTGTATAGGCGCTATATAAATAAACAATCATATCATATCATACCTGATAGCGACGCAAATCGCTCCATCACCTCCAGGAGATACTGGAGGTTCTCTTCGGGGTATCGTAAATAGATTAGCATGGCATGTCATCTGCATACAATGAGATTAGGTGCGGCTCCCCTTTAATGTTGATTCCTATTATGTCATATTGCTGCCTCAAATATATCGCCAACGGTTCCAGCGCCAGGATATATAACATTGGGGACCAAGGACACCCTTGCCTAGTGCCCCTGCTGAGTTGCCACCTCTCCAATATTATCGCTCCGGTCTCAACTCTGGCCAGTTGTGCACTATATAGTAATTTGACCCACCTGAGGTAACCGGGACCTATCCCGTAGTTGGCCAGAGCGGCCGTCAGTCAAGGCCATTTAACCAAGTCGAATGCTTTTATTGCATCTAGTGATACTATCGCCATCTCACCCGAATCCCCTTTGGTATATTCTATGACTCGGTGTAGCCGCCTAAGGTTATCAGATATGTTCCTGTGAGGGACATATCCGGTCTGATCTGGGTGTATGAGTTTGCCAATAATCCCTCTCATTCTATTTGCCAGTACTGCCTTAAGTATTTTGCTATCTTGGTTGAGCATTGACAGTGGCCCATATGAACCGCAATCTTTGCTCGACTTGTTGGGTTTGGGGAGAGGAACAATGATAGCTTCTCTTAGGGATTCTGGCAATCTTCCTCTGTCATATGATTCATTCAGCATTTCCAAGAGGGAGGGAGGGGGGAGGGGATTATCTCCTCGCTATACGCTTTATAAAATTCACTAGGGAGTGCATCGGCCCGGGGGTCTTACTAGTGGGCAGCTGCCTTACCACCGCTTCCAGTTCCTCTAGAGTTACCGGGGCATCCAGCATATCTCGCTCCTCTGTACTAATTTTCAGCATATTTATGTCTTCTAAGACCTCCTGTATTTTCCTGCGGTCGCTTCATTCTACATCCCCATATAATTGTTGGTAGTATCTCAGGAACTCCTATTTGCCCATCTTCTCTCACTATATCTCGAATTGTAGTCCTGGGGTGTCGCTTTTATATAACCACGCTAGAATTCTCCCCGGTTTGTCCCCGCCCGCATGCTGTCTTTCTATATATTTTATTATAGTTAAGGTTGCATAGTCTCTCCCAATACCCCATGTATTTCTGTTGCAATTTAAGTATGGTTTCCGCATCTTCCTTGGTGTTCCCCCTCTTTACCTAGGATCCCCTCTAGCTCCACCTCCGTTTCCTGCAGTTCTTTTGAGATCCCTCCCTGTAGTCCTTTGGATTTGGCTATGGCTATCTCTCTTATTACCACTTTAAAAGCTTCCCAGAGCGTACCGGCTGAATCGACACTCCCAGTGCTAGTTTCAAAATAATTTGTGATTTCTCCTCTCAGATCCTCCCTAAATATTGCATCTTCCAGTGCCTCGGCTCTAAGTCGCCATGTTGGAATCTTGGCACTTGGGGGGCGGTATTGCCACCTCAGGATCATTGGCGAGAAGTCTGACAAAACCCTCGCTTTATATTCGATCTGTGCAATTTCCGTCAATTGCTCCTGTGTGGCGAATATGTAATCGAGCCTATTATGCAGATTTTGAGGGCAGCTTAGTGAGAGTACTGTATCCTGTAGGTGGTGCTCTCTCCATACGTCGACCAGCCCAAAGTCTGTCAATATGGACTGTAGCGCCCTAGCGGCTGGAGTTGGTCGGTCTATTTTAATGTCTGATCTGTTGATTTTCAGGTTCAGCGTGCAGTTGAAATCCCCTCCCCAAATCATCTCCACTCCTAGGTGCATGCTCATTTTATTGTATAGCGTCTTAAGTATGCCACTGTGTCCTGGTTCGGCCCATACATATTTATAATACATATCTCCTTATTTTCCACCAGCCCCTTTATTGCCACCATCCTCCCATCTGCAACTGCTGTGGACTGTAGTACCTCGAATGGTACATGCGGTGCCACCCAGGTGATCACCCGTCCTAGCATAGGCAGAGTATGTAGCTCCCACTATGGTCCTCCTCCATTTCTTCCGGACCACCTCTAGTTTGTCTTTCGTGAGATGGGTCTCCTGTATCAGTGCTATATCTACATTCTGTATTTGCAAGTACATCATAACCTTGTTTCTTTTTAAATAGCTATTGAGCACCCTGACATTCCAGGTGATTACCTTAAGGTCCCCCATAGCCTCTTCACGTCCCGTCCCCCTCTGTCTATCTCCGAGCACTGCTCGGAGGCCACCGTTCGTGTATGTAAGCCTGCTCCCCATCCTACCCCAACATTTCCCAAAACCCCTTGCCCCTGCTTCCATCCCTCCCCCCACCCTTCCCATTCCCATTCCCAACACCACACTCAACACCCCCCCTTCCCCTCCCGACTGTTGCCCAGGTCCATCCCTGGGTCTCAGGCTTCCACACATTTAGCCCCTTTCTTGGCGCTGCCTGTACTTGGGACTCAGTGGGGAGATGTCGCCCTATCGGCGCACTTACTACTTCTACTAATGGGGATAAAGCACATGCATCCTGTGGCTCCGATATATCTATAAGTCGCAGCGCTGCGCATCACATATCCAGGTTATTTGTCACTATATCCAGTCCACAATGTTCACTTAGCAAGCGTATTTGTCCCAGGAGGCTAGCTTGTCCCAGGAGGATAGCTCAGCGGCAACGTGCCCGTCTTGGAAACAAGACGACACAGAGTTACACAGGTTCGATCGCCGGGTCCGCGCTTAGAGACTTCTGGGTATTAAGCGCGTTATAAATAACATATCATATCATAACATATCATATATGGCAGCTGGTCTCTGCCCTACTACCATACAAGCTATCCATGCCCCTTTACCCCTATGTAATGTCACTCCCCCCTCTTAGGCCCCCATGTCGTCGGATCACTTAGTCTCTCTGTCTCGGTCCTGGTCCCCCTCCGACTCTGGGCATCCGTGCATGTCCAGCCAACTTGTCGCTTCCTCCGAGGTCTCAAAAAAAGTGGGCTTTGCCCGTGTGCAGAACTTTTAGTTTCGCCAGACATATATTTCACCCCAGCAGTGCGTAATCTCCTCTGGACTGACACATAGCTGTATCGTTGCCTCTGCACCAACATAGTGTAATCCGGGTAGGCCATGATCGTTGCCGACGCTCGGGTTATTGTACCACCTTTCTGGAAGAATTCCAGGATCTTTTCTCAATATCTATAGTTCAAAATGTTTGCAATTATAGCTCTGGGAGGCGCTCCTGGGTGAAGTTGTTTCGTCTGAGCCCGATGCACCCGCTCAACCGCAAATCCTTGGGAGAGTTTGCTAGCTCCTATTTCCTGGAGTAACATATTCTCAACATAGTTCGTGGGGTCCGTGTCTTCCTCCCCTTCCGTTAGGCCCACCAGACGTATGTTGCTGCATCTCGCACGGCCTTCCGCTTCTTCTGCCCGGTTTTCCAAATTGGCCACTTGTTGTTTCAGTACGTGGACCTCTTTTGCATTAGCAGTGCTTAGTTCCTCATTCGTCTTCACGGCACTCTCCAAGCTGCTAGTTCGGTCCGCCACGCCCTCACATGTTGCCGCAATAAGTTAACATCTATCCCCACCGTGTCCATCTTCCTTTCCAGTGCTTCTTTGAGCTCAGCCACGTGCCCCACGAGGATTTCAACTCTGTGATAGCTTCAAGTATTCGTTGGTCATCTCTCGGCGCGCTCTCAGTCTCTTGCACCTTAGTCCCAGGCTGTGCTGGGGGGGGGGGGGGCTTGTGGGCTGCTGCGCTTTAGCAAATTTATACATAGTCAGCTGCTTCACTTTCCCTTTGCTTCCCTTTTGGCCCATTTTGTAGGCGCCCTCTTGTGCCTTACAGCTCACTTCGTGTGGTAGTGTGCCGTTTCGCCGCTTTGCTTACCCCTCTGTGGGCCCTTGGCAATGGTGCTCCTCGCTTCGCTTCTTGCTCGCGGCGTGGGTCCGTCTCTTCCGGGAAGGAGTACTATGCCTTATGTACTTAGTGTATGTTGCTCAAACTTCTCTACTCACTCTGTGCTTGGGCCAGCGACCAGTTCTTGTCTGCGGTTTTTGCCTGCGCAGACCCCAACCTCCATGGCCTTCCTGCAACCGCGCAGTGGGTCGCCGTGCCAGCCAGCCCTTTGCATGTGGCTCTTCACTTCCTTCAATCCTTCCGCCGTCCTCCCTATGTGAAAGGCCAGTGTCAGGACTGATGTATCACGGCAGTGCGTGGGGCTGCCTACAATTTGCTGCCCACTGCGGACTCCACCATGCTGCATTCAGTTCGTGCCTATAGTTCCATGGGGTTTGTCCCATGGGCCCTTTTACGCAATCGCTGTGTTGCCATCCTTTTGCACGTGCTACGGTGTATGTTTGTGTTGCACGCACTTTTGATCTCACTTGTCTTGTGTTATGGGTGTTGCGGATTGTTTAGCTCTCCTGCCTCCTCTGTGTTATGCTGTCCTTGCAGCTCTCACTGTACTCTCCATGCGCTGCACCATGTGGATGCTACTGCCTGGGGCTGCCTTATCTGCCGGGTCTGCTTACTTGTGGAGTTTGCCGGCTTCAGTTGTGTCCCAGTGGAATTGTTCACCCCTCTGCAGCCTCGTGCGTGGGGTTATTTCCTCCCTTCACTATATGGCAGAGTTACATCTGGCAGCGATCTCTTTTTTTTTTTTTTTTTTTTTTTTTTTTTTTTTAATACTGTCTTATGGGGCTCCCAGTCGCCCATACCATCAGAGCTGTCCACCTCTTTTTGCTGGCAAATTCGCAGCTACGTGCTACTCGTGTAATCCACTTATGGGCTGGCAACTGGTTATTGTCTATGCGTTATGTCATGTCCGGACCTCAGGGTTCTAGCTACCACCCCCTGCGCGCCTAACTATCATCCGCCCACAATGAGCATCCAGCTCTCTTGCGGCGGCGGTCCTTTGTCTTGTTGCTTGGGCTCCCAGCAGCCCCGTGCTTCCGGAGCTCCTCGCTCCTCGTAAGAGAATTTGCTGCTTACGCTGCTTGTGTCAGTTGCGTCTGGCAGCAGTCCTTCGTTGCGCTCCTCGGGGCCTCCGGCTGTTCCAGATCATCGGAGCTGGTCGCTCTGTGTTATAACTGAATTTGCAGGCCACACTGCACACCGTAGCCACTTCAGCGGCGGTCCTTCGTTACGCTCCCTCGGGGAATGGGGGGCAGCCTTCTTGTGTTGCTAGAGCTACACGCTCCTCGCTTCCAGTTGAATCGCGCTTTGTGCTGCCCATAGACCTCACATGGGCAGACAGCAGCCCCTAGTTTTAGTAACGGCTACTAGCCATCAGCTCGCCAGTGACGCGCCCATCACGTGTTTCAGGAGCCGCCAAGGATTCCTTTGTGTTGGCACGCTTCCATCTTGTTGTCAGTTTCGCGGCCCTGGTCCGGGATACAAAGTAGCTTAACTCTTGCTATTGTGTCTCGTGCCCTTCATCGACCTGCTCATTCTTCTCCCGGCATATTCATACACGTTCAGTGTATCTTTGGTGTTGAAGTCAGCTGTCGAATTGCACGCATTTCTCCGGATCAGTGTAACGGATCACAAAGCTCTCAGGAATTGCAGCCTATTCCATGGCTGCTTAGCTACGCTCCCCATCGAGGTTTAGTGACTAAAGTAGTTGTTCCCCCGTTGACAAAAAGGGACGCAACCCCTAGGTTCGTCACATTACCAGCGAAGGATTGGAGACTTGGCTTAGGGAGGGCCCAACCCTTCCTAAGCAACAGAATAAGTTACACCGCCTAGTCAGTGGTGGTGCTGAGCATGCGTGCCCCCTGGGCAGCCATGTTCGGGGAGCAGCAGCGGGGCACACTGGAGACGGGGGATGGGCCGTTGCCTAGGAGCGCACATTCCACTGCGAGCTCCATATTGCTTTTAATATGTCTTCAGAGACACTAATGATGCAGATGTTATTCCTGAGTGAGCAGGACTCAAGAGCATCACACTTTGCCTTGACTTCCTTCATGTCTTTAAACAAAGTGTTTATGGTGCTGTGCACAGTTGAGATGGTGTATTCAGCAGAGTAAATTCTGCCATCTGCTTCGCTGATCCCATGTCTCGCTAGCTGTGAGCGTATAGAGGCAATATTGGTTGTTATATCGTCCAGCTGACCGTTAATAGATTCAAAACCTCCTACATAAGTAAGGATCTGTTGGATGTCTGGTGGACTCACCGTCTGGGCGCCCGACTGCACATATTTCCCAGCATCTTCCTGTGAGGGTGCAGTCCATGTTTTGGGCAGTGATTGATACTGCGCCATGCTACCCCTATTTGCCCACACCTTTTGCCATTTTCTCCCAGAACAGGTGCTGGGATCTGTAGTGGGAGCTGCTGTGCGGTACTCACCTGAGGTGCGGGGCAGTGTATAATGGTGGGCCAGTGCCTATAAACAACTGCAAGGTGCAGCGTATCTTCCATGGCACGACCAGGGGTGACGCCCGGCTGGCACTTCTCAATCCATAAGCCACCCTCAGCAATGTGATCCCCAATGCTGACACCCGGCGCTCTGGTGTGGTGGGAAGGCTCTTTGGTGGGCCTGGCAGCGGTGCAGAGACAAACCAAGGAGGCCTGGTAGTTCTGTCCACATCGCAGGCGCCTGGAGATGCAGTCACGCACACCAGGCGGGGACTACCGGTAAATGCGTACTTTGAGTCTGTCATCACCAACAATCACGGGCCCTGACAGATGATTTTCGAGCTTCTACCGGCAGGTCATCAACTGGAGCGCTACACAGACCTAGAGTGTGGGCCGGAGTAGAGCAGCAAGGCTCCGTTATTCCATTCTCAGACGTACACCACCAGGTCACTGTCCAGTGTTCTAGATGACTTTTAGGCAGCCGTGGCTGGAAGGCGTTGACAGCAGGGTGAGCTTCAGAAGGCGGTCGGGTCAATCATTGTGCATCTCTCTGGCAAGCTGCCATCCCCTCCACAGTAACCGCGGACTTTGCTAATATTTTTAAATTAAACTCTTAAATCGCCAGAGAGCTTAATAAAACACTTTTGGGGCGATTTGTATGCACGTTGAACACATGTGGCATGCGCTTTACAACTGTGCATGTATAAGCATTTTTATTAGGAAACTCTTTATGCACATTAGGTTTACAGCACTATAATGTACTAATACCTTTTACCTACCAGTCTAACTTAAAGAGGTAGTAAGGGTTGGCAGGTGTATGACCTCAGTCTTGACAGAACAAACAATAAAATATTGCTAACTGCTAAACAGGGGAAGCCTATAGTTTTTAATCTGCCGACATCCCCATTAAGCACCAATAGCCCTAAGGTCCCCAAAACAAATATACAAGCATACTACCAAATATTTATTTAGACTCTTCATGATTTATACAAAGTTACCCGTATGAAATGATGGTCTGCATGAGTCATGGTAGAATCCCTCGGTTTTGTGAGAATATACTGGTTGTTTTGCGAATCGATAAGCATGCTGAGCCCCATGTCATCCTCGGCTTCATGTTTTGACGCATTTCTTTTGACGTTCCCTTCTACCTCTTCGACCCTCAAAACTGCTTCAACATTAACGCCTTGTACCTGACAGAGAAACAAGAGATGCTCGATTATAAACAGACTTGACACAGCAGAGTGCTTATGTTAGCTCACGTCAAGCACGAGCAGCTAGTTCACTCATGCTTTTATTTGCTGAATTCTGTTTTGCCCCACCTTAAAATTCAGTATTACAAGCCGCAGACTACAAACAAAAAAACACAATTACATGAAGGGAGCAACCATGACACGAGACAAATTGATCTCTTAGATATTAAAACAAAAGAAACAAACATCTTTCTGCCCATCTTTTAGTACTGCTAACCTTGGAGACTAAAGGCCAGTAGGTATTTTAATTCAACAGGAAAGAAGACTTGTTAATAACCTTACATTATAATTCTATTGATTACATTTTATTGCAGAAAAATGTAAAACGTTTTAAATACAATACAATACATTTCAAGGTCATCCACATATCCCACCCCCCCCCCCCCCCCTGGCCTCCAACCCCAAAAACCCAAAACTAATCACTGCAGGCTGGGTTGTCATGTCTTAATATCAATCAGCTTCCCAACCTGTTTATGAGTGCAGATTTTTCACAGGAAAGATCATAATCATTGCAACAGCGTCAGATGCAACTATCATCTTTGAAAGTCACCTTTGTTTCTTATTCCCTCTTGTTCTCAGGACAAACTCTTAGGACAAAGCTGTTATCCATATCAACCAATCACATTATTAATCAAACTAGTTCAGCATTTGTAGTCTTTGTGGAGATTTGAACAACATTTTGTCGTTAATGAGAAAGTCAAATATTGGTTTCCAAACAAGAAAGAACGGTCAGTGATGAACAAACTGAGCAGTAATCTGGCCCATAGCAAAGATGTCCCATACTCTATGAATCCACATATTATAACAAATGGCTTCCACTTTCTTCCACCTTTGTGCAACTATAAACCTTGCTGCAGAAAATAAAAAGGAAAAAACCATCCACATGTTTGGGGAATGTTTTAGTTAAAAAGAATTGAACTCCTGTTGGAAAATTGCTGAACGTATATCACGCAAAACCCCTATTGTATCCTTTACAGCTTCAAACATTTCTCTCCATAAGTAAGTGTGGGACAAGCCCGCCATACATGATCACCACCACCATTATTACTGCATTCCCAAGAACATACATTTGATTGCATAGGGAAGCCTTCCCATTGTGGTCCTAGCTTCTTCTGCCACCTTTTCAAGTATTCCCAAAACAGTTGCACCCCCCTCATCTAAGAACCTACATAGCAAGGAAGCTACTTTCCTGGGAACTTCATGCTTCGATACAGGCCTTTAAGAAACCATCATCTGAAGTTTGTTTTACATTTCTTGAAGGGTTTCACTTTTTTCTCCACAAATGTCTCTAAAGGAGCCCGTCATCCCGATATCACACCTCGCAATCTCTTTGTAACGCAGGGCAGGCAAACATTGAGGATGTTTATGCATAGGAATGAAAGGAGATGGAAAGGTGGTGAAACAATATTTAGTAGAGAGAATATTCTCAATCTTTATCAAAGCTCCAAAATGTCCTGGATTGCGTCAATTTTTTGATTTGTCTTCCTTATTTAACTACAGAACATCCCTCAGCACTTGCCTCACAACTGTGACATCCCTAGTGGCGGATGGTTTAGTGGTGTGTAAGGGTGCAGAGATAGGAGACGGAGACCGGGATGGTCAGGTTTCTTGCTATACACATTTAAAGAAAATAAAGTGAAAAATCTCTCTCCCTAAAACTAAGAGGGGTTTCCCTGCCTCAAACAAAACTAGGGCAACTGTCAGAATGTCCAAGAAATAAAACGTTCTTCGTCAAATCCTATTTCTAACCCTTACTCTTGTAACTAAACTAACTAATATGCCAATGTTCTTGGTCCAGGAGAATGACTCCCCTCTCCTGGATGACGATTGTCAGTTCCTGGGCTTCGAGGTATTCTTTCCTGAGGTTTTGGTTCCCTTACCCAGGAAACAAGTTTTTTCATCAAAAAGCGCAAAGCAAAGTCCCACAGTGAAAAACAGAAAGTTTCAAACAAGTTCAAAACAAAGTTCCAGCTCCTGTCGTTCACCACAGTTCAAGAGTATGTCTCCCTTCTATTGATGTTAGACAGGCCTCGTAAGTACCAAGGGGAATGATTTACAAATTGGGTAAGATATTCCCAACAGGTAAGCGCTGAACTGAAATTAAAAAAATACAGTCTAAGACTGTTGTAAAGTGATTTAAGTAAACACATTGTTCAAAACCAATTTCGTAGGAAGAAGAAGTCACGTCAAAGAACAAAGTGACTCAAGATATCTCATCTAACAAAATATAGTCATGTTTTATATGTATGGGTTAGTCTAGTGACTTCCTGGTAGATATGTAATAGCTAATGCAATCACTATGCAATGATTGCACAATCAAATGTAATCAGTCACATGTGACTGATTACATTTGATTGTGCACAGAGGTGCATCCGTTGTACTATACCACAATTCACAAAATGATTATAAGCATACTGTATGCTTTTGCTATGATTTGCCAACTGCATAGCCAACAGTTTCACCCACTTAGGGGCTTTATCAGGGCAGAGTTGTAATCCTTTGATGCCAATTGCTCAAATGTATACAAAATGAAGTGTTTCAAAATTCAACATCTTTATATATAAAGCTGAATGTATGCATGCGTGTATGTTTGTCCGGCAACACAAAATCACAAAATTGAACCCACGTCTACCACATTTTGCATGGATTCCTCTTTTGTCTGGGACAAGATCATAGTTTATGTTTGGATGCAAAAAATCTTGGATGCAAAAAAAGAATTGGAAAAAATAACATTAAAATATTTTTATCGCGTCACACCAAATATGGGAAATGGCAAGGTTACAGTTTTCTTAAGTTCATTCACAAGAGGGTACAATCAATCTTTTACACATTTTCTCAAATGTGCTGAAGCCACAGTGACTGAAACATGGCGCACAAAAAACGACCATCACTTGGAAAAGCTCCATCTGATACAAAACGAAAATCAATATCAAGAGCTTCTGAAACACAACAACAAACAGCAGCACCATTTGCCGACCAGAGGTCAAGAGCAACTTTCTCCAGGGCAAATGAGATGACAGAGCAAACTGAAGCAAGACTTGCCGACAAGAGGACAAGAGCAACATCCTCCAAAGCACATGAGACACCACTCGATCAGGACAAGGGCAACCCCAGGTACCCCAGCTAGTTCATGATAAATAAACATGTGTTAGTCCGCAATATACACAAAAATGTTTTTTGGAATTCACAAATTATTTTTACATGACATCCATAAGAGCAAAGTAGAACGACAAACATTAACAAAGTGGAGATATTTGTTATGTTCATTTTTTGTAGAAGAAACAGGTACAATCAGGGGAAGAAAAAGAGGAAAACAAAGTAAAAACAGTACTAGTTTTTTCGCAATGTTAAACTCAGACAAGTGACATTGTATACACATCGCATTCAACTAATTGAGAGTTAGAATTGGTCTCCTCCATTAAAAAGTGCGCTGACGGGCCTCTCTCCACTAAAACAGGTTAGAATAATATGAATTAATACTATTCTATGATACCATACGGCAGGCCTCCAGATAAGGTGCGTACTAGGCCTTTTTAACGCATGAAAATCTTGGCAATACGACAGCTTTTTTAATTTTCCTGTGTACATTTACACACAAGTTTAGAGCAGAGGGCAGTAGTGCAACGGTCAGGTTACTTGACACAAACCAGAACCCTTCTTTTGATTTATATCTACATGGATGTAATTGCAAGCCATGCCATGGATAAAAGCCTCTAAAACAGAATGTATTTCTCGGAAGGCTTTCAAAAAAAGAAATGGCACACTGTGATTAAAGGAATGGTTTATTTCCATTCAGCTTCTGCTGTGTTACTG